>NC_090446.1:1145142976-1145453744 GCF_031143425.1 Pleurodeles waltl | reverse complement strand
GTTTTGGCGGTGGCTGACCTGCGGTTTGCATAGTTGCATGTTTTAGGTAAGTAAAAACAATTTACTCCAAAGGAGTATTGTTGCCATGCATGAATGACATGTTTGTAGGTGGTGTTCTTTCTTTCTTTCTTTTTAGTGGGATATCATTGGTGATTGCTTTCCAGTTACTTTTTGTAGGAAAGATCATGGCTAGCCGCAGGATGACCGCTCAGCAGGTGGTAGGTATGCTTTTTGAGTCATTGTCTGATCATGATTATGAGATGGACTCTGCATCTGAGGCAGAGGAGGAAGTGAGAGATTCGGGCAGTGAAGTTTCTGTCGGAGAGGAATCTTCTGATGAGGGGCCTGTTTTAGAGGAGGACACTGATGTGCCATTAGTGCAGCTACCTGGGGCTAAAAGGTTTCCCGTTAGAGGACCTGAACTCTGGGTTGCCCCAAACATGGAGCAGACAGAGTTGCCTGCCTTTACTGGTCTCCCGGGGTGTAGAGTCAATACAGAGAACTTTTTGCCTGTCAATTTCTTTGAGTTATTTGTAGATGATGTGTTTTTGGAAGAGATTGTTGAGCAAACTAATTTGTATGCGGAGCAGTATTTGAGGGACAACACTGCTAGACTTAGGCCACACTCTAGAGCTACCCAGTGGATTCCCACAAATTTGGAGGAGATGAAAAGGTTTTTGTTGTTTGACTCTTTTGATGGGGTTGATAAGGAAGCTGTCACTGGCTTCTTATTGGTCTACTAGCCCCTTGATGGCAACAGCTATATTTCCTGCAACCATGAGTCGTAATTGGCATTTGCTTCTTCTTAGGATGCTGCATTTTGTTGACAATGAATTAGCCTTGCCACAAGATCACCCTGATTCTGACCGTCTTTTTAAAATTAGGCCTGTCCTTGATCATTTTGTAGATCGGTTTTCAGAGATCTATGTTCCAGGCTAAGAAATAGCTGTGGACGAGTCTTTGGTCCTCTTCAAGGGTCGTTTGTTTTTTAGGCAGTACATTCTTAGGAAGGGGGCATGATATGGAATTAAATTGTATATGCTGTCTGAAAGTAGTACAGGATATGTGTATAGTTTCCGTGTCTACACTAGTAGGGATTCCAGTATTGACCCCCTTCGTTGTTCTCCCACTTTTGGAGTTACTGAGAAAATTGTGTGGGAACTTGGTAGACGACTGTTCAACAAAGGTCACCATTTGTATGTAGATAACTTTTAGACTGGAGTGCAGTTATTCAAGGAATTGTTTAGAGTGGACACTGTTGCTTGTGGCACAATTCGTTGTAACCGGAAAGGCTACCCAAAGGAACTTGTCTGGAAAAAACTTGAGAGGGGACTGTGCAGTGCCTTGTGGAATGATGAGCTGCCAGCTTTGACATTTTCAGACAAGAGGGATGTCTACATGCTAAGTACCATCCATGATGAGAGTACTTTCCCTGTGACTGTTTGGGGCCAGGTTGCTGAAGTGCGCAAACCTGTGTGCATTTTAGATTATAATAAGCACATGGGAGGTGTAGATAGAGTTGATCAGAGGTTGGAACCTTATACTGCTATTCGTAAGTCTTACGTTTGGTAAAAGAAGTTATCAATTCACCTCTTCCGCATGGCAACTTTTAATGCTTTTATTGTGTTTAAAGATAGGTTTCCAGAGTCAAAGATGACATTTGTGAAATTTCAGGAGTCAGTGATAGAGAGCCTTATTGTGGTGGAACAGGCAAGAGCTCCTAGAGAAGCAGTGGTGGAGGATGTGGCTAGATTGAAAGATCGCCACTTTGCTGAGCACATTCATCCCACGCCCAAAAAAGACTTTCCAGCTAAGAAATGTAGAGTCTGTGCTCGAAGAGGTATCCGGAGGGATACTTGAATGTTCTGCCCAGATTGTCCTTCAAAGCCTGGGCTGTGTGTGGGTGGTTGTTTCAAGAATTACCACACCCAAAAGAATTACTGGGAACCACCATGAGTGTAAACTGCTTGTTTTATATTTTCATGTGTTCAGTTTCATGGTTGGCATGTCTGTCATGTACTTAGCTAGAGCTTTTGTGTTTGTAGTTTTGTAATTATTTCTAATTAGTTAGTGGTTTCTTTGCTTTTAAGACAAAAAAAAGTGATGCCATTGTGTGTGGAGTGGCGCTTGGCTGACGGTGTACATATTGACTTGCTGTTGGCTACTGCAACACACTGCCAGCCAAACGCCAGTCCACACACTCCCATCAGCTGGTGTGATTGCTTTATCAGGCATGTGGGTGTATGTAAGTGATGGGCCCTTGAGTGGCGCTGTCTGTCGATGCAAGTGCTGGAATGTTCTGGGCCCATGGCTGGCGGCGTGAATGGTCTTGTGCATGTCATGTATGAAAGGTGTGTGAATGGACTAAAAAGCGGTTGGTGCTTTGCCGTGGCTTTACAGCTCATGAGCTGTGAGTCATTGGTTCCGTTTTTTGGCCTTTCAGTTATTAACAGTGCATTTCATTTTTGTGAAATCTCTTGTTAATAAAATTTGATCCACTGAACCATCACTCACCCTCGTGCCAAATCCAACCAGTATGTGTGGTAAAAATGACAAAACCTGCTCCGCTGTAATGAGGCGTCGCAGCACACATGTGACACTCTAGGTGTCTCTGGTGGGACCCCGATGATGAAGCATGCCACCAACTTGGTTGGTGGGGGAGGGTCTTTTTAACATTACCTAGGTGCGTTTCTATTCACAATTTTAGTGTTTGGAACTTCACATAAGTATGTGGACACACCAAAATGATCTATTGCAAAACTACCTGTTTTTGGGGGGGGGGAGACATATGTTTTTGGTCCCTGGTGCGGCCTTCATCAAGGGAAACGTACCAAACCCAGACATGTTTTAAAAATAGACACCCCAAGGAGATGTGGCTTGCCTGGATCCCCCAACATTTTCTTACCCAGAATCCTCGGCAAACCTCAAAATGTGCTTAAAAATATATATTTCCTCACTTTTCTTTGTAGGATCACCTCTGCTGCACAAATTTCCTACCACCCAGCGTTCCGCTCAGTCTCCCAAGTAAAATGATACCTCACTTGCATGGGTCCCCAAAGCAGAGTGAGCCTAAAAGATGTATAAAAGAAAAATATGTCCTTATCAATTTGCTGTGCTATCCCTTCAATCTCTACAGGTTGTTGGCATTTTTCCGTTGCAGGCACCTGGGTCACCCACACAAGTGAGGTATCATTTTTATCGGGAGACTTGGGGAAACGCTGGGTGGAAGGGAACTTGTGGCTTCTATCAGATTCCAGAACTTTCTGTCACCGAAATGAGAGGAAAAGGTGTTTTGGGCCAAATTTTGAGGTTTGCAAAGGATTCTGGGTAACAGAACCTGGTCAGAGCCCCACACGTCACCCCATCTTGGATTCCCCTTGGTGTCTAGTTTTAAAAAATGTGCAGGTTTGCTGGGTTTCCCCATGTGCCGGCTGAGCTAGGGGCCAAAATCCACAGCTAGGCATTTTGTAAAAAAACAGCTCTGTTTTCTTTGTGAAAATGTGATGTGTCCTCATTGTGTTTTGGGGCATTTCCTGTTGCGGGTGGTAGGCCTACCCACACAAGTGAGGTACCATTTTTATCAGGAGACTTGGGGGTACGCTGGGTGGAAGGAAATTTGTGGCTCCTCTCACTTTGAAGAACTTTCTGTCACCGAAATGAGAGAAAAAAGTGTTTTTTTGGTCAAATTGTGAGGTTTGCAAAGGATTCTGGGTAATAGAACTTGGTCAGAACCCCACAAGCCACCGAATCTTGAATTCCCCTAGGTGTCTAGTTTTCAAACATGTGCAGGTTTGCTAGGTTTCCCCAGGTGCCGGCTGAGCTAGAGGCCAAAATCCAAAGCTAGGCACTTTGTAAAAAACAGCTGTTTTCTTTGTGAAAATGTGATGTGTCCAAGTTGTATTTTGGGGCATTTCCTGTCGCGGGAGGTAGGCCTACCCACACAAGTGAGGTACCATTTTTATCGGAAGACTTGGGGGAACGCTGGGTGGAAGGAAATTTGTGGCTCCTCTCAGATTCCAGAACTTTCTGTCACCAAAATGAGAGGAAAAAGTGTTTTTGGGCCAAATTTTGTGGTTTGCAAAGGATTCTGGGTAACAGAACCTGGCCAGAGCCCCACAAGTCACCCCATCATGGATTCCCCTAGGTGTACAGTTTTAAAAAATGCACAGGTTTGCTAGGTTTCCTCAGGTGCCGGCTGAGCTAGAGGCCAAAATCCACAGCTAGGCACTTTGTGAAAAACAGCTCTGTTGTCTTTGTGAAAATGTGATGTGTCCATTTTGTATTTCCTGTCCCTTCCTACCCACACAAGGTGAGGTACCATTTTTATCGGGAGACTTGGGGGAACACAGAATAGCAAAACAAGTGTTATTGCCCCTTGTCTTTCTCTACAGTTTTTCCTTCCAAATGTAAAACAGTGTATAAAAAAGACATCTATTTGAGAAATGCCCTGTAATTCACATGCTAGTATGGGCACCCCGGAATTCAGAGATGTGCAAATAACCACTGCTTCTCAACACCTTACCTTGTGGCCATTTTGAAAATACAAAGGTTTTCTTGATACCTAGTTTTCACTTTTTATATTTCAGCAAATGAATTGCTGTATACCCGGTATCGACTGAAAACCCATTGCAAGGTGCAGCTTATTTATTGGCTTTGGGTACCTAGGGTTCTTGATGAACCTACAAGCACTATATATGCCCGCAACTAGAAGAGTCCAGCTGACGTAACGGTATATTGCTTTAAAAAATCTGACATTGCAGGAAAAACTTACAGAGTAAAACGTGGAGAAAAATGGCTGTTTTTTTCACCTCAATTTCAATATTCTTTTGTTTCAGCTGTTATTTTCTGTAGGAAACACTTGTAGGATCTACACAAATGACCCCTTGCTGAATTCAGAAGGTTGTCTACTTTTCAGAAATGTTTAGCTGACTGGGATCCAGGATTGGTTTCTCACCCATTTCTGTCACTAACTGGAAGGAGGCTGAAAGCACCAAAAATAGTAAAAATGGGGTATGTCCCAGTAAAATGTCAAGATTCATGTTTAAAAATGTGTTTTTCCAATTCAAGTCTATCTGTTCCTGAAAGCTTGGAAAATGGTGATTTTACCACCGCAAACCCTTTGTTGATGCCGTTTTAGGGGAAAAACCTCGAGCCTCCTTCTGCAGCCCTTTTTTCCAATTCTTTTTTTTTTTTAAACAAAATTTTCACTGTATTTTGGATAATAAACATTTTTCAAGCTTACGCGTTAAGAATTTTCAATTCTATTAAGGACACGGAGGCGAGGATTATGCTTCTCTTTCTATGCTTTATTTTCAAACAGCAGCCAATAGGAGAAGGTATTGTTAAAAGAAAAACATATCCCAGCATTCATAGTATGTACAAGATAACCATAGAGAACAGAGTATATAAACCGAAGAGGCTACGAAACTTCCTCTTTCTTTGCGAAATCTCAGTCAATAAGAGTCAATAATTGTAACAACATTGAATCGAACAAAAACACGATCCAAAGATCCATGAGAACAGGCACTCCGGACAAGAGATGATGCAATCATCCAAACTGATAAGTCCCTGGAATGAAGAGCTTCAACTCTGATCAACACCTGTGAAGAGAACAAAACGAGAACTAATCATAGTATATGCCATAGAACCAATGTCCACAACTTACATGCACTGATAACATCACTGGGTGGGCAAGACAATGAGACATCAAATGAAAACAGTATACTTAACTCGTAAGCAGAGGTCTTATTGTCCACTAGGGGGGGATAATCCTCGCCTCCGTGTCCTTAATAGTATTGAAAATTCTTAACGCGTAAGCTTGAAATTTTTTTATTCTATGTCAGGACCGGAGGCTCAGATTATGCTAGTTCAAAGCTGATCAACCACGATTGATGCAATGTCTACAATGGGTTTATAATAGAAGGTCTTAAAAGTAGATTCCGAAGACCAGTCTGCCGCCCTCATAATATCCTCCAACCTCATGCCTAAATTAAAGGACTTTGAAGCCATAGCTCCACGGACTGAATGAGCTCCAAACATGGAGACATTAATCCCTGCTTCAGAAAGAAGCCATCTGATCCATCTGGCTAGAGTAGCCGACGAGACTGGCTTAAAAGGCTTCTGTAGTGCAATCAACAATTGACCTCTAGGGTTTGCACGAAATTGTTCTGTAGCCGATTCATAGGCCTTTAAACACTGCACTACACATAATTTGGGATTATGAGGGAAAGAAGGGTAAGACACTGAATTGGTGCCCGTTTTAGTACGTTTGGAGATCGAAAATGAAACTCCCGTAGGAGAAAAAATCCTGCCCTGCAGATCAAGGGAGCGCACATCAGATACCCTCTTGCATGAAATGAGGCATAGCAATAAGGTCAATTTGGCCCAGAGTTGTTTGCGAGAAAGGAATCTGTTATCTGGCCAAGACGAAATGAACGTAAGCACTACGTTGACGTCCCAAAGAGAAGAATATCTGGGACGCGGGGGATTCGACAGACGAATACCCCTCATTAACTTGCAGACAATAATGTGTTCCCCAATAGGTTAACCTAGGACTGGTGAATGACCTGCTGAAATGGCGGATCTATAATTATTGATCGATCTGTAAGCCAGGCCTGCAGCTGCAAGTGAAGCCAGAAAATTGACCACTAAACTGACATCAGCGTTAAAGGGATCGGAACCCCGTTCCTCACTCCAATTAATCCATCGCTTCCAAGCAGAGGCATACCGCCTGTGTGTATTGGGGGACCAGGCTTGCAGGATGAATCTGGAAGCTTGTTCTGAAATGCATGGCAGGAATCAATGACGCCTGAGATTCTCCAGGCTACCAGGTGTAACTTGCCCTGAACAATCAAGGGGTGCAGGGTCCCCAGAGGGTCCAGGAGAAGGTTGTGAAGAGGAGGGATTAGGAGAGGGAAGTCGCACAGAAGGTCTAGTGCTAAGGGGAACCAGGCTTGAGCCCTCCAAAGAGGGGTTATCAACACAATCTCCATTCTCAGACGTCGGACTTGGGGAATGACACGAGGAATCATGCTGAACGGGGGAAAGGCATAAGCTCGATGGGGAGACCAGTCTTGGAGAAAGGCATCAGTGGCTATCGCCTCCGGATCTGCTCTCCAGCTGAAGAAGAGAGGAAGCTGTCGATTCAATCTCGAGGCAAAAAGATCTATCGAGAAAGGGCCCCATCTCCGGTTGAGAGAGGCAAACACCTTTGGGAGCAGCATCCAATCGCTGGAGTCCCGGAGGAATCTGGAATTCCAATCCGCCACCGTGTTGTGAGTCCCCGGCAGGTACTCCGCAATCACTGAGATGCGATGTTGGAGGCAATATTGCCAGAAATCCCTGGCAATGCGAGCTAAGGTCTGAGATCTTGTGCCTCCCAGCTTGTTCACATACCTGACCGCGGAGATGTTGTCCATTCTCAAGAGAATGCAACAATCCGCCTTCAGAGGAGAGACACTCCGGATTGCAAAGGATCCGGCTAAAAGTTCCAGGCAGTTGATGTGGAGGCGGAGCTCCTCCTCCGACCAACGGCCCCCCGTGGTCACATCCCCGCAGCGGGCTCCCCAGCCCCATCTGCTGGCATCCGATTCCAGAATAACATATGGGGAAGTGCCGAAAATCGCTCGCCCATTCCAGGCCTCCATGTGCTCTAACCACCAGGTTTTCTCCGAGCGGACCTCTGGATTCAGAGGAACTAAGTCCGTATAAGACAAGCCTTTCTGGAGGTGAGAAATCTTGAGCCGTTGGAGGGCTCTGTAATGTAGGGGACCCGGGAAAATAGCCTGGATCGAGGAGGATAAAAGACCCACCATCCTGGTTAAACTCCTCAATGACACTTTCTGTCTGGATAAAAGTAGGCGCAATTCCTTCTTGATATTGCGCACCTTCAGAGGAGGGAGGATCAACTGAGCTGTCACAGAGTCTATCTTGAAGCCCAGAAACTCGATCTGTTGGGACGGACGGAAACAAGACTTGGGGGTGGTTGATTATGAAACCCAGATCCTGGAGAAGCTGGATCGTCCAAGACAAGTGGACTTGCAGGATAAGGGGGTCCTGAGCCATAATGATCAGGTTGTCGAGGTAAACTATCAGACGCACACCCCTTGCGCGAAGGGATTCCACCACAGGCCTCATCACCTTGGTGAAGCACCAAGGAGCGGAGGAAAGCCCAAAAGGGAGTACTTGAAACTCGAAGCACTGGCCCTGCCAGAGAAACTGAAGGAAACGCCGGTGAGGAGGGAAAATAGGAACGCTTAGATAAGCGTCCTTTAGGTCTAGCTGCACTAACCAATCTGCTTCTTGCAGTATATCCCTGAGAAGATGGATTCCTTCCATCTTGAAATGTCTGTAGACCAGCAATGCGTTGAATTCCTTGAGATTTAGGACCAAACGCGATCCTCCCCCTTTCTTGTCTAATAGAAAAATGGGGCTTAGGAAACCCCTGGGATGGGGAACAGTCCGGCAAATAGCACCCTTCTTGAGGAGCGCTTGAACCTCCAAGTCTATGATGTCGATATCGGGACGGGAAAAATGGGGAAGCGGCGGGGGGCTTTGTTGATAAGGGGTCTGGTAAAATTCCAATCTGAACTCTTGAACGGTGTGTAACAGACAGGGATCCCTGGATAATTTTTGCCACTCCGTCAAACAAGTTTGAACCCTGCCCCCAAGAACTACTTCGGAAGGGTGGATTATTCTCACCTGAATCGGTGTGATCCTGGGTATCCCCTTGCCTAGCTCTGTATGAGTTCTTGCGGTAGCGGCCCCTACCTCCTCGGGGACGCGAGGGATAGAAGGTGGAGCTTGCTTGTTGCTCTTTGTAGTATCCACGGCCCCTGGAGAGGGCATCTCGTCTGGGGCCTTGGTAATAGGAGCGGCCAGACGAGCGACCCCGCAGACGTCCGGCCCTCCGAAAAAAAGTCTCCCTGAAGACTTTTTGGAGCGACAGTTGTGCCTTATCCATGGTGTTGAAGGTCGCAGCAAACTTGGCCAAATCCTTAATGAAGGGGGCCCCGAACAGGAGTCCCTGGGCCACAGAGCCCGCTTCTGAGGTGGCGAGCTCAGTGAGCTGAGGATTGATTCTCATCAGGATAGAGCGTCTCCTTTCTGTTGATAAGGCCACGTTGGCATTGCCTAGGTGGCAAATGGCTCGCTGAGCCCACCCTACCAGGATGTCAGGATCGATAGGGGACTGAGACTCCTTGGCCACGTAAGCCATCTCCAAGATCTTTGCTAGAGGGCCCGAGAGGTCAAGTAGCTTGTCTTGGCAAGAGCGCCAAGCCCGGTCGAGGCCCTTTTTGGGGTCCTTCGCCAATTTCTTTAAGAAGGTGACCATCGTAGGATCCACATCCGGTGTATCTGTGACCTTACCCTCCAAGTCTGGGCGAGGGCACTCCGCGTGAAGCCTAGCCCTCACGTCCTTATCGAAACCTGCCCTGATATGGTTTTGGAGGTATTCTGCCACCTCGGGCGGAGGAACCCAGCTTGAAGAGCGGGGGTGGACGATCTCTTCCGGGCTGAAGGTCAATACACGAGGGGCTTTGGGAGGCGGGGCTTTAGTAGACTCTGACTTTTTGCGTTTGCTCGCGCCCGGCCGGGCTCCGAGATCCTCCTCAGAATCAGACCCGGATGACGATTTGGAGGACGACTGGTCTGAGTCTGAACCATAAGCGTCTTGCGCTTGGGAGGAGCTATAACCGTGCTCCTTTTGAATGGAGGAGGCCAATTTCCTGAAAATGTCGGAGTGGGCTCAAGTCTTGGCTTTAGCCTTACCTTTGGAGGTAGAGGGCTGGTCCGGTAGCGCTTCCTCCGAAGACGCAATGTGGGGCAACCAACCTTTTTGGCGTGCAAAGCTCTCAAAATGATGGGTGAGAGGCCCCAGAGCCTTCGCCAGTGCCTTATTTACCGAGAGCTGCATGGTATTGTCCAGCGCGCCCGCCAGATTCTCATCAAAAAAGGGGGGCTCACCCCCAAAATACTCTTCGTCCTCATAAGAATATGATTGGGCCATATTATCTCTGTCACGTGTAAAAACGTGGATTCTGGGTATCTCTGTCACGTGTAAAACGTGGATTCTGGGTAGTACAAGACTACAGTCAGGGGGAGTGCAAACCCCAGCAGGCTGAAAGCAGCAGAATAAACGCAAAACACTGCTCTATAATGATTTAGAGTGTGGAGGGAGCCAGCCTGCTGCACTCTAGGCAGCGCCTAATCCAATTTGTACAACCCTGGTCACAGCGTGATACCAGGGCATCAGGGAGTAAGGAAGAGGCGGTCCGGCACAAACCAGGAAGAGCGATCGTCAAAATTGCCTTAAAAAAGCTTCAGGGAACGTTGCCGGGCGATACACGGCACTCGCACCTTCCCGTTCTCTGTCCGCGTGTTTAATTTGAAACGGGCGCCAGGAGAACGAGAAAGCGCAGACCCGCGCATCGTGAGAAGCACGCAACTAAGAGAGGGGGCGCGCGCGCGTCAGACAAAAGGCCGCCGATCCACCTCAACCCTCAGAGAAAATTTCTCTGAGTCGGGGAAAGACCCGACACACTCCCGCTCCACAAAATTAGCGGCGCGCGTATAGTAAACACAGCGCGAATCACAAAGCACAAAGAACAAGATAAATGTACTTAGCTGGCTGCGGAAGCAGCAAAGAAAGAGGAAGTTTCGTAGCCTCTTCGGTTTATATACTCTGTTCTCTATGGTTATCTTGTACATACTATGCTGGGATATGTTTTTCTTTTAACAATACCTTCTCCTATTGGCTGCTGTTTGAAAATAAAGCATAGAAAGAGAAGCATAATCTGAGCCTCCGGTCCTGACAGAATTTCTTGGTCTCCTTCAGGAGAACCCACAAAGTCTGGGTACCTCTAGAATCCCTAGGATGCTGGAAAAAAGGACGCAAATTTGGCATGGTTAGTTTATGTGGAGAAAAAGTAATGACTGCCCCAAATAGCTAAAAAAAAAAAGGCTCGGCACATGAGGGGAAAAGTCCTGGCAGCTAAGGGGTTAAGCTAGAAAAAAAACGTATTGCTCCTCCGGATCAGGCCTCACAATGTTTACTTCTCAGTAAGAGAGGCGAAGAAGTAAGACATCTTCTATGTCAATTCTTTCTGTCTGTTTCCGCGAGTGTCAAGCCTCGTTCTCAACGTTAATCTCTCCCCGTGGCGTAATGATTTGTCCTTGAGGCCCCGCTTGCTGATTGGTTGTTTGGAGGCTGGGTAGTTAGCGAGGCTTTGTCAAGTTTTCTCTGCGAGTGGGAACAGCAACACGAGAAAGCCACGACAAGAACCCGGATGTAGGGGGCTGTGTGAGTCCTGCAAACAGACCAGCCGGATTCCGAGGTGCCGAAGAGCCCCCCACTCCCCACCGAAGGGAGAGCGCCTTTGTTCGTTTGTTTGTGTGAGACCAAAGCAATCTCCTCCTCCTCCCTCGGTGTTTACCGCCTCACAAAGCAGCCTCCTGGGGTCTCAAATCACCTCGTTCTGTATTTTATGCTGTTAGAGCCCACTTTTCCCTCGGTTCATTGCGAGGTTGTGTTCCCCTCGTAGGGTCCGTAGTCCCTCACCGTCTCTGCCTTCCCTGGGTCGCTCCCGTAGTTCTGAAGACATGTATACCTCCGTGGGGGTGTTTTCGCCCCCTATGCAGTGCAGTTGAAAGGTTTTGCATTATAAAACCGTTTTCTGCTCCTCGTCTGAAAGGCGTGCATTGCTAATATCGCGCAAGTCTTCTCAGAAGAGCCCCAAGTACAAACTACAGCGCGAAGCCCCGGCCGCCCCGTTTCTCAGAAGGGACACTTTACCTTTGCGCCTCCGCAAGGGAGGGGGGTACCTTCCTCCACACCAGCCTTTCCTTCTTGGGACTCTTAGTTTGGCCTGGTAACGGCTGACCAGAGCCCCTGCATCTCTGGGTCTTGGGCGGAGCAGCGTACTTTCTTATATGTACATGAGGATGCCCAGGAAGCTCCTGGCTCCTCACAAACCCCTTTCTTCTCACTCACGCGTCTGGAGAGGTTCAAACGATTACTCGGCCATGAACGCAGCGAGAGGAGGCTACCGGGTCTTCTCGGCGAACTCGACCGCTGCCTGTACCGAGCTGGCCAAGAGGATTACAGAGTAAGAGCAGCAACTCTTGTACCTTCAATGTCTTGTTTGGTAGCTTGCGATCCTAATGTACGTATGCGTGGAGTGAACTTTGTTTCTGTATCTTTACTTATTTTAATCACAGCTTGGATGGTTTTCCTAGCTGCCTTTTTAATTGTGCCGCATAAAATCTTAACCCCCCTTTTTTCTACCAAAGACAGCCAAGGCTGCCATTGCGTGAATGTCCTACTGCCATCTTAGAGCCTGACATGACCATTTTAGTGGGGTTGACTTCCGGATTGTGCGTATAGGTAGCCACATCTCTGTAAACATTGACATAGATTAGGCGTACACAAGCATTTTACCCCTCAAGAGCATGATGTACAAATATCGATGCACACACATACAGACTGCAATGCAGTCATTCGTATTCACAGATTAATATACCAGCACATACCAAGTATGTTGACCAAACCCATAGTGTGAGGGCGCCCACCGACTCGCATATAGTTCACAGAGGCAGTCAGATATCGCACAACCCGGTGTAGAATTTCATACCTTCTAGGATAACACCAAGTGATGAGTGGCAAATCCGAGAAGGCACTCATGACTACTAAAGTGATGGTTGGCAAACGTTAGCTTGTCTGAGGATTACTAAATGATGAATGGAATATGTGCCAGTCTCGAGGGATTCCCGGTCAGTGGAGTACACATTTGGACATGTTCTACTTAATAATAATAATAATATCAAGCGATTATCACTGTATGGGAGTCTAAATATGTTCTCCAGTAGAGATCTTAAGATGAAACAGCAAAGGCTCAACTGTAAAATTAGGACTTATTTTGGCATGAACTGTGGGGAAAAAGTACACTAGCTTCCCATATAGAACTCTGAACTTAGGCCAGTTTATCGGAGTGTTTAGGATGTTGGCACTAAGCACTGCTTGCATGCATTCAACGTTTAGTGAGAGAATGAAGCAGTCATGTCTTTAGACCTGAACATGTTAGGGAAGGATAAGGGAATAGATGCTTACAATGGTTAACTGCCATTCCTATTTTCTTGAGCCCGTATTTGCATTAAAACAGTGGTCCACGAAGCTTAGTCAGTCTTTCAGTAATATTGGAAGAAAAATAGTTAAATACATTATTTCAAAAAGTGCCCACAACAGAGGAAGAATGGTACTGAAAAAGCAAGAGTAGAGGTTGACACGGTAAAGGGTATGTGTCCCATGAATATATGGAAAATGGGCAGGTAAGTCTTAATTAGAGCTATTTAAACTGAACTATTTCAAAAAGTTCTTTTATAAAGATCTATTGTTACAAAAGTACAGAACAAGCAAAGGTGGAGTTCAGGACTATACAGGGCTTGTGTTTTACAAGTAATCAGAAAATGGGCAGCCTAAATCATGCTTACAGTCTTTATTAAGTGTCGCATCCTATATTTCTCTGAGTGTACACTCACTATGCCAGTTCCTTGGAAGAGGATTCTGTTTCTCTTGCAGAGATAAATATATTATTAGAAAATTGAGGTAATGTCTGAATGCATAATTGATGCTGAGGAGATTCAAATTGGTTGCCACTTATTATTATCCTACTCCTACTGATATCACATTAGAATAGCACATGTTGGCGTGTGAACACCTATGAAGTCCTTAGGCTCTTTTTAGCGAACTCACTTCTCTTAAGGGCGTTTTTAGTTCTTATACTTATGACATCTTTGTCTCCTTGAAATTATCATGAATCAGTAATAACACGGAACACTCTGCACAGCCATTCTATCTTATTCTCCTTACATTATGTAGGACCATGGTTCAGTTCCTGCATCTTGTGACTAACGTAGCATGTGGCATTACTAGGTTTCTTTGTATAGACGTAGCCATTTTTGTTCAATCCTAATACATGGGATTCTGTAATCTCTGTTTAAACAGCTGTCTCTAATTTCTTTATAACCAGCAACTTGTGACGAACCCAGCCACCAATTTATAAAGGAAAGATGTGAGAACTCGACTGTTAAAAGGTATTACAGTTGAGTTCTGACATCACAGAGCCAGCAGCCGAGGTGAAAGTCATGTCTTGGAGCATGATTGAAGTAGCCGTTTAAAGCAACAAATAATGCAACATTGCTTTTCTTTCTTTTGCTCTGTTTTTAATAGCTTACAATGATAAGCAGAGAGAATATGTTTAGATAGAAAAAGCTACAACCTGCATGTTTCTGCACATATAGAACTCATCTGTGACTTGCAGTATTCTTATAATGTACAACATGGGATACTTTATCCATTATATAACTTGACTGTTAGTCCAGTTAGAACAAAAAAGAAACAGACCACAACTGCCAGAAACCACCATTTTGTACTAGGAACACAGGGCCTGCTTCACAAAGCCATTTGAGCCTTAAGTTATACGCGCACACATAAATGGCTCGATTTTATGGCTAAAAGAAATAAATAAAAAATTATCTTGCAGTTTGTAAATCGTTTTACTCATGTCCAGTATCACCCCAAGACCATGTACTTTGCCACATGAGGAAATCACACTCGTGGGTGTTCAAAGGCGTTGTTTGCTAGGGAAGTTTGTGATCACCCATAACCAAGTGAGCTTGTGGGTGTTCAAAGTGTCCTCTCTGACCCCTTTCCTCCTGGGAAAAGTCAAGATTTATTCCTGTCAAGGGTGGGAGTAAATATCTATCAGTGGTGGGAAGTGGAAGTAAATACGTGGAATTATAGGTGAAGGGTTATTCTGCTGGGTGCATGGGCTTTGGGTGATCTGTGACCAATCTCATGGTCACAGAAAGATGGTGAGGCAAAAGCCCACCTATGCCCTTAGCCCTTTTGTTTTTGCTGTTCACAGCTGCTGGCATTCTGCGTGTGTGATGCCAGAGAGAGAGGAGGAGAAAGCAGTGTTTTCTGATTTGCCCCGCCCCCAGACAGACAGAGACAGACACACACACACACACACACACCTCACCTCTTTGCAGCTCCTTGTAGCCGGTGCACAGGGATCACTGACCGCATTTCGGAAAAAGTAAAATAACAAAACAGTGTGGACAGAATATAATGTCAAAAATATTGGTTACCAAACAATCGAAGGTAAGCACACATAGGTAAGTATAGATGTACTATCCTTAACTCCACATCTAGATCAAAGGCATGTATATCGTCAAGGTAGATATATGTGAAGTTATATGTAGGTAAAGTTTGCTTACCTTTAGAAACTTACCTTCATGATATTTTTGACCTTGAAATTCTTAACACAATATTTTGCCCCATTATATTTTTATTTCTGAAGTTCTGTCTGACCACCAGTGCATAGTTCACCCTGCTCTCCTTCATACAGTGTAATTTGAACTGCAATGGGAAAAAAAGGACATCTGTGCAAAAGCAGTAACCCTATTGGCTATCAACCAAAAAATACAAATCTATGCTGTGCTTTGCAGCAGGCATATTAACCCTCAATGCTACCTTATCACGAGTCAAAACTGACACTGGGCAAACACTAAAGCTCTTCGGCAAGTACATTAATCACCAGAATTATCTTGGCATTATTATTGTGTGACAGCTGCTGGTCACACATATAACTCTGCTGCAGGTGCCTTTAACCCCATAAGAGATATTGAACTGTAGCTACCACCCCCCCCCCCCCCCCCAAATTCCTGAGGTTAGTGCCTGTTGCCACAGCGCCAGTGGCATCACCCTAAAGTTGGCTCGAAGCAAATGCTTTTTGCTCTGTTTGATACACAACTCACAAAACAGCAGACAGGGACGAGGGTGGCATCTGATCTCCTTGTCTGTGTCTTTTCACATGGCTTGGCTACCTGTGTGTATGCACTCTTTACACCTTAGGCTTCTTGTGTTTGCATGCTTCTCATATTTGCGTGCATCACACATTGGTATGAGCATTTTATATAACACAGTGTTCATTTTTTGTGAAAATCCCACACATCAGGTCTTTGTGCTCTTGTGCATCCCACACAATACTCATTTGTGACCTTCCACTATCTGTATTCACCTGTAAGATCTACACATACAAACACTATTTTCTAGTGTTTAAAAGTATTGCATTCAGCACTTATATTTGTATTAATCACTAACGCTTCTGAGCTTTGCCCACACACCTTGCTGCATATCCCAGTATGCCTATCTTCAGTGTGAGTATATAACTTACTACACTTCTTCTATATGTGTCTCACACAGAAGGCTCTTTCACATTTTAAGCATCTCTCGTCCACACAAACACTGTTGATCTCATTTTTGCAAACATCTACAAAACTAAGCTTATTCTTATTGCAAACTTGTCTCAGAGGG
The DNA here is from genome assembly GCF_031143425.1 of Pleurodeles waltl. Lineage (NCBI taxonomy): Eukaryota > Metazoa > Chordata > Amphibia > Caudata > Salamandridae > Pleurodeles > Pleurodeles waltl. Next base: position 1,145,437,366 of record NC_090446.1, on the reverse strand, counting down.
CTTCTCATGTTTATGTGCAAGATATGCCATTTGAGTGCACTATACGCTCATGTCATCCATCAGCAAACAATCTTCCCATAGTTTAGGCAACAAAAGTTTGGAGTTTTTATATTGAAGGCCCTTCAAATGTGTTGAAAATAAAGCCATTGTGTCTGATTTGCTTGACGGTCTATGTAAAAGATATATAGAAAGTAATGGATAACTACAAAACTATTCTGGAAACCCTAGAACAAATTTCCGAATTCCAAGATAAGTGACACGGTTTCTCCATGTGCCTGTGGTTTGCTGGCACAAGTTTAGAAAGCAGCAAACTTCCTAGGTGTTCAGAGCGGTCTCCAAGTACTGCAGCTTCTAGAATATTTGAATATAGTGCCAGCAACCTATATAATGACTACTACTAGCTGCTGGGAATGTAGCAAAAAGTACAATATTAAATCTCTGCTGTGATGGCTCTTCAAACAGTCTGCACAACTCCAATAATCAGCATAGTGTTTATACTGCTAAGTACCACCTTAATGCTATTGAACTGCCGTGGCTGTTGATTGATAAAGGAGCATCAGATTTTTTTTCAAACTATAACTGTCAGGGATGTTGAAAAAACTCGTACAGTTGTTTTTAACAGGTAATGGCAATGACACTATTGCTCAATACAAAGAAATTGACTAGTTGGTGCTTTCAGCTCAGTTAGCTACATTATCATATATATTGAAGTACTCTTCAGTCCTGGAACTGGTAAACATACTCCGATAAATGCTTTCAGCACAGAGAGCTTTCTTTACATAGGTTAAGCTCCTAAAGATCCTTTTAGTTATTTCAGTATCTTCTTGGAGGCTGAGAGAAGCTTTAGTGGTCCCCACCAACTGAAAACAAGGCTAAGATCAGCTGTGTCTCAGAAAAGACTGAATTGTGTTGCCATTGGCAAAATACATAAAGAGATGGTGGATGGATTTGACATACAGACATTAGCAAAATAATTTCTTCTGCATTGAACGATGCAAGAAAATATTTGATTTTTTTTTAACTTAAAGTTTATGATTTTATTATAGATTGCTGTAATAAGAAAGTTTCTAACTAGCCCATTTGCATTTTCATGTTTAGGAATGTCACTAAGAACATTTAGTTTGCTCTTCCTTTTTTTGCTCCCTCTTTTATTTGCTTGGAGCATGAAGATACAAGGTTCATAAACATATATTTTCACATTTGGTTTAACTACTTTGCAAATATAAATAACAATAAAACATACTGGCAAACTATGACAACATCCTACTTATCTCCTTATTTCACTTCAAAACTATTAGGTTGAGTACATTATCAGAGCCTGGAGTTCACAAAAAACTGGTGATTTGAATAGGGTCAATGGAAAGTCTCCAATGCGGTCTATGCCCCCCCCCCCTTTTAGAAATGTATTGTCTCTTTACGCCCCTGGCTGGGTGAAAATGTTTTCCCAGTGGAGAAAAAATGCCATTGTACAAAAACCATGGCATTCCAGTAGTCCCAATAGTATGCCAGCGCATATGTGTAGGAATTCTCAAAACCTTTCCTAAATGTGTATGTAAAGCAGCAACACTGTAGGTTAGGTTTTGATAAGTAACCTGTAAATTAGAAAGTTGCAAATTTGTACCTGTGCTATCTCGTAGAACTGTAAGTGTTAATGTAGGCATTCTTTTGGGGATGGTGTTTACCACAAATGACTAGATGTAGCACTCCCCGCTATGCACTGCAGTTTACATGGGTTGACTAACCAAGTAGATTTCTAACACTAATCGTGCAGTTGCTGCTTACTGTCTGTACAGTTTTACTGAGTTACAATTTTTTTTTCACAGCTTTTAAATCGATTGATGTTTTTCGCATTTTGCCATTTCACATCGCATTGCTTGACACTTTCTTTGGGCTATTCGAAAGTATTTGTAGTGTTCCTGAACTCTTATTTTTCTGCAAAACAATAACATGAAAATTATCTCGTTAGGTTCATTTTATTACGTTTTTGGCTATAAAAATTGATTGTCATGTTTTGAAGGTACATTTCTGTTTCCATGGTTTCAATAAACTACAGGCAAAGGTCTAGTTAAGTCTGTTATTCTTACATTCCCCAAAAGGAAGTCATCTATGAATGCAGTGAGCGGTATTCGTTGATAAAAACCTAGATCATATGTACACCTTGCATCATGCACAATTACTTCTGTGCCTCCCCTTTCCTTGGTACCAGTTGCTGGAATCGTGCAATATTTCAGTTTGTAGTTTGCACTTTATAAATAGTTGAGCTTTTACTACCACTTCAGTGAGAGTCTCTGCTTATGCCTGTGTCAATTTCAAGAAGTCCTGGGTATTTACTGGAGCTCTGTATGTTACTTCACACACTCTAATTAAACATATACTATAATTAAACAAAAATAAAAGCAGAACTATCTTGGTTCGTTAAAAGTATTGTAAAAAGTGTAAATCCTATTTGCTAGAATAAATTAAATTAGATGAGGTGTAACCTGTCGCATACAGAAGTATGGCCCAAGTTAATTGAAATCTGCCTGTGTTATATATAAGCACTTCAAAATTTCAGGAAAAATCAGCAGCCCTTATAGGTTGCCTTTGTTGGTTCAGCTCAGCAAAGACTCAACTATGAGTGTTACAAGGCCACAAACGTGTTATGCAAATGCCAAGTAGCAAAATCCACAAGCCTTCAGACAAACTTCAGGGCATAATGTGAAAAAGGAATAAATGTGGGTTAAGCTTGGAAGATAGGGAAAGAAGGATTCTCAAGAGATGCTAATAGCATCTTTGAGGGAGATTCCATCTTTCATGTCCCGAGGCTTGTTGAAGTGTACATATGTCACAACTTTTCCAGACACTTCAGAAAACAAATCTTTATGCAAGGGTGGTAAAAAGGAAACCATTACTCAAGATTGGCACCTTGACTCCTGCTTGGTGTATGCAAAACGAAAAAAAACTTGGGAGAATTTGTACTAATGTGGTGGGAAGTTTTTGTTTTTGCAGAAAATGGAGCTGGAACATTTTGCCCTCAATTAAAGGTGTGTGTTTGAGGCAGACCTAGAGGTAGCGTCCATTTATGTCATTGGCAGAGATTTGAGCGCCTCTCAGAATACAAGGGAATATGAGTGGTGCAAAGTACAGCAAGCATTGACAATAGCAATAGGTCTGCTTTATGAATAAAAGTGGATTTTAGATTATTGTTGGGTTTAGGCACTAATTAAATCATCGTTGCACTCATTCATCCATCCACCGACTCACTGTAAATTCACCCTCTGGCACAATCACAGTAAAACACACAAATTGAACAACCAACTAGTGCAAGATAAAAATATAAGTAGAAAAAAGAGAACCTGCTGCTGTCCCAACGCAGATTGCATATGTTTTCAATAACAAAAGTAAACATAGTAGATGGTGTCTGTCTTGCATTGGTATTGTACATAGTTTAAGGTTGTTTTAAAGTTCCAGCATGGGTGCCATATTTAGAATGAATGGTAAAACTGATGCATTTTGGTTGACAGCAGTCGTTCCCTACATCGGTAATCTTTGAGACTTCTTGTAATAAAATACTTTAACGAAGGTTTTATCAATGTACAAAACCAATCCATATTTAAAGGCCTTTTTGCTTTAACATATGTTATATGGTCATAAATCAGGCCTATTTGTTTTGCCATAACTTTTCTTAATAAACAGTTTGGAACTTTGGCATCTGCCATAACTTTTCCCAGCACACAAATCAGGCCTTTAGTTGTTAATCATTGGTGTAATCATTGGTTTGTCATTGTAACCAATTTGGGCCTACTGTACAGAGCGTAATAGTTCCCACAAGACAACTAACAGGTGTACATCATTAGCAATACAATTGGCAAAACAAAATTACTGTCTCTCCGAAGCGGGCCTAACACTGATTCTCAAAATTCAACTCTTCTATGCCCACTGTTTTTGAGACTGGGTAACCAATCCAAAAAATTGCTTACTACGATAATCTGAGATTCCAATTAGCAAAATACATATCTGTAGGCTTTGAAACAGGGTACTAAACCCCCCCCCCCCCAATGCCTATAAACGTTAGCATATGCTTTTCAACAATAAATATATCGAGCTTACTGTCTTCATTTTAATTTTTCATAATATTCAAGCCCATAACATCTGTCACTGACTTGTCACCATAACCGTGTCAGATCTACTGAGTTTGGCATAAACTTTCCCACAAAGCATCCACCAAGTGTACGGTTATAAAATTACAAACATATATACCAGAACACTTCCCTACTACAATAATCTGAGATACCATGTAGCAAAATGCCTGCATACAAGCTTAAGCACAATTTAATAACAACCTACCCTTAAAGGCCTATTGCCTTTAACACTTGCTTTTCACAACAAGTAAGTCAAGCCTACTGACTTTATGATAATGTTTCATAATAAACAGATCAAACCTAGGAATCTGACATATATTTTCCCAGAGAAGCGATGAAGCCTATAACCTTTACCATCTTGATCCCATAACCATTGCAGGCCTGTTCAAGCACACATAAACTGGCAACCATCACACAAAGTAATAGAATTACATATCTGTGGAAAAATACCGTTAGCAAATCAATATATAACTCCCCTCAACAGGGTTCACAAGAATCATCATAGTGAAAACCCTCAGGATTTACCAGAGTGAGTAACCACCACCAAGAATGTTGCATATTACGGTAACCTTTAACAGAAACAAAATACCTGTGTATAGCTGTAACACAATGTATTGAGTACCCACTGTTAAAGGCCTACTAGCTTTAAGAAAACCTTTTCACAATAAATAAAATAGCCTACTGCCTGTCATCTTTTCATATATATGAGAGGGAGAGAGAAACACATGCGCCTTAACTAAACCAGTCCCATTATTTACACTGTTAGCTTTCCCACAAACAACCATCAGACACAGTCATAAAATAACAAATGATAGTTGGCTAGACTATCTCTCTCAAGAGGGCATTACAAGGATTCTCACATAACAAAGCTTCTTCGTCCACAGTTTGTCACATGGGGTAATCAACACCAAAACTCTTGCGTGCTTCAGAAATATGAGACTGCCTGTGAAATATTCTCCTGTGCAGGCTTTATTATTTTTTTTTTTCCCCCCAAGAGTAAAAACAATCCACCCCTAAATGAATTGATGCTAACATATGCTTTTCACAATAAATAACTCGGGGCTTCTGTCATTATTGTAACATTTCATGATAAACAGATCAGACCTATTGCCATTGTTATTGGCTTGCCACCACAGCCAACGCATTCCTGCTGATACTGAGTAAGCTTTTCCATAAACCTAAAAGTTCAGTAAAAACACTTTTTTCAGTGGAAGCACACAACGTTTGACCAATGAAATCCTGTACTCAGAGAAGCAACATGTGGTTGGAGCCCGATCCCTTCTCATAATGGTGAAAGCTGTTGTTTTTATTAATCACATAAGGTAAACGAAAGCTGTGCAGTCCAGCCAGACCCCAATGAAAGGAAGCCTGTTGTTCTCTGCATGAAAGCTGAAACTGGGGCAGTTCAGCTTCAGCATGCATCAATAATGACATAAGCAGGACTACACTGTGGTGAATAAGGAGCACAATTGTAAATGTTTTGAGTGGGTCAGCCCAGAGCCCGATCCAATCAAATGTTCTTGTGAAAGTGATTTGCAAATGTTGGCACAGGTATGCAGAGGTCGAAGTGACTTCTACCTGCAGACTCAGCAATGAATGTTGTCAAAGTTTTCTACAATGTTTGCTCAGTGGGTCTTTGGAAATCTATCTATTTTTTATGTATAATGAAACCCAATGCATTACCATTTTGAAAGTATAGAACGTAGTATGTAAATAAGTGGTAAAATCCTATTTTTGTCACCACAAAGATGTCCTATTGTGCTGGCATAATTTGCATTTTATAAATAAGACTTGCTTTTTGCTTCCCCTCTTCTTTACCAGGTCTTTCCGAATTCTGTTACAGATTTTTGCAGCCACTTCTCCAGCTTGTAGATGTTAAATGCATTTACCACAATTCCTGTTAAAACTTTTTGTTATCCACTCCCCCCCCTCCCCTACCCCAGCAAGTCATATTGTGACCCTTATCGGAGAGCAACACCACCCACTGGAATACCATCCCCGTCAATGAAAGTAAAGTAATAATTGATAATAAATGTATCACTAATGCAGGTGGTCATCTAATATTAACTTGTCTTTAGGCATTCCATTCATTTATCAACCTGGGAAGGCTAAAGATTGAGTCATATCTGGCTGGGTTTGTTGCTGTAAACTTCACTGCCAGTGTGAGTTTGTAGGTCAAGCGCGCAAACACTTTGACCTGTTGTAAGTATTGTGGCCCATCACTTTTACTCATTCGTGGGCTTGCCTTTCAAAAATCCCTTGATGTCATTGGCAGTTGCTTTGTTTGTCCCGTATAGGAAAGGTTTTGTTACCACCTTGCAGACTATCCCTGTTACATGGATAATTGCATGATTGCCGATGTACTTCAGTGTGGGTGAACCTTCTTTTTTTTTTTTTTTTTTTTTTTTTTGTCTCTCCCCTTCGTGCTCCATGGCCCTCTCAGCGCCACCAGCGCAAACTCCTTCTGCGGTATTGCAGCACTGGTCACATTGTTCACTCTGTTACCTAATCAGTCATTTCTTTTGGCTCTCCCCTTCACTCTCCATAGCTTTCCCAAAAATACTTATATTTGATGAATGCTTTACTAAAAAACACAGATATCTGCAACGTGGCTCTCCTGGCACAGCAGGAGATCAGACACCACAATATTCACTGCACTTGGGAAAAGGTGCCCCATAGTGCTTTGCAAGCATTCTTTTTCGAAACATTTTTGCCCATAACTTAGCCTGTGGTGGTCCTAGGACAATGGGACCACCACCAAAACATTCAGCATGACACATTCTTGCTGTTTAAGACATGTTTTGGTTCCCACACTAGGTTAGTGGGGACCCCAAAATATTACCTCCCAAACCACCCCCTCACCAGGCTCCCACCCCCCTTGCACAACTACCCCTCCCCCAAACACACACATACCCTTCAGTCCCTTTTTTAAAACTTGCGTATGGCAGGAACTTTTGTTTTACAGCTTTGAGTAGTTTGTATTTTAAGGGCCTTAGTATTGCAGTAGGTCTGCTAGACCTGAAAATTTGTAAGGCACTAAGCCCTCTAGGGGCTAAATTATATGGTTGCTCTATATTACTTTGTGCCATTCTATTTTCCTGTGGTTATGCCCTCTAGGGACTAATTATATGGCTACATGACCATGTTTCTTACAAATGATATTTTATTTTGGTGTTTTCTAGGGGCTGTTCTGAGCATTAGTCAATATACTACAGTATTTGCTGCATTCGGTCGTCCCATAATGCTTTGCATGTTTGCTCATAACTCAGCCTGTGGTTGTCCTAGGACAATAGGACCACCACCAAAATGTTCACCACAGTCTGCTCTTTCTGCTTAGATACTCTTGGGGTCCCTCTGGGTCCCCCCACTAGGTTAGTGGGGACCCCAAAATAATAACCCCTCCCTCCATTCATTGACTTTGTAACCTTCCTCATGGTTGGAATTTTTGCTTTACAGCTGAGAGTAGTTTGTGTTTCAAGGGTCTTGTTTGTAATATCATTGTAGTAGACCTGCTAGTCCTGAAAATATGTAATGTACTGCACCCTCTTGGGGCTTGATATATGGTAACATGACTGTTTCTTACAAATCTTATTTTCATTGTGGTGTCCTCTAGGGGCTGTCCTGAGCATTACAGTCTAATGCCAAACATTTATTTATGATAAGCTTTTATTGGGTTTATATAATAACAGTATATGTCTTATTAATCTCTCCTTATTGTAATTATGGCCATGGTTCAGGCCAACTTAACATCCTTATTACACTATTACTGTTTGAACACTCTTGATATGTTTGGGTGACCCCTCTAGTTTTTCTCTCATTACTTTTCCATGGCTGACTTGTCGTCGTCGTCTTCTTTTTTTTTTTTTTTTTTTTTTTTTCTTTCAGAATTGTGTTAGTCAGCCAGGAACTCTGATGATGGGGTGGTGAAAGTGGTATTCTATTGTAATTAGCATGGCAGATTTAAATTAGGATGCTAAATGGCAACATTTTCATTTTTGGCTGCAGATAGAGGAAGAAGTTAAATGGAAGTGCTTTAGTTATATGCAGGGCCACTGGAATTACGTGGCAAGAAAATACCAAATTATGAGGCAGTGTTGACCAATTTATGGGGCAAGAAAAGTCAAGTTATGAATTTACAAAGTCCAAAGCTCTAACTCAAGCGAATGCAAAACTCATTGCATTACAAATGCTTGTTTGCATGGAGATTCTTCAGCAGGCTTACATGAAAGCAAATGTGGGTTATGGAAGACATTCAAGTCAACAGCTTGTGTGGAATTGAAGTTTAGCAACTGCTGCTTTCAGTGTTTTGCTACAATCTTGGTAATGGCCTTTATGAGCCTTTCCAAATGTGTTCACCCTGCTTTAATATACACACCCATACATGGGTTGCCGAAGTGGAATGGTTTTCAGTCTTACTTTATCAAAACCATTCAAAGGCGGCTGCCTATGCTTACATGTGCATGCAGAATTGCTGGCACCTTGCAGTGTTTTTTGACAAAGCATATCACAAGCTATTATAAGATGGCTTCACGTTTCCCTTCACATACATTCCAGCATGATTTTTGTTATACTTAAGCAAAGGAAATGGGCATTGGCAAGGCCAATAGCGCTGCATCCAAAGTCAGACCTAATGCCTTTGCCAGTCCTTGTTTCATTTTTTTCTTTATCGATTTCTTGTTTTTTTTTTAAATGTCATTTTGGAAGTTTCCTACTGAATGTCAATGGATGTGGATTCGGATAAGTGATTTCTTAAGGAGAGAATGTGACCAGATGGATACATTTCAGACTTTCGATTTTAAAGGCTTGGCTTTGATCATATGGAAATTCATTAATCTGTATGCCGCAAGGTTGTGGAATTCCTTTAGCTCGATGCCCAGGGGTCAAGGACAGCAAGTTTTCATGTTTATTTTCTCCATGGGACAAGTAGACCCAACCCCCCTGCCGCAGCAGCACAAATCCTTCGGCTGCCAGTTTACAGGGAAGGGAACTGTCTGTAGTTCAGGTAATATTTGTGTCTATGTGTTAATACTGTTTGAACGTGTATTTATGGTTCATTAATGCAAAGCCTTTATTATTAAGGTGCGCACTCTAAATAAATCCTGTAAAGTCATTCTGCACTACTATAGTGGTTCCAGTAAAAAGCATTTGCAATGCAGTGGGTCTTGCGTTTGCTCAAGTTAAAGCTATTAGCATTGTAAACTCCTAACTGGACTTTCCTTTCCACATAAAGTGAAAATGAAAAGTAAAACAGTTTCACATAAGCGAGCCGACGGCCGCCATGAACGCAGAGCAGACACACAATTGGAAACAGAAGTTCGCTTGCAGGGAAACGTATTGGCAAAAGTGCTATTATCCATATAACCTGCAAAAGTACTAATATCCATGTAACAGGGTCGATGTCATGCAAAGAGCTCGACTAGTGCCCATCGATATCGTGCTGCCTAAGAAATAAAGAGAAAAAGTAGCTCAGAAACCGTACCGAAAACACAGAGCCTTGTATGTTTTCAGTAGTTGTCCGGTTCGCTCGATGCGGGTTAAACACCAGAAAAGGCAAGCCCACGGACCAACCAAACTGATGAGCGTGGTTAAAAGCCCACATAGAAATTGCACCAGGGACAGAGCACTTTGCGCTCGACCCTAAAAAGTGTAAATACGTTTGAAAAGTTTAACAATATTAGGCTACATATAACGCTCCCAGAATGCTCTTTGATTAGATGCAAATGTTTGCAGAAGTTTGTAAGCAAAATTGATGATTCTTTCCTTTCAAAATAAAATGTTCAGAAAAAAATGCAAATAGGAAAAAATTGTTTTGCTAAATTACTGTGAAATTGTAGGTACCATTGCTTTGAAGCATTGTTTAGTAAAATATGCTGCAGAATGCTAGAGTCTCCAAAAATTCTAATAGTGGAAATTCAGTGTAACCATTTTCAACAAGATTATGGGAATAAACACTGGCAAAGCCAGCTGATCCAACTTTGGTTGTCAGTCTTTTGGTTTTGTCAATATTGGTCTTGTTTTAACATGGCTTTTTTAACACTTTATTGTTATGAGAGCTACCGGACCCTCACCATTGTAACATACATTGGCAAAAAGCAAAGCAATGTTTTTTTTGTCTCAAGAAGCACACATTGCCAAAGTAGTTCCAGGCACTGAACAGAACTACTTTGTGTGCCAATATGCTCCTTGTGGAAGAAAAAACAAAATGCCTTGGTTAACGTCCGACCTAATTTGGGGACCAGTTCTTAAAGAAAGTCACAAAAGTACACCCAAGGTATATGTCTTTGCATGAGTGGCTCTCATGAATTCACAAGAATTTACAGAAGTAGGCCAGGAAATTTTACTTCTAGAAAATATTGGTAAAACTGTAGTTTAGCACAAGCAAATATGCATGTGTAGATTTGCTCATATGAAAGTCTGTTGAGCATTTACAAGTTCACTTTCCCTCCAACCACTTTGTCCCAACCCTGGAAGAACTTCTGCTTCTGCCCTTGTCAGTAGTAAATGTTCAGCCTTTCCCAGTATGGGAACAAATTAAGAAATAGCTCATGAAAATCCTTTAAAGAAATGCAAGGTAGTAGGTTTGCAAAGACTCAAAGGCATTCCCGCCCCTGAACTATTGTTTATTATTTTTTCCTCCAGCCCCAGTATGTAGATCCCTGGAAAGGTGGCATTTGTTGTACACACACCAGCAATATAAGAAACACACACTCAATGACTTGACTCCAGGCCAATAGGATTTTATATAGAAAAATATGTTTTTGTTACTTTATTACTAGAACTGCAAGATTCAGTTCAGAAGTAAATACTGTTGCAGGTAAGTACATAGCGTATCATCAATGCAACTTTGTTTCACTTTAGTCACAAGAACAGTTTTTAAGAAAACAAAGAATGTCTATTCTAAAAGTGGGCACATTGCATTTTCTGAACACTTCCTGGGGGAAGAAAATAAAGTACAGTTTTAGGGGGAAGTACACTACTTACAGTTCCAGACTCCAGGTTAACCCCAGACACCCACCACCAGTAACACTGGTCCGGTCGGGTGCAGAGGTCAAACTTGAGCAATTTTAACGCGGGCTTCTATGGAGATAGGGGGTATTTGGAATTCGGTCTACCAGCAGGTAAGTACCTGTGCCTCAGAGGGCAGACCAAGGGGGTTCAAGACAGCACTGGAGGGGCTCCAAGTAGGCACTAATCCCACACCCTCAGTGGCACTGGGGCGGCCGGGTGCAGGGTGCAAACAGGGTGTCTGGTTTCCAATGAAACTCTGAGGGGACCCCGGGTATCACTCAGGTGCTGCAGGTGAGGTCCATGGGGGTGTCTCTGGCACACCACCGGTCGGACAGGGAAGAGGGCCGCCTGTTGATCGTTGCTGCACCAGATGCCGATTTCTCCTAGGGCCTGGGGGCTGTGAGTGCAGTGGGTCCTTTGCCATCTGTTATCTTCGTTCAGGACAGTTGCGGTCAGTGGTGTCCCTTGGGATTCCCTCTGCAGGCATCGTCGTGGAGGGTTGGGCAGGGCAACCCAGGGTGGGCTCTTGGTCACTGTCGCCTAGGGGTCCCCTCTGGTCGGTTGGGCCGCCTGGACTTGGGACGCTTCTGGAGTGAGGAAGGAGTCTTTTAGAAGCAGTTTCTTCTCTTCTTTTAGACAGGGCTGCTGTCCACAGAAGTTTCTTGATCCTCAGTGATGCAGGCAGCCCTCTGGAGGTTTTTCAGGGGTCGCTGGACCTGCAGGATGCGTTGCTTTTCTTCTGCAAGTACTCTGAAGCAGGAGACAGGCCGGTAGGGCTGGGGCCAGGTCAGTTGTTGTCTCCTTTCCTTCTCTGTTGGGGTTTCAGCTAAACAGTCCTCCTTCTCCTGAGGTCGTCAGGAATATGACTAGCTTGGTTCAGAGAAGCCCTTAAATGCAAGATTTAGGGGTCAGACGGCAGTAACCAATGGCTACTATCCCTGAGGATAGTAGCGCACAGTGCAGTGGTGCAAAGTAGATTGTTTTTAGGGTGCATTGGTGCAGAGTGGAGTGGCGTAGTGTGCATTGGTGCAGAGTAGCTTAGAGTGGTGTAGTATGCAGTGGCGTGGAACGATAGAGTACTGGCATAGAATACATTGGCGTAGATGAGTGGTGTAGAGTGGTGCACAATAGAATAGAGTGGCTTGGAGTCCAGTGGCATAGAGTAGACTGCTGCAGAATAGACTATAGTGATGTAAAGTGAAGTGGTGCATAGTAGATGGCATACAGTACAGTAGATTAGAATGGCGTAAAGTATATTGCTTCATAGTAGAGTGACGTGGTGTAGAGTGGTGCAAGGTAAATTTCAGTAGTGCAGGGTGGAGTAGTGCATTGTAGGATACAGTGGTGCAGAGTAGGTTAGAGTGCTGTGGTGTGGAGTTCAGTGGCATGGAGTAATGCAAAGTAGAGGCGTACAGTGCATTGGCATAGGATGGAGGAGTGCAGAGCAGAAGAGAATGCTGTTGAGTGCCATGGTGTACAGTGGCATAGAGTGCAGTAGCATGCAGCAACATAGAGTGCAGTGGTGCAGAGTTGAATGCCATACAGTGTAGGGGTGTAGGAATTTGGCTCTGTATACACTATTTCAAAGTAAGAAATAGCTTGCACAGAGTCCAAGGGTTCCCCTTAGAGGTAAGATAGTGGCAAAAAGAGATCATTCTAATGCTCTATTTTGTGGTAGTGTGGTTGAGCAGTAGGCTTATCAGAGGGTAGTGTTAAGCATTTGTTGTACACACACAAGCAATAAATGAGGAACTCACACTCAGAGGCAATTCCAGGCCAATAGGTTTTTGTATAGAAAAATATATTTTCTTAGTTTATTTTAAGAACTACAGGTTCAAGATTTACAAGCAATGCTTTAAATGAAAGGTACTTAACTTAGATACTTTTGAAACTTTGACTAAAAGCAATATCATATAAGTCTTTGTAAAAATGGCAATAAGCTATTTTTAAAGTGGACACAGTGCAAAAGTCAACAGTTCCTGGGGGAGGTAAGTAAAGGTTAAATTAGGAGGTAAGTAAAACACTAACATGTCTCAGTCCTGGGGCATAGGCAGCCCAGCGTTGGGGGTTCAAGGCAACCCCAAAGTTACCACACCAGCAGCTCGGGGCCAGTCAGGTGCAGAGGTCAAAGAGGTGCCCAAAACACACAGGCACCTATGGAGAACAGGGGTGCTCCGGTTCCAGTCCGCAAGCAGGTAAGTACCTGTGTCCTCGGGGGGGGCAGACCAGGGGGGTTTTGTAGAGCACTGGGGGGGACACAAGTAAGCACCAAAACACACCCTCAGCGGCACAGGGGCAGCCGGGTGCAGTGTGCAAAGCAGGCATTGGGTTTCAGATAGGAAACAATGGAGGGACCCGGGGGTCACTCTAGCGGTGCAGGCAGGCACAGGTGGGGCTTCTCGGGACAGCCACCACCTGGGCTAGGCAGTGGGTCGCCTGGGGTCACTCCTGCACTGAAGTTCGGTTCCTTCAGGTCCTGGGGGCTGCGGGTGCATTGTTGGTTCCAGGTGCCGGGTCCCTTGTTATAGGCAGTCGCTGTGGGGGCTCAGGGGGGTAGTCTCTGGTTACTCATGTGCTCGCAGTTGCCGGGCGTCGGGTGCAGAGTGTGAAGTCTCACTCTTCCATCGGGAAACGTGCAGTCTTTGAAAGTTGCTTCTTTGTTGCAAAGAAGTAACTGGTTTTGAACAGGGCCACTGTTCACTGGAGTTTCTTGGTCCTTTAGTCCAGGGCAGTCCTCTGAGGCTTCAGAGGTCACTGGTCCCTGTCGGATGCGTCGCTGGAGCAGGTTTTCGAAGTTGGAGACAGGCCAGTAGGGCTGGGGCCAAAGCAGTTGTCGTCTTCCTCCTTCTCTGCAAGCTTGTAGGTCAGCAGTCCTTGTTTCTTCAGGTTGCAGGAATCTGATTTCCCGGGATCTGGGGAGCCCCTAAATACTGAATTTAGGGGTGTGTTTAGGTCTGGGAGGGCAGTAGCCAATGGATATTGTCCTTGAGGGTGGCTACACCCTCTTTGTGCCTCCTCCCTGTGGGGAGGGGGGCGCATCCCTAATCCTACAGGGGGAATCCTCCAAGCTCAAAATGGAGGATTTCTCAAGGCAGGGGTCACCTCAGCTCAGGACACCTTAGGGGCTGTCCTGACTGGTGGATGACTGCTCTTTGTTTTTCTCATTATCTCCTCCAGCCTTGCCGCCAAAAGTGGGGGCAGTGGCCGGACGGGCGGGCATCTCCACTATCAGGGATGCCCTGGGGTGCTTTAACAAAAGGGGTGAGCCTTTGAAGCTCACAGCCAGGTGTTACAGTTCCTGCAGGGGGAGGTGAGAAGCACCTCCACCCAGTACAGGCTTTGTTCCTGGCCACAATGTGACAAAGGCACTCTCCCCATGTGGCCAGCAACATGTCTGGTGTGTGGCAGGCTGGCAGAAACTGGTCAGCCTACACTAGAAGTGGGGTAGGTATTCAGGGGGCATCTCTAAGAGGCCCTATGGGTGTATGTTACAATAAATTGCACACTGGCATCAGTGTGCATTTATTGTGCTGAGAAGTTTGATACCAAACTTCCCATTTTTCAGTGTAGCCATTATGGAACTGTGGGTTTCGTATTTAACAAACTTCCAGACCATATACTCTTATGGCTACCCTTGACTTACAGTGTCTAAAGTTTTGCTTAGACACTGTAGGGGCATAGTGCTCATGCACATATGCCCTCACCTGTGGTATAGTGCACCCTTCCTTAGGGCTGTAAGGCCTGCTAGAGGGGTGACATATCTATGCCACAGGCAGTGTGAGGTTGGCATGGCACTCTGAGGGGAGTGCCATGTCGACTTAGTCATTTTCTCCACACCAGCGCACACAAGCTGTGGGGCAGTGTGCATGTGCTGAGTGAGGGGTCCCAAGGGTGGCATAAGACATGCTGCAGCCCTTAGAGACCTTCCCTGGCATCAGTGCCCTTGGTACCAGGGGTACCAGTTACAAGGGACTTACCTGAGTGCCAGGGTTGTGCCAATTGTGGAGACAAAGGTCCAGTTTAGGGAAAGAACACTGGTGCTGGGGCCTGGATAGCAGGGTCCCAGCACACTTTCAAATCATAACTTAGTATCAGCAAAGGCAAAAAGTTAGGGGGTAACCATGCCAAAGAGGCATTTCCTTACAAGGGGGCAGTGGTGTATAGGGGATTGCCGCACTGTTGATCACGGTGGCATAGAGTGCAGTGGCATGGAGTAGTGTAGAGGAGATTGTTTCAGAGTAGAGTGAAGTAAGGGGGGGAGTAGGTTTCAACTTGTAAACTATTCTATAGGCTTTATACATGCACATCACTTCAATTCATTCCTGGGCTTGTCTTTTAACAATCCATTGATGTCTTGCTTTGTTTGTCCTGCCTTGAGACACTCTTGTTATGCCTTGCAAACTGACCCTATTACATGAATTACTGCACGATTGCCAATGTACTTTTAGGAGAGCGAACTACTATTTTGTTTTGTCTGTCCTCTTCACGTTCCATCCGGGCCATGGCGTTTTGAGTGCGAACCTTGCAAACTTGATCGGTGGTATTGGAGCGTTAGTCACATTGTTCACACTGTTACCTTATCAGAGTCATTTAACTTTAGCTTTTTGTCACGCCCCTTTGTGCTCCATGGCTTTCAAAATAACCCCTTATAATTGGTAAATGCTTTAAAAAAAACACAGAAATCATCAAAGTGGCTCTCCCGGCACAGCGGAAAGCTGATAATACAATATTCACTACACTCAGGGAAACTTACCCCATAATGCTTTGCAGGGGATTCTTTTTCAAAACATTGTTGCCCAATAGTGTAGTGTCATCTAGGGGCTGGTCTGAGCATTACAGTCAACACACTACAATATTCGCGGCACTCCGAAACTCACCCTATAATGCTTTGCAGGGCATTCCTTTGACAAAACCTTTTTGCTCATAATTCCGCCTGTGGTGGTCTTAGGACAATGGGACATTCAAAATGTTCACGCAGGGGGGCGTGGCCAAGGAATATGGCCGATGTGGCGCGCTTGTAGTGCGCTCCCATCCCCGGTGAAATCCTGCTGCGATCCTGAGGCCCCCCGGGGCTGGGGGAGCCATGTTCCTGGATTGGGGGGACGTCTGGAGGTCGCAGGCGTGTTCGGGACCCAGCGGCGCAGAACCGGTGTCCTGCTGGGCCACGCTGAGGCAGTGTGTGCGCGCCGTGTGGCCCTAATCGTACCTAGGGTCGCCCCGAGAGGTCCTGGGGGGCAGGAGGGATATTGATGCCCCCCCCCCCCCCCCTTTTGGGCACACGAGGGGTTATCAGCAGCAGCCCATATTGAAGGGGCTAGGAGCGGCCTACCACCTGGTTTGCAGCGTGAGGGACGGGGCCAGGATGAGGGCCCGCCCTTGATTCTGGGTTGGCCTGCGAGCCATGAGGATTGCGGTACTGCTGCACCTGTAGGATTGAGTGGCTGCGGGCTCGGGGGGGCCACCTTTCGTGCTGGGTGGTGTGCTGCTGTCTCCCCGCACCCCCCCTTTACCTTCCCCCCCAGGGCCCTGTAGTTACGGGCCTTCGGCCTGTATGTTTAGGCCTGCGGAGCCGCGCTGATGGGCGGCTAGAGTCACGGTGAAGGTCCCTGGAGGTCCTCCTGGGCATCCTGATAGAGGAGTCTAGGCATCTACGTTCTTACACTATCCTTGGCTTCTGCTGTGCTTTGGTCCCTGTTCTGACTCTGCTTGGCAAAGTTGTCTGTTTATCTCGCAACTGCTGGAGAGTTTTGTGCCCATTTGATTTTCTTGCTTCGATGGACACTGAACTTTTAAGACGTGGAGTGCTGCGAATACCGTTTTGGTGGAGCTTCGCTGTCTGGAATCTGAGCTGGCGGCCAGTTGCTTCGCCTGTGTGGAGCAGCATGGGACATCACAGGCGGACGGAGGCCTCACAGGGTAACACCATGGAACAGTATAATACCCCTGTGGCTCTCCCGCAGCGACCAGCTAGATCGGAGGTGACTGGAGATGTGGCCGATGCACCATTGAGTGCTGGTGAGCCGTCGCGAGCGGAGCTACTTGCAGCCATCCAGGGCTCCCGGGTGGCACTGGAGGGCAAGATAGAGACAGTTGTGGTGGTGGAGGTCAATTTGCTACGAGCGGACCTGCGGAAGGTATCCGACAAGATGAGGGTGGTGGAGGGCTCCATTGCGGAGCTTCAGTCGGAGGTGGGGACGCTGCGGACGCAGAGGGCGCAGGCCACATCTATGATGGGACGGCTGGAGGCACGGCTGGAGGACGCGGAAGGGAGGTCCCAGGCTTTCCGTAGCATGCAGAAGGGTCTGCCACGGAATCCTTTGTAGCGACCTGGATCAAGGACGTATTGCAGCCAGCTGGGCTATCTAGAGTCTTTGTGGTGGAGCGCGCCAAAAGGGCTCTTGTTGCGCCGCCTGGTGCCCCTTCCAGGGCCATCATTGCACACTTGCTTAATTATTGGGACTGTATTCTGCGCGCTGCACGGGAGTCTGATAAGGCATTGTACGAGAACTGCAAGATCTCAATCTATCCTGATTACACCAATAAGGTACAGAACTCTTGTAAAGGATTTATGGAGGTCAAGGCGAAACTCCGAGCCATGAGCATCAGGTACATGCTCCTGTATCCAGCACGTTTGAAGGTCTTGACCCTCGGGGCTATGGGTGATTGGGACTCAGGTTCAGGGGAGTGCTGAGTGTTTTGTGTTTGATGCTGGGGGGGGGGGGTTATTCCATAGTTGTGGTAGGCCATTTATTGTGGTAAGGTGGGGTTTAGGCTGTGGTCTTGGCAGCATCTACGGGTTGGTCTTACAGTATGGTTTGTTCTAGTTGTTTTACTGTATTTCCGGGGTGGGACTGGGGTGGTGGTGGGGTATGTTTGTTTGCAGTTTATTCTACAGTGCGGCTGTTGGAGCGGGTTGTGCGGGCTGTCATTTTCTTTTTCATCTTAGGGGGGTAGCATACAGCGGGTTGTGTCCGTTGGGTGGGGGCATCCACTACTACTGCCATGGGTCACCTCATTAATATACTGACTTAGAATGTTCGGGCCTGAAAAGTTATACAAAACGCTATAGGGTGCACTTGTTCTTTCGTAGGCATAAGATACATACTGCTTGTCTCCAGGAGACTCATATGACAGACGAGGAAGCGCTTAAACTGGCCAAGAAGTGGCAGGGACAGATGTTTTCATCCTCCTTTTCTTCATATGCACGGGGTATCTGTTTGGGTGGCCCCCGGGGTCTCCTTTACCTATGTGTACAGCGAGGTGGATGTTGAGGGTCGCTATGTCTTGGTGGAGGGCATGTTGGATGATCTACCCATTGTGATCCTTAATGTATATGCGCCCAACACGGACAATCCCTCCTTCTGCTCCAGAATACCTGAGATTTTGGGGGACAGTGTGGGTAAGTCCTTGGTCTTGGCGGGGGACTATAACTGTGTGATCAATGGGTAATTGGATCGCCACTTGCCAAAACTGGGAACCAAACCATTAATGGTACAATCCCTTAGTGATGTGATGGTGCACTTGGGTCTCTGGGATGGTTGGAGGGAACGACACCCTGACTGTAGGGAATATACCTGTCATTCTAGGACACATGATACACACTCTCGATTGGACAGGTTTCTGTTGGGTGATCTCGACAGCTCGCAGGTTCTGGAGGTTACTCATCTGGGTCGGTTTCTGTCCGATCACGCGCCGGTTCGGCTCCAGTTGTAGTGGGGAGAGACACCCTCACGTTCGGCTCGAGGTTGGCGTATACCCTCGGATTTGCTGTCTCATCAGGGATGTCGGGAATGAGTGGGTGAAGCCATAAAACAGTATCTGGACATAAACTGAACACGACTGCTTCCCGCGGCTTGGAATGGGAGGCTATGAAGGCAGTCATTCGGGGAGAGTGTATAAGCATGGTGGGTAGGGTGCTCAGACAACTGGAGCAGGATCTTACGGCCCTAGATGTGAAATTGGGGGAGGTACAGCGGCTGCCTCCTGACTTGAGCACCGCTAGGCAGGAGGAGCTTAGATTGTACAAGGAGGTTAACATTTGTTGGGACACACTAAGCAGAGCAACTCTGAGAAGGGTATAGGCAGCATTTGCATCGAGAAGGTGACAAAACATGCAAGCTCCTAGCCTGGATCCTGAAACGGGAGGTGGAGGCTCTGGCAATACTGGGCATAAGGGATACCGAGGGAGTGCTTCTAACTGGGTGTGGTGACATTCTGCGGGAATCGGTGTCCCACTTTCAAAGGGTATCTAGAGCTGGCACTAAGTCATCAGCAGGGGATGTCGAGCAGTTTCTGCGGCGTTTGTGATTGCCTAGGTTGGACCCGGAGAGTAGGGATGCGCTTGACCTCTGGCTCACTGCAGAGGAGGTGGGAGAGGCAGGGAAGGCTTTGGCAAGATCCAAATCCCCTGGTGGTGACTGTTTTCCTGTGGAGCTGTATCAGGCTTTTTCCTCCACACGTGGGGAGAGACTGTTGGAAGTATTTGAGGAGGCGCAAGTGTGTGGCAGGTTGCCGGAAACCATGCGACAAGGCATAGTGTGTTTATTGCTCAAGCTGGGGTGGGGGGGATGCTGCGGGTCCCTCTTCGTATCTGCCGCTAACCATGTTGAACTGTGATGTTAAGATACTCTGTAAGATCCTGGCCACTCGACTTAGAGGAGTGATTCGGGGTCTGGTGCATGAAGACCAATGTGGGTTTATGCCGGGTCGCAGTACATCCTTTAATCTGTGTCGCTTAGCGCAAGGAGTTGGAATTGGCACTGGTGTCTCTCGACCTGGAGAAAGCGTTTGACACAGTGGAGTGGGACTATATATTGGAGGTGTTGCAGGGCATGGGCTTTGGCTCCGGCTTTTGCGCATGGGTTCAACTATTGTACACTGCCCCGACAGTGCGTGTAGGGGGAGAGACCTCGGCTGTCTTGGAGATTGGCAGGGGTACATGACAGGGATGCTCGCTCTCACCGCTCTTGTTTGCCCTGGCAATGGAGCCCTTGGCGATTTGGCTTCGGGAAGAGATGGTGCAGTGGGGATGCTGGTGGTTCGAACCGTACACGTAATTTCTATGTATGCTGATGATGCATTGGTCTCTGTGCGGGATCCTCACGTGTGGGTGCCGGAGTTGTTGCAGAGGATGGCAGTATCTGGGGCTGTTTCCAGTCTCGAGATCAATATGAAAAAATCTCTTCTGTTCCCTCTTGGGTCTCTGGTTGGAGTTCCTCCGGTCGGGCTCCCTGAAGTGGGGTTGCGCTGGGAGGTGGAGTGTTTTCGGTACCTGGGTATTTGGGTCGCTAACTCTGATGTGTATAACACTCACAATACTGAGCGGGTAGTGGCTGGCCTGGAGCGCTTGGTTACTTTTTGGAATAAGTTGCCCCTCTCTGTTATGAGTCTGGCCTCAGTAGCGAAGATGGTGTTTTTAGGCTGGTGCCTTTATCTGGTACAGAACTCCTTGTACCCGCTACCTGCGTGGCTTTTTCAACGCTTGGATAGCCTGTTGATTTCCCTAGTGTGGGCGGGCAGGCGCAGCAGGGTGGTGCTGTCTGTGCTGCAGAATGACCTCGGGGGGAGGGGGGGGGGGAGGGGGGGGGGAGAATGGCGATCCCCAACATCAAACATTATTATTATGCAGCACAGCAACAATGTGCAGCGAAATGGTTGTCAGAGGTTGATAACTGGGAAAAGAGATTGTATACTGGTGTGTTCAATAGGTGATCTTTGGCGCACATTCTCATGTCCGGCAGATCAGACCCGCTGCGCCTTATCTGGTGAGGACTACTGCTGGGAATAGGGAACAGGTGGTGAAGCGGGTACTCCGGTGGGCTCCCTTTGATAGGGAATTTAGGATATGGTATCTATCTCCGTTTTGGGATATGGCAAGGACAATGTCGATGGAGGCCTGGCGATTGGGTGGTTGGTGATATGTACCCTAATGGTGAATTTCTTTCATTTGCTGAGGCTCAGGATTTGTGAGAGGTGGGCCCTGATTTTGAACGGCCTTCTTAATTGGGGCGAGGATACGCACTTGATTGCTCGGTTTTACAGGGCACTACGGGAGGATCAACCAGCTGTGATTAGCACGGGAAGTAAGGTGTGGGAAGCTGATTTCTGGATACCTATTGAAGATGCTGACTGGGATGCGGCCTTATCGTTGGTCCGAACAGTCATGTAATCATAGGTTTAACTTGCTGCATTTCAACTTTGTGCACAGGACATATATCACTCCTAGGAAACTCAATAAAATAGACCCAGGTAGAGGGGCCTGTTGTCCTCTGTGGTGAGCTTGGTGCTTCTTTCCTACATATGGCATGGTCCTGTAGAGCTGTACATGTTTTCTGGCAGGAGGTGACGGCGACGATCACTGAAGTTACTGAGCTTGAATTGGAGGTCACTCCATTGTCGTGTCTTCTGGGTGTGGTGTGCAGGCGGCGGGGTAGCGGGATTGTCTACAGGATGGTACAGTTGCCTTTAGTACTAGCCAAGTGTAGAGTAGCGATTGGCTGGATGAGCGTGCGGACCCCTGCGGTCTCTGACTGGCTGTAGGATCTGCTGGAGTGGAGGGCGGCGGAGGAGCAGCACATGCGCATAACAGGTAGCGATAAGAAGGCGCTTGCTGATGTGGTTGCTTGGAGGGCGTCTGCTCTGTGAGCAGCAACGGGGCAGAGGGGGACGGGGAAACACACTCTCCTTCTTAGCACTTGTGACAACCAAATGTGGAGTTGATCTATCTTGGCTTGTTTATGTTATCAATGGCCTGGTCTTATTAAGTTGTGGGGCTGGTTCCTGGGATTGAGGACCGGATGAGGGGTCTGGTGATGTCTCCACCGATGATGCAATGATGTGTGCGCCCCTTTGGGCATCATTATATGTCTGTGATCTTGCTCTGCTGAACCTGCACTGTGTTGATTTTTATGTTGGTCTGTAATTTTTCATTTGGAAAAATAAAAACAGAATAAAAAAAAAAAAAATGTTCACAGCAACGTGCTCTTTCTGTCTACATCATCTCTGGTTCCCCACAATAGATTAGTGGGGACCCCAAAATAATAACCCCCTCCTTCCATTCAGTGTCTTTTTTAAGCTCACTTATGGCTGGAACTTTTGTTTTGCATCTGGGTAGTTTGTGTGTTAAGGGTTTTGTTTGGAAAAAAATATTCCAGCAGGCCTACTAGGCCTTTAGTTATATGCAAGGCCACCGGAATTATGTGGCAGAAAGGACTAAAATATGCCACGGGCAAAAAAGTCCAGTTACGCATTTAGAACGGCAAGAGCTCAAACTCCAATAAATGCAAGACCTTTTGCATTGCAAATGCTTGTTTCCTAGTTCTACTTCCCGTTTTGAAAGAGAATACCACTTGTAAACAAACGTTCATTGGTGTTAAGTGTTTTCATGGTGTCTTTCGATTCTGCTGTAATATTTTTAGCTTAATTAAATAGGATTATGTAGAGCTTCAGATTCGCTTTCAAGTATTGGCAGGCCACTGCAGCCGTGTAAGGCTTGACTAGGGATTATTCTGTGCGCCGCTGCCCTGTAGTGAGATGTGCTTTCATGCTTAAGAATTTCCAGTTGTCTGAAACACCCGACTGTGGCCCACAATAAATTATAGCAAGACTATATAAAGCCGCAGTACTCCATCTCTGTTGTACCTTCCCGCAAAGTAATTTTCAGTTGGCTGATAGATGATAGTTATATACACGGATCGGTGATTGGATCTCGTGTGTCTGCTGTCTTCTGTGATATCATCCCTTGTTTTTTTCACTTTGTGAGCAAGTCTTGACGAGATCACACAGCTTTTACATTATCAGTGTTTACTCTAAAACACATCTTCATATTCTAATGCTCTGGCACTTTTTGTTTGCAGTTCGAGAAATGTAAGTTGAATTATTGGTTATTGTTGGATTCCTCCATCTCGTGGCTGCGATGCAGCTCAGTTTGGCTTCTGTGAGCTTGTATTGAGCTCTGATGTGATTACCTCACCGTATGTTAGTAAGAATGAAAGGCTTCAGGCCAATGTCACTTGTCCTATAATAATTTGGCAGTGTTTATTTGGTGGTTTCCGGTTGATCACTTTTCTTGTCAGGTGTGTATTATAATTGTTTTCACTGTATCATGTCATCTGGTGTGTGAGATGTGGTTAAGCACACTATTGTTGTATTATTTCGACTAATCAGTTTTTTAGTTATTTAGCTTTTTTATTTTTGTTTATTTTTGTTTAAAACTTTTATGTCGTACGATATGTATCATTGCCCTCGTCCGAGCCTTTTACATAAATTAATACATACTTACAGTGGCTAACATTTCACACAGTGCATGCAGAAATCTATACTATATTCGCTGCCAAATGCAGACATAGAGAAATAGCTACTGCTGGGAATATATGACAATTAAGGTACGCATAAAGCCTTTCAAATACCTATCCATATATAGGGTGTATATATATGTGCTCGAATAAATATATATTTGGTAAGCAAACATTTGCCTCAGAATGAAATGTCCTGGCTCTACAGGGCAGAGACTTAAAAAAATAAAAATAAAGCAGCCTACTGTGAGGTATCTTGTAGAGACTGTTGTCACACAATCGATATTTTAGTTTTTTAATGAAACTACTGTGGTTGTATTGGGCTTGAAGAGAAAGATGTAGAGCATTCCATGCTTTAGTTGTCATGACCGATAGAGAGCGACCTCCAATCCTGTTTTTTTTCCTACAGTTGGGGTTGCAGTCAAGACTTTGTTAATTGGAATGAGTGGAAGATGGTGAGGAGGAGAGAATCAAGAAAAGGGGAGACTTATATGTACTCAATTCAGTGGTATAGAGAGTTTTATGGCAAAGACAGTGCCATAACCTGTTTTTTGCAATGGGCAGTCAGTGAAGTTAACAAAAGTGTTGAGAAATGGGTGAGCTTCTGCTTAGTGCTTAAAGTATGTGCATCATTGCATTTTGTTCTACTAGCAGTCTATGTAATAGATATTTAGGAAGGCCTAGTAAGAGTTAGAGCAGTTATGCCTAAACGTTATCAGAGCTCACATCAGACTTTTCCTGGAGGAGAAAAGAATTTCCCTAATTATACTTAAGAAACATGTTGTTAAAGTATTGATGTGTCCTTCAGAAGAAACCTTAGAGTTGTAACTGATCCCAAGATTCTTGCATGCTGAGAATGAACTGGGAGAGTCTCAAAAGATTCCAGACACCATTTGTTGGTCCTTACAGCAGGGTTGCAGAAGATGATCACTTTTGTTTTATCTACATTTACTACCAGTGAATTGAGTTTGATTCACTTTGCCTCTTCTGTAAAGCATAATGAGATTTGTTTGGGCTATTCATCTATGTTCTTGTCCAACCTCAGGATAAGTTTGGTATCATCAGCAAAAGCATAGAACTTGAAACCAAAGGTATGTGAATCTGGCCAGTGACACAAAATACAGATTGAATAACATGGGGCTGAAAGTGGATCCTTGAGGAATGCCTGTAAATATGTAGTTGGCAAAGGAAACTGTTTGGCTGTAACCCTGCAAGAAGGAAGCAAACCATTTGTGGACAGTGTTTGAGACACTTATGTTGGGCAGAATGGAGTGCAAAATGGTATCGAAAGTGACTGCTGATCAAGCAAAATCGGGGCTGCCGCACATTCAGCGTCCAAAATGAGACAGATTGTTGGTAGCCTTAGCCAAAATAGATTCATGGTTTAGACTTTTCGAAATCCAAATTGAACCAGATGGAAAAGATAGCCCTCCAAGAAACTCATTAGTTGCTTCGCAAATAGAGGCAGTAGAGAGTCGGGACGATAGTCGACTAGATTGGTTGGGTCAGTAATAGGCTTTCAAATGACTGGGTGACTAAGACAGATGTTGAAATGTCGGGTACTATTCTAGAGTAAAGAAAAGAGTTGTACATTGTAGTCCGGATGAGTGTGATGGAATTTGTTCATAAGCCATGAATTTATGGAACTTCATAAAAAACGTGTATAAACTAAACTTTAAGAATTGATTGAAAACTAGCTGCACAATTTCATGTCTTAAATGAGGTGCATTGCTCTATCCAAAATGATAAGGATCTCTAGAGTATTATGATTAAATTACAAAATATGCTCTTATTTATCCCCAGATTGCTTTAAACAATTATACGTTCTGGTACAAGGGCTAATATCGAATATCGAAACTGCCTTGGAAACGGGAAAATGCCTGATTTCCTGAACTATTATTTTGCAGTGTTTTGGTGATACGTTGTGGCTCGCAGATGTGATCTCATACCTGGTGGCATTTATCCAATACATTCAGTAATTTAATAGCACCGACAAATCTATCTGTGTTGCTGCTGTTGACTAAAAATTTTACTGGGAAATATCCACAACCTGTCATTATGGTATATATCTGCTAGCTCAAGCCCACAACATTAGTGGTGTATAAACACACATGCATGCCTACACGCTCTATTTGGTGCATTTTTCCAGTCCCTCCTATACTTACTGGTCTTAGCTTAGTGGGAATCAGAATGGTCCCAGCCACACCCGAATGTATTGACATTAACGGCATTTTGTTGAGTTTTTCTGACTTAAGCAATCATTGAGTAATGAGCAATGCCACCTTTCTCAAGGAGGCATGGGCCACAAATAGAATGGGAAAGGCAAGGTAGAACATACCTAATGAACCCTTGCTGCAACTATGGAATCTGAGGATTTTTATCATTTGGGGCGGATACATTTTTCACTGAATTGTATAAAGCCTGCACGGTAAGGGAAACCTCCCGTTTTACACAGTTGAACGAGTCACTGGAAACTGGCGTAGGGAACTCTGTGGCAAGAAATAAGTGGATTCTGTTAGATTGTAATGTATGCTGACAAAATCAAACTTGCGCTATAAATGTGTGCATTAAGCATAGGACTCCTCAAACAATGCGAAGGCGTGATCCAGACGATAGAACTCCAAGGTGTATTCTTGTACTGGGTATGCATATGTTGTGGGCGTGTGTGGGAATCATAAATTATGGAAATAAGGCGTTTGGGAAATAAATGACTTTACGTGATGGTGTGTACCTATTATTATGTCCTCTTTCTGTCTCCTGGATATACCCACTAAGTAGAAAGGGAAACAACTAATTTCATTGCACTTGTATTGGCTATGGCCACATAGTGAATTGCTGTGTTTTGAAAACAATCTAGCAGCTCCTCATTTGCCGTATGGATTTTGGATGTTATAATATGGATCAGTCTGGAATATAAAGGGCCCAGGATGCAGCAGGAAGCACTTTGTACAATTCAGGAGTTGGACACATTGGAAAATTTATTGGAATTTGCTCCCTTACGCATCCCTCTAATGATAAACCTTGAAAAAAACACTGATATTAGTTAAGTTGCAGAGTAAAACTATTCATGTATTAAAATTCTCTGTATTCTGGTACTAGTTAAGCTCCATATGATGTAGAGGTGATCAGCGTACTCATAATTGTAACCTCTGCCCTCTTACCGCGTAGTTGGTCTCCCTTCTTCAGTGTATTCGCCATCTTGTAGCAAAGGGTGATCACATGGGTGGATATAGGAGAGCGCGTTAATACACGCTGAAAACGCGGCCGCCTTTTTTCTCATTTGATATTGGAAAGTGATATATGATCATTAATTACTAACTCGGCCTTCACCAGTGTATCCCCAGTGCTATTTTAGTTGAGACCTTGTACTGGGTTGCGTGTAATTGCACCATGTGGTAAAACCCATATAGCTGGATTTTCCTTTTACTAGACAACAGGAGGGTGTGTTGGCGTATTTCAGTGACCCTCGCTTTGTCAACTACTTGCACCAAACATTTGGCGCATATTAAAAGCAACTTAATTTTTCTTACATGCACCTTGCACTGGGTGCATATTTTAATCAATGTATGTTGCCCACACTTAAATCGGTTTCATTTTCCTTAAAACTGTTTTCTTAGTCCTGATTTACGATGTGAAAAAATAGCTCATATATTGACTCTTACAAGAAATATTGTCTCTTTACTTTGCCCTTTATTATAATATATTATATGGTCACCAGAGGTCAGGCTCACTTATGACTCGCTGAGAGTCCTTACTAGTATAATCCCTGCACTGGTCCCTGGTTGCGCGAAGGATCTAGATGTGACCATACTGTCAGCTTTACAATATCATAACATTTCATATCCTGCTCAGAGTAGTAATACACCCTGGAAAGACATGTTTGCAAGGACAGAGGCGAGGATAGTATCCAGGTCTTGCAAATCTTACTTTGGCAGTTAGTGTCTGGTAAAACAAGAGTCTTTTTCTAACTTAGTCAAATGTACATATTTAACTTCTTCAGTGATCCAGAAAGGATTAGAGCAGGTCTTACCTTAATTTCTTGTCTGTAAACATCAGGCACAGACTTAACTATTTCATTACAGTGATTCGCTAATGCTGGATCATTGGGTTGTATTTGATTGCATTTCTTGTGTCTATCTTTGCATTGTTTCAACATCCTGTCAATTCTTTTTTGTGGTTGTTATATTTTGGGACTAATGAAAACGTGTTTTCTCCTGAGTGATGCAGATTTGACTATTTGGAAAATATAAATACTTGTCATGTTGGGATGTCTCATCGTAGGCAACTCTTCGTCCCAGATTTTGTATATCGCCAGCCATTTGTTGTCTTCTTCCTCTAGTAGGCTTGTATATACAAGTGCCGCTTCCTTCCTTCTTGAGGGTGGATTTTGAAGGGCCTTCTCCAAATCCAAAGGAGAGCCTTCAGTCTACTTTTGCTTAGAACACCTTGAGGATGATTGCAGATACCCCATTCTATTTAAGGACCCCTTCATTTACCCATTCAAACTCTCCTATGAGATTAACTTCCCATCTACATCACATTCTTCTTTCTGGAGCTGGGTCTGGTGGCTTAGTGGACTAATGCGTTCATTGTAGGGGCCTGTGTTCGACCTCATGGTCCTAGGTTAAAATCCTGGTGGTCCACTCAGCCTTTCATCCTTCATAGGTCGTTAAAATGAGTACCATTGAGTTGGGGAACAATAAATATATGCTATTCAGCTCTAAGATACCCTTCTGGGTGAACATGTGCTTTGCAAATACACAATTTATGTTGTGGAGGAAAGGTCTCAATAGCCTTTCAACAATTCTGGTGTTCCTGTGGAAATTCATGTTATTTGCCCTTATAATGAGATTAATCTTGCTGCTGTGTTTAAGGCCAATGCCAAGCACAGAAGAAATAAAAAGAAGAAATGAGGAGCTTAGTGCCACAATGTGCTTCTCCATGACTACCCAGACAGATGTGGTCCCCAATTTTGCACACCACTTGTAATTACCAATTTATATTTTTGCTATCAGAGGAACCCTAGGTGTCATAGCACCCATGTCGGGACTAACCTTGCTTGAGGTTTGGGATAGACACTCCTGGGTGTAGTAACCCTCTAGCCATAGGATGGGGAAGTCGCACTTGTAATGCCACACATTGGGGATAGTCGCTTCTATGTTTGTAGGGAACTTGACACCTGAATATGATCCCACTTTCAGGTCTACAGGCTGAAGGTAGTTGTTCCCAGGTATTTTTATCTCCACTACATCGCAATTTCGAGACCTCACCTTTTTGTCCTCCCTCTGCTTAGCAAGCAACTAAATTATTCTGCCATGACCTTGTAGTTATTTTGACCCATTTAGATGGGATATTACAACTGTACCTTCTGTATACGTTAATGTGTCCTCTGTCCTAATCTGCTAAGAGTCAACCTTGGTAACACTGAACTCTGAGTGGCTGGTTACTCATAGAAGTTGTCTGTTTTCAGCCTCTAGATTATTACTCCATTTGGCTTCGAACTAGAGGTGGGCGAGCTAACTATAGCAAATATTTCAGGCTCAGCTCGTACACGGGCTCTAAGAAAAGAGCCAGTACCCTGGCTGGGCTCTGGCTCAGCTCTCCCCACCGAGCCAGAGCCCAGGGTCTGGCTCTGTTCTTAGAGGCCGTGTACGAGCTGAGCATGAAATATTTGCTATGGAAATCATACAACAAACAGCACATAAAATATGAAAGTCTCTTCAAAATTATTATTATTTTTATTTTACGTGGAAGTTTGACATTCATAGGGCGCATTATAGAAGTTCATATTAAAAGTGATAGTTTTGCACAACTGATATTCTGCACTCACATTTGAAAGTGCTTTTATAAGCACTAATGAAGAAAGAGTTTTAGTGAAATTAAATATTTCCCTAAGATCACGCAGCTTAAGTGGGGAATCTGCGATTTATCCAGTTTTTCCAGTTTCGCTTTGTGCAAATCGCCCAGCAAATTGGTATCTGTTTCTTTCCTTATGTTAAGGCTTTGTTTTTACCTCTTTGTGCAGTTTTTAAATGTAGTCAGAAGTTGACCAGAGGGCCTAGCGCTTTATAGGAGTACCATTTACATTACACAGCATCACATGCATTATTTATGTGCACACGGACATTAAGGTCCTCATTATAACAGTGGTGGCAAATGCCGCCTACCGCCACAGCGACGGCCACCAACATGCCGTGGCTACCAACCGTCCACCAAAATATGACCGTAGCTGGAATTCCGCCCTAAGGCTGGCAGAATTCTGACCACTGTCACGCCTGCAGAACGCCGTCGACTGTATCATGAGCATTGATACGGCCTGGTGGTGTTCTGCCAGCGGACGCTGCTACTGACAGCAGCGCCGTGTCCCGTCTCGTGCCGGAGGACCCCCTGCACGCAGGTAAGTCGGGTTCTCCGACAGGAGAGGGGGTGAGGGGTATTGTGTGGGGTGTGTGTGACTGTTTGAATGCGTGTGTAATGCGTATGTGCATGAATGGGTGTGAGTCTATGTGCATGTTGTCGTGTGATTGCATGTGTGCCTGGATGTATGTTAGTGAGTGTTGCTGCGAGTGTGTATGAATGCGTGGGTGAATGTGGGTATGCGTGTGTGTAAATGTCGGGAGGGGGAGAGTGGGGGAAGGACGCTGGGGAGGGCTAGGGGGCGGAGGAGACCCCTATCCGTGCCAGGGAAGGTATTCACTGCCACTGATAGTGCCTACTGCCATGGTTTTTGTGGTGGTACCGAAACCATGGCAGACTATGGTCTCCAGCCCGGCAGTCGTTTCCACACAGGATGTCAGTGTGTTAAATTGGTGGTTTGGCTTTGGCCAAACCGCCAGTGTCATAATAGTGGCGGTATGTACCTCCAGCCTGTTGGCGGTACTACTGCCACTATTACACCAACTGCCGGGGTCTTAATGACCCATGCCTTGCCCCCCCCCCCTCTTAGTGACTTGCCCAAAATCACAGGGTGCTGAGCTGACGCAGAGACTTGAACCTGGCTCCTCAGATCCACAGTTGGCAGCTCTGACAGTAACACCACATCCTGGGCAGAGGATCGAAAGCAGGCAGACTTTACAGGATAGCTCAGCTCGTTATAGGCTCAATAATGCAGTACCTCGAGCTGAGTCAGGTTTCAGACTCTAGTCTGGTTCGTACTTTCGTGGCTTGTTCGCCTCTACTTTGTACATATGCGCACTAACAAATGTTTGCTCAGAATATGAATAATTTTAGTTTGGCGATCTTTTTGAGGAAGAGAGCTACATGGAGATTCACTTTTAAGAGAAGTAATTTTGTTAGGAAGCAAATTATTTATATACAGTGCTACTTAAAGGTATCCCTGATTGGTCCGCCCCATTCTTTGTACAAAATGATGTAACAGGAACATATTTATATATATTTTTTTATATAAATTGAAAGGAATTGATGCAGATAATTAAAACATTTTCAGTATGACAGTGGTGCAAGTGTATTAACAGGCTGGACCTAAGTCCCTTAGTGAGGCTGCTGCTGTCACGTTGCTCATAAAAAGTACGAAAAAGGAACTTGTGTTCTGCATTACACAAACAATTGCAATTTTATATAGCTTCTTTTATGTTAACTACATAACATTTAACATGGCGTAACATGTTGGCAGCTGGTGCCCAATAATGCTTGTTCTGTACTCTGCTTTAGGATTTATTTATTTTTTTACTTGGGGCTTGTGCATGACTTCAGTACACGTCCATTCATGTTGAATGTTTTATTTACACCCCCCCCCCCCCCCCCCGGGTCAGGGTAACAAAATAGTTTACTCCGTTGCCCTATCGTCGTACATTTGTCCGCCAAGTGCAAAATCAGGCCGTTATTAACTCCCTTGCACCATTCTTTCACTTCAATAACCATTGATTTACATATTTGTTGTTTAAATCTGTCTTTCCATCACAGTTTGAAAAACAGCTTTCACGTTCTACAGTAGGGTCTTTTAATGAGCCTAGGTGTACATTGAACCTTTGTTCAGTACACAATTGTATTGGTTATTACAAATCTTAGATCATAAATGTTACCACACCAAACCAGTGTGAAGTCCGAGATCAAAATAGTCCCACAATTTTTTCCAAATGTGTGCATGTTCCTGGGGACACGCTCTTGCTTTGTAAATGGGTTCTTCAGGTGGTGCGCCCAATCGATCCCTCTTAGCCTCTCTGCAAGCGTGGGTGCATCAGCCGCCCTTCACTTTCGAGCTATGTCTCCTGGCGATCAGTGTAGCCATTCCAAATTGTAATGTGAATAACTTACTCAATAACAAAACTGTCATTGAAATAGAAAATACAGAAAGGTAAGTCTTTTTTTCCTGTCGGAATTCGCAAAAATAACATTGCTACCTTCCTTGAACTTGACACATATATTGTACTATGTTTGCCTCAGTCACTAGGACACGGATAGGCCATGTATTTGGCCGTGCCTTAAAAGCGATCACTATCTGCAAAATGTTCGTCGTAGTAATAGGGGAACACAGAACCATTTGCTGGGAGTTTGAAGAGTTTAGAAAAGTATGCGTGTTTAAAATACAGCTGCTCAAGCAAAGGCAGTTATAAAGCTTTTGATCCTCCATTTCGGCAGCTGTATACTGTTGTATGCGCTGAGGGGGAAGAATGTCAGGAGAGGGATCTCTTATTAGCTATTTTAGTCCTTCTACACACAGCTTGCTATTGTGGAAGTCGTGGTATGCATACTGCAGTGTTCCGTTGAGCTACCACACTCTTCAGTATCCTTCTGCCCTTGAAGCGCAGCTGCCGACCATGCCTTACTGAAAGCCACCAGGAGACAGTGTCCTCGCCGAAGATTAACATTTATTTTAGTAAGTCACTGGGTTGGTCAAGATGTAATTTTGTCTCAGTGGTCAGGGTGTGTTCTTCTCGGTGTTTGATATAAACAACGCTTCCTTGTTCCTTGGCGTCTCCAAGGTGAGTGGCGTGTCCAGATCCAGTTGTGCTGGAACATTTTTCAGATTGGGGGTGCTGCCATCAGTCACATCATAGAAGTCGTAGGCATTGTGAAAATGCAAACATCACACCAAGAATAAGTGCAGCAAATAAGCCACACCTGTTCAGCAGGTGAGTGGTAAGGGTGTAATATTTGGCCAGTGGTGCATTTTGTAGCACACAGTCACAGATCTGTTACTAAAGCATGACCTGCTAACGCTTTGTCACTTTTGTTTCCTTGAAATGGCCATTATATTTGCACAGATAGACAGTTTTACTGATACTATATAGCGCACAAATGATAATGTGGGATAACATGTTTCAGCGATTATTTATCATTTGCACATCACCAAGTAAAGGGTCTTGAGTTGTTTTCATCCTGTTAAAATCTGTTTCCACAACACCTCAGAATTAAATGTATTCCTCATTTGTAATTCCCGTGCTGTTGCTGTCTTTTGAAACATTTGTACAGTTAATGTACAGGTGTTTTCAAATGTTATACTCTAAGGCATCTATCGTTTCAGTGGCTTATGATCGGTTTGCACTACAAACTTAGGGCCTAGCATGTAAGGCTGGAACTTACGCAAGGCCCACATTATTCTAGTTCTGTTTTATTAGTAGTAACCACATACCAATAAAGGCTACTGGACGATCCCTACCTTTGTCATCCAGTTGACCTAATACCGCTCCAACTCCTTTGGCAGAAGCAACCATCTGTACAATGAACGGCTGACTATAGTGTGGTGTGTTCAGTACAGATGCAGTGCATAGTGTCTTCTTCAGTTCCTCAAATGCTTTGACACTCCTAAGTCCAAATCACTTCTCTGGGGTGCCTCTTGGAGGTTGAAGTAGTCACTGGGGCCACTATACTTCCATTTGTTGCCACAACATTACTGTAATATCCAGTGAGTTCTAAAAAGGCTCTCACCTCCATCTGGGTAGAAGGCATCTCCCACTACATCACAGAATCTTGGCATCCAGCGGGTGAATCTTCCTGTTCCCCCACCTCACACCAAAGGTAGACTACAGAGGACTGCCCCATCTGACACTTTGGTCACCTTGATGGTCAGTTTTGCCCCCTATATCCTAGCAAACACCCGTCCTAGTTGTCCAAGGTGGTCCTGCCATGAATTGCTGAACACTTCAGAGTCATCCAGGTAGACCACTCAGAACTCTTCCAGCCTTGCAAGAACATGAATCACCAGGCACTGAAAATTGACAGGAGAATTCTTCAATCCAAAGGGCACCACCTTGACCTGATAACACCTCTCTGGCATAGAGAATGCAGTTTTCTACTTGGCATCTGGTACCCAAGCGTTCTGCCAATACCCACTGGCCTGATCCAAGGTGCCCAAATACCTTGTAGACCGAACGATGCACAAACTTATCCACTGTTTTGGTTTTATTTTCCTCATTGAAAGATCAGTAGTCCACACAGAAAAACAAGTCAGTAGACCCTTTCTTTAGCACTAGCAACACAGAACTAGACCACAGATTACAAGATCTTTCAAGGACCCCCTGGTTCAACAGTTTAACAACTTTTGCATTAATGTACCGCTAAACCTGGTCAGACATTCTGTACAACCTGCCAGTCACTAGTAGACCTTTTCCTGTGTCATGCACACAGAAGGGTGTCAGTCCCAGAGTCAGTGAGTAGAGGTTTGCAAGCCATCCCATCACCCCTCTACATTCCCGTTGGTGCTCAGGCATCAACTCGGGGTCTTGCTGAACCCCTCCCGCAGTGCCATCCCTCATGTCCCTATGCAGCAAATCAGGATGGGACTTAGTCTTCCTCAACTTTCTCAGCCATAGCCGTAACATTCACTGTTTAATCTCTCCAAAAGTAGTTAACCACAAATATTCTGAACTACCTTGTATGGCAAACACCATTTGTCCTCCAAAGCCCTGGAACAAATAGACTTTAGCACCATAACCTGCTGACCGTACTGATACACAATGCACTTATGTGCTGAGTTTGTCCCTACACACAAGTTAACACTCCTGACTGTGTTCCTAATGATGTGGAGTGGGGAGGTGAGAGAGGCGGGGGCAGGGAGTGAAGAATGACAAACAATAAAAAAATGTTTTATTTTAAACGTATCTGATCCTCATCACAGCAGGCACAGTCTTCCAGCCTGCCCTGCTGCCAAACCTAATACTGCTTTCATGCTGCTTGCAGCATGAAAGCAGTATTAGGCTTGGCCGGAGTACCCTGGCTTGGTTCTCCGAGACAGAGTGGGAGCCTTTGCCTGCTGCCTCCAGCCCAGCCACAAACTGCCAGGTTGGATAGAGCCCAGTGCCCCCGTGACGGCCGGCCAAACATACATGTGCACTGAGGGGAGTGCTGTGCATTCCTCCTTTGTCCCAGTCATCACCCGTGGCCCCACCCCTTAAAAACATAGTTTATCATCATTTTTATTTTTCAGTTTGCAGCTGCTGCTGCTGGCAGAGGGGGGTGAACGTTCAAGCCTCCGCTGATCATGATTAATTATGGCATGCAGGTCAGCTTAGAGGTGCTATGAAGAGCCTGCCAAGATTTTCTCAAGGAGTTTTGCTGCCATGATTCTTATTGTTAACTGTTAAAGATAAAAATGATTGGGGAATGCTGATGATAAGAATGTACCGGGACCTAGCCTTGAAGACAGCCCCTTTTTCCTTGCTTCCTTTCGGTCGGTGGCTTCCTGCTTCCTCCAGGGCTTCATGTTTCTGTGTCTGTTGTGAAGCATGGACCAACTCCAGTTTCTTGTTTGCCCTTCCCCTGGCTGCAGACTCCTGCCAGTCCTTCATTTTTTATTTTTTTTAAATACGTTTTGCACATGTACTCTGAGTGCAGTATCTGCATTGCAAGTCCCACCCTTCTCACACTCCTCTGTGTAGCTTTCTCCACAATTGGCCCCCTCCCATTGTTGGTGCTTCCTCCAGCTGTCCGTTGTTGCTCTGTGCAGCTCCCTCATATTCATTTCCCTCCCCCTCCTTCTGTTTTTTCTTACTGCCCCTTCTTTCTTCTCCTGCACCTCCCTTGTGTGGCTTATTTTGTTTGTCTTTTTTTAATGCACCCTTTCGCCCTCTCGTCTGCCACCCCAAAAAAAATTAACAAAAACAAATAGCTCCAGAAGAGATATTTGGCTTTGTTAATGTGCGTTTTATTTTTTTATAAAGATGTTGCACAGCATCACGGACAGCTGTGTCACAAGCTTTGCCAGTGCTTGTTCTCTTTAGTGACTTTTGTGCTGGTGTGATATTGTGTTATCTCTCCTTTGGAATACATCTGTAGATGTTTGAGTGTCAGAAAAAGTATGTAAACCTTTGGTTTTTATCAGTGTTCTACTGTTGTAAAACAGGTGCCTTGTCAGCAGTTGAACGCCTTCTTCCTGGGAGACTGAGCTTATGAAATCTATTAGTATTACCCTTTGTTCTTCCCTTCATTGGCACTAAACACCTTGCGTTCCATAGGAATCATTTGTGTTTTTGTGTGAAATCAGAAGGGGTTAACGTGGCCAGTATTATTAAGAGAAGCCTAAACTGTTTGCATCTTTTTTTCTCACATCTAGGCGCATGGGTATCGAGCTGGGAAAGGCTTTGGTGTACCAGGAGGATAATGGAGGTGAGAGCAAGTCATTCAACTAATACTTCTTTTAAATTTTTAGTTTCCAGTGCCTATCGAAATTAACATATCAGCTGTACCAAGGACACTTCCTAAATCTGTAAGATAGACCAATGTCCTAGATCTGTCTGCCTTCTGAAGATCATTGATTTGAATCTATGGTCACTTAGTGCATTAGTGTACTTTGTTGTACCATTTGCAACTTTTTGCATCCACTTGAGAGTGCTACATATTGCACAAGAATAAGGCAAAGGATTTGCCTGTACCTGGCAATACCCACAATTAAATACTCCCCTTGTAGTTATTGACCCGAACCATAGGCTAGGGTGGGGTCCATTACAGGTGGGAGTAAGACAAACACAATCAGTCAGTGAGGGGGCCATGCGCGACTTTCTCCTTGTTTTGGACTTTGCATCTTGCTGTTCAGTTGTGGGAATGAGTCTTGCTCAATGATTCATCTAAATAACTTTCTTACGAGATTTACAGTTGGTGTGATTATTATGAAGTTGTAAAGAAGCAGGCCTTTTGCCCCTTTTGGACGACTAGCTGCTGGGTTTTCGACTCAGTGCAGTGATGTCTGTTAACCAGACCTCCATGCCAGTGTTCTTACTCTGTACAAAGTGTATGCTGAATTGGCTACCCGCAATTGGCATAAGCTGACTTACTGATAAGTCCCCAAGGGTACTCGGGGCATGTAAGACAGTGTGTCTCTGTCACCCCCGCGACCCCTACCCCGGGGCAGCAGCACTGGTTGTGCCATACCATGTGAATCAAAGTACTAAATGGCTCCCATCATGCCACTGCAGCCCAGAAGAGCAGTTATAAACTGCTAGTTCAACTTTGCCATCTAAACTAATAGTAAAGCCTCCACTTCCCTTAACTATATGTCTAAGTCTTCCCCAAGGAAGGTCTGTGGAGCCCTGAGGCAGGGAGCTGTACGATAAGTAGGATTTATGCTTTTTTAAAATCTGTCCTGACAGCAACACTCCCAAATTATCATTTTGCTGTAGTAAAGTTAGTATCCCATTCGCTAACACAGAATTACCGACTGTCCCCTCTGCTCGTCTAACTTCCATATGGGACTGCTAAAACGGGTACTTCAAGGCGTCAAATTAACAGTGCCATTCAACCCGACATGATGCTCAAGTCTAATTTAATGTCACTTTAAGGAAAGGCAACTTTAGAAACTTGCCAATCTGCGGCCCAGTTTGTCCAGTGGTGCCACACGGCTACAGGCCACCAGAAAGCCTTCTGCCCTCCTGGGGAGTAGTGTGAATTCCCAAGCTTAGAAACACTGGTAACCTGCCATGGCAGGAGGTTTTGCCAACCCCTTACAGGAAGCGACTGAGGGTGTTGGCCTAAAAAGCGAACTTCAAAGGCAAAGCGCGCTGCCTTTGGTGGGTAAATGGCGATCACACTCCTGAAGGGTTGACCCTTTGTTCAGGTAGACCGGCAGGAAAAGAGAAGGGAAGATCAGTGAGAAAACCAGTTTTCCCATGGGCGTGTAACCCACATGTAGCCAAACCTCTAGGGTGGGGTGCCAAGCTCATAACATCTAAGTAAGAGTTCAGGCATCCTGGGAGTGAACAGAATAGAGCACCCTGGGATTGCTAGATTCCACACACAGTCGAAAGTCATCACAGCGCAGGAGTAATCCTGGTAGCCTGTTGGCTAGTGACAGCATCATCCTTCGAGAGCACTTTCTGGGCATAAATATGGCACCCTGAACCTCAGATCACATCAGAATTGGGAAAAGGACACAAGGATTCTCTGCTAAACACTGACCCTGCCAGGAAAGCTGCACCGTATGCTGGATTGCACCTGCTGCTCATTGTGCTAGCCAAGAGGGGACAGTGCCGGTGGCTCATGGCTCGAAGAAAAGACGCTTCTGAGCCCCAGACCAAAGAGGTGACTCTAAGGGTCAGTCAGCTGCCCACAAGAAGCAGCACCAGGTCCATCAAAGCTGAAGAAGCCCTATCAGTCAAGTTGATAGCCACATATCTGGAATTGACGCCAGCCACCGTTGGGCACTCCCTAGTGACTGATTGACGGTTAAGATTTGAACCCGAATCCTTTGAGCCTGGAAGTGCCATCTGAGTCCGGATTGGTCACTCCCATGAGACATAAGCCTCCATCAAAGGATACTTCTGAACCCGTTGTGCACGGAGTCCGGTAACATAGCAACATCTGGCCTTTTACTGGCTCATAGTGAACTTTGAGGGCCCCCCAGCCCTAAAGACACCCCCCTCATCTGTGGACCGAGGAATAACCACAAGGATACTCCTTTTGATCGCACATTGCCCAGTCTGGCTGGAGTAGCCGAGCATAACTCTATCAAACTTTTAAAAATATTTTCAAACTTTATGGTTATAAATGCTTGGTTGTAGTTACTGAGATTTATGTTTTCTTTAAAAAATATACATCTCCAGAACCCTCTGTTGATTTTTGCTCATCTTGGTTTTTAAAAATTCAAAAAAATAGAATCTCTATAAATTGG
Source organism: Pleurodeles waltl (assembly GCF_031143425.1). Classification (NCBI taxonomy): domain Eukaryota; kingdom Metazoa; phylum Chordata; class Amphibia; order Caudata; family Salamandridae; genus Pleurodeles; species Pleurodeles waltl. Next base: position 1,145,398,883 of record NC_090446.1, on the reverse strand, counting down.
TTTTGGATTTCTTTTCTGAGGTGTGAGATTATTATTTTGTTGTTTGCTGCTTCTAAATGCTTTACATCCGTGAATCCCACTGTGGTCCGAGGAGTCCACTGGGGTTCTGCGATTACTTAGAAAGTAAAAAATAAACTGATTATCAAGGTGTATAGAAATAAAGCTAAATGTACAATTTCAAAGTTTAAAATGTTCTTTAAATGTGAGAGCAGTGCACGTACATCATATAGAATAGTGTTTGGACTAGGAGTGGCCTCAATTGAATTTAGGAGTGGTCCAACCCTTCTCTTAAAATGACAATGTAGATTTTTTAAATATATATTTTATATGTGTTTATGAATTACACACATGAAGTCATTTATTTATTTGTTTGATTTATGTTTCTTTCTGTATTGATTGTGTATCGTTTATTGGTTCAAATCGTCGAAAATGCTTAGGCCAGGTTCCCCGTCTTCCAGTAATAACTCCGTGGAGGTCCCCAATTCCAAAAATATAGTGGGGGGTGGTTCCCCCTATTTAAAGTAATGAAAAGGTAGGTGTCCTCAGAAGTCAAAAGGTTAAGACCCACTGTTTTTACATTAGTTCCTTTGCTTAAGCCTTTCTGCTCAAAGCTACAGCTATCAAGAGCTGAGCTAAAGGTTTTGCAAATGAGCCAGATTGGGCCCAAGACAGTTATTGCGAGTGTATTACATGTTAAGGTTGCACAATCATACCATATAATAAATCCGAACCATCATAGGTTATAACTGAGTGGTAGTGCCAAGTGCGCCGCACTGTTCCCTAAATGCATCCTTTTTTTTTTTTAGATCTTTACTGTAACAGCACATGTGCTCTCGCTTGCGAGTGGTATTGTTTACAGTAAATGGCTTGGAGCCCGGCCACTGCTTCTTATTTGTTGGCTTCATTGTTACTCTCCCTTGTTGCCTCCTAATTGGCCAGCGCGTGCTGGGTCTCACTTTTTCTTTTTGTGGAGCTGGAAGTATGCACAGATTGATTGAACTTAATTACTGTCCATCCACTAATTATGCTGTGATTGAGGTACGTGTTTCAGGACACTTCCTCTGTTTCCAGTTCTTGTGCTGTTTTCTTCATTCGTTCCGTTTTCAAACACATTTTAGAACATTTAGCATCTTTTCGCTTACTAGTATCTGTACTATACGCCGCTGTACTCTGCTACTTCACCCACTCTGCCACTCGACCCACTCCACTCTACTGCATTCTGCCACTCCACTGAACGCCTCAAGTCTATGCCATTCCACACATTGTCATTCTATGACACTCCACGCTACTCTGTTCCACATGTGTCCCTTTGCGCTCTAGGCCTTTCCACTGTAGGCCATGCCACGCCACTGTAGGCCACTCCACTGTACATCACTATTCCCCACTGTGCACAACTATACACCTCTCTTCTGCCACTCCACTGTACTCTGTGCCATGCTACCCTGCCAAGCACCTATCCTTTGTACTACATGCCACTCTGCTGCACTCCACAGAATGCCACTGTACACTGTACTCCACACAGTGCCACTTTATGCCACTCTACCCTCCCCAGCTCTTCTCCACGCTATTCTTTGCCACTCTAAGCTACTCTGCTCCATGCCACTTCACTCTACGCCACTCTATTCCATGTGACTCTCCTATATGTCACTTTACTCCGTGCACCTCTATTCCACTTGACTCTCCTATATGCCACTTTACTCTACGCCACGTGACTCTCCGACATGCCACTCTGCTCAACGTGCAACTCTGGTCGACATGCCACTCCACTACCTTTTAGCCATACTGAACAGCAGCCACACTGCTCTACAAAATGGCTAAAAGACATGGCACAGTCAGTAGCTCTTGCGTAAGTGAGATCTATTGGCTTTTTTCAACCCTGGTTACCTTTTCCATTTTGACAGTATTAGCCAGTGAGCTTAAAAACTATGATTCTGTCATGAAGTGTGATAAATGTTTGTGGCGTTTCTGTGGATTCTGAGCTGGCTGAAGACTCTTTACTATCCATTGCGGGCTGGGTAAAGATTCATTGGCATGTGGTTAGTCCGTCAGTAATAGTGCATGCCTGCTGGCAAAACAAAAAACCTAAAAGTAAAACGTGGAATATGCCCATCATGACACATACTAGTGCTTAGATGGATTCAATTGCTTGCATCCATTATGATTTCTTTGTTCTGATAATTTGCAGCTGTCTGGTTGTGTTTTTTTTTATTTTTATTTTTTATTGGGACTAATGTTTGCGCTGTACTGCAGTTAAGCTTCAGTATGCATTTGTAGTTTACTTTGTCACATAACCAGTTTAACAAAAAAAAAAACACACTAAGCATTACCCAAGTGATTAATGACTCCACTTTGTAAAATAAAGGTAAATATGTTTGCTGAATGAGATTCCAGTGCATTTTCAGGGTTTACTTGATCCTGGCATGTGATTTTTGAGTTTGGCTTGCAATAGAAATTTGGTTGACTTTTGTGAATTTGAAATTTTGAGGTCACTCATCCACCTGTCTAGCTTCTTGGGTCCAAAGGTTTTTAAAACCTTTTCATCCTGATATAACTTTGGACAGTTGGGTTAGTGAGTTGGGTTTGGACTATGAGTAGTTTCAGGTGAAGTGTAAAGGTATTTCCCGAAATGTTCCTCTCCCTTCTTCCAGTAAGAATCAATTTTTAAAAAGTGTGGTTTCAGGCCTGCTGATTGCTTGGTAATATGAGTGAGTGAGTGAAAGAGAGGGAAGGGGGGGAGAGAGAGATTCATGTATCATTTTTCTATTTAGAATTTAAATTCATGTACAACTCAAAAGCAAATACAATTCAAAATAAGCTTGCAAAGTTCTGAAATAGTGCCTACTACACATCTGATTATCAATAGACAGCGTACCAAACCCTACCAACGCGCTGTTTTACTCACGCAGTACGTGTAAGTAACAAACCATGATACAATCATAGATACATGAAGGAAAGTGGCTAATCTAGTTGATGTAAAAAGGTGTCCCTTATAATGTCTTTGCTGTCACCTATTTGTTACTTCTGAAGCTTGTACCATTGACTTTCTACTATTGCAATTTTTGTAAGGTTAGTCCAGTCGGAGGTTTGGTTAACATGCTGCAAACTTGGTCAGAAGCTTGCTTCTTTTCGCGGCTGCTTTAAATGGAGAAAGCTTGATTGACTGTTTGCTTGCTTTTAACATTGAAAAGATATACCAGAACATTTTTTTAAGCTATAGTAAAAGCTTTAGGTGGCATGTCAAATCTCGAGCAACCATCTGCATCCCTTATATTAATCTAGTGTAGTAATTTCTGCTGCATAGAAGCCCAGTGCAAACTTCTTAAAAGAATAAGGCTCTGTACTATGAGATCCAGATATCCAACAGGCTTTGGACCACAAACTCTGCTAATGATGCTTCAACATCCGACAACCACCATTCCTTTACGTTTTGTAAAGCTTTGGACTTTGCTAGGATACCCATTTGAAATGGTTATTTTTAAATATCCTGCCATTTCTCAATTATATCAGTGTTTTGTTAATTCTCTGTACCTTTGGTTCATTGGGGAAATCGTGCTAATTTTAGTTGACTGACCTGTATTCCCTTCATATGCTTGCCCCACCCCTGAAAGAGTCACTGAATTGATTAAAAACCTGTGAATTTGCATTTGCTGTGTGAATACCACAGTACAGGATTTTAAAACTAGTATGGGGGCAGCAAGTTGTGCTTTCTGAATATTTAATATTTAGTCCAGAGGAACATTTTTTCATCCCACATCAAAATGGGTGCAGTGAGTTCCTGATCATTTGGTTGTTTTATGAATCTGTGCAGTTTCTAACGGCTGTCCAAATATTGCAATTTGGAATACAATTCAAAATTTGGCCCTTCAACTCTCCAAATAAAATAAGGAAGTTTTAGTGTGATTAACACAATCGTAGATGGAATTCCTCTTCCAACACAAGAACAGTAGCAGAGTCCAGCTTTCAGAGAGCAAATTTCAGCAGGCTTGTGTGAATATTCCGAAATATGTAAAGCGGCGGGGCACAAGAATTGTCTGAGCTCATGAGATTTTCCTCTTCAAAGATATTGGAATCATCAACTGATAGTCCACCTCATCTCCTTGGCTGGCAGCGGGCCCATTTGTTTCGCTTATAAACGTTGAACTTGTTTATGCTTATCTAAACCCCCAGAAATTGAGAATGCTTTCTTATCACAGTAACTTCAGTATGTGCCCCTTTCTCTGGCAAAGACAAAACAAAGAATTTGGCCAGTTAATATGAAGACCCACCACTAGCCCAGACTTCTCTGCCTACTCCACCTTCAGAAAATAAGATGTCATCAGCATATAGAAGTCCCATGGGGGACGATTAGCTACCTGGATTCCTCTACCCTCAAAGATTTTATCACAAAGCAAATACGAGATTACAGTTAGTCACTAAGGAGGCCATGTCTGAGATTTAGCATAATTTCTTTCAACAAGCAACAAAGTACTCTTGTGTAGCAAAGAGATTCATCTCAAACAGGTGCCACCTAGTCCAGATCTAGAGGTTTTCTTCATGAATTTACTAATTGACACTCTTAAATAGTGGTCCCACAAAGCCAATGTGTCAATACCTTCTTAAGGATCTTGTTGATATCATTCATAAGGAGTCCTCTGAAATATTTCCATTCCTATTGTGCCTTTCACTCTGGCATACCACTCATTAGTGTCAGTGAAGGATTTGTACTGGTACAGTCTGGCCTAGCTACAATACACTTCTGGTAGAAGAAACGAAACACATTTACACAATAGAAACACCCCATTTTTTTAACTTTGTCAAGTCTGCCTGTATCTCCCATCAGTAGATATGTGCCCAAATTTACTTTCGCTTAATTACCTAATTGATACAATTTACATTCCAAATGAGTATTTCATGCTAAGCCATGGTCCTTTTGCTGATATCAACCTGTTTAGCTCTCATAACAAGCCCAACCTCTGCTTGTCTGTATGTGATATCTTGGCATTTGAGACGACCTCCTCCAGGTTCAAAATGTTTCTTAACTAGATCACTTGGGCCCCATAAGTATTGTTTTTCAGTTATCAAAAACGTTGCTAGTGCATTTAGAGCTTGATTAGCCACAATCAGTAGCTTTATGTTCAGTTCTCCGCTCCCCTGAAACTGCAGCCTTTTCCAAAACACGATTACTGCCAACTGGAAATGTGAGTTTCACTTGTAAGAGTGCTTGAGTCGGCTACTTAAAGACAGACTAGCATGGTGGGATGCTCAAGAAGAGAGATGGTCACTCTAAAAGGAAGCTGTTGTTAGTCCCTTCCACCCAAATGGACAATTGGGTAAATAACTGCTTCTGTCTAACTAATAATTATAGAAATTTACCTCCAAACTTCGTTGCATACTCCCTCAAGTTCATTGTTGCCTCCGTAAAATTTAATTACAGACTTTATAAATTAGATACATGAAACTAAAGCTCCAGAAGGCGTTTCGTACAAATGAAGTTTACAGGTCCTCTCAGCTCTCCTCTTTTACTGAGATCATTATCCATTTGTAGCGGTGCTTCAGGGGATTGCCTTTGAGTCTATGTTCTGTTAGCTCCGTCTTTTAACATGCAGTCTTATAGTTCCATGTCTGTGGCTAAGGGTGTGTGTATGATATTTGTAGGATCTTATTCATAACTCCTCCTTTGGTCCCATCAGCCTGACTCCGTAATGTCGTGCTTGTCTGCACTGGACGGCCCATTGTCTGCTGTCCCCCTGGTGCGGGAGGTGTGGAGAGGAACCAGGTTGTACCTCCCACACTCGAGCCGTGGTTTAATTGGATGTGGATCTCCTCATCCAGCAAGTCACTGAATCAGAGATATGCAGCTCTGTGACAGACTATACATGAAGGCATATAAAGACACTTGGCTACTGGCAAGTAGAGCTTTTGGGGCCCACACCTTGATTTATGTAACAGGCCCACTAAGCTGAGCTAGTTCACTGCTTCCATACCCTGCAGGAAATTTTGGTCAAAGCACCTCCAGCTTCTGAGTACTGATGGCATGCCGTTGAGGTAACGTTTGGAGGCTAGGAGGACCCTTTTCTGTCTTAGTGTGTTCAAGCTACACCAAGAGACTCACTAGTTGGCTTTTTTTCAATCGATGTACATTTATTGTAGCCAGTTTTCAACAGTAACGCCCTCATTATGACCCTGGCGTATGGCGGTATTTTGGAGAAAAGTACTTCTAACCGGCTGGCGGTACCTTTCCCCAAAATATGACATTGGCGGTTTGGCTCAAGCCAAACCGCCAATGTACCACTCCGTCCGCCAGGGTGGTAACAGCTGCAGGGCTGGAGACTTCAGTCCCCAGCCAGGCGACCATCACTGTCCCCCCGCGGGATTATGACCCTGCCTACCGCCATGGTTTTCGTGGCTTCCGTACCGCCACGAAAACCATGGTGGTAGGCACTATCAGTGACGGGGAAGTCCTTCCCTGTCACTGATAGAGGTCTGCCCCCTCCCCAGAGTCATCTCCCACCCATCCCCGACATACACACACTCATACCCACATTCACCTAGGCATGCATACATCCATCCACACACACACTTTACATTCATACAAGCACCCACGCATTCACACAACATACACGCACACTCATATCTACACATGCACACACATACCACACGCAACACACACCCACATTCACACACAAAAATATACACACACACACAACACCCCCTCCCCTGTCGGGGGACACCCAACTTACCTGATTTCAGGGGGTCCTCTGGCAGGAGAAGGGATGGGGTGCTGCTGCCAGCAACAGCATCTGCCAACAGAACACCGCCAGGCTGTGTCATGGGTCATGATACGGACTGGGGCAGTCCACCTTACCGCCATCCACCGCCATGACCGTCGCTGGAATTCCACCAACTTTCTGGCTGAATTCCAGCTACTGTCATATTATGTCAGCCGGCTGGTACCCAAGGCGACAGTGTCTTGGTGGCTGTCGCCGTGCCGGTAGGTGTTTTTTTTACTGCCACTGTCATAATGAGGGCCTAAGTGATTGCTCTGCGTCTCTTAAACATTATTATGGGTTTGATTTGATGTGATTGTAGACTTCCTGGAGTGTAGCGGTAACATTTCCTCACTCCTTTACATAGTGTCAGAGGCAGCATTTGGAAAAAGACTGCAGGGATCGTAACACTAATCTGTTAATATTTCAGGTGCGGGGCGATTAACAGTATGGCAAGGGAGCAGCATTGTTTCCATGGCATATTTAATATCTTGACACTTTGCATGTGGAGTGTTGTTTGAGCCTGTCAGTAGTGAGTTCTATATGCTGACCTGCTGACAAAAGTTGTCCATCATTGTGGCGTGGTACATTTTTGTTTGGCGCCTGTGTTTATGTCCAGATGATGACTTTTCACTTCACTTTCTTATTTTCAGAGACAAGAGTGGAAATAAAAGAATCAGTTCGTGGTCAAGATATCTTCATCATTCAAACAATGCCTTGGTAATTGCTTCTTACAGTTGTCTTGGCCATCCTCCGCCAGCACCACAAACATTGATTTGTAATTTTTTCTAACCAGTTGATACATCCAAGCTTTCTAAAGGTGTATTTCAGCTTATCTTGTTTATGTACCATTACTAATGTGTATAATCGTTTTTGCCTCACTAGAAGGCACAGGCTAGAGTAACAGCATTAAATGTGTGTAAATTGGCTTGAGGCTGTGGGAGAGTTCCCAGGGAGTAGTTTCATTCAGGGATATTCCAAGGAAGTGGTTTGGGTTTATGGGCGATGCTGGGAGGGACCTGCGAAATTAGCAGGAAGGGGCTGATTGGAGGAATGAGGCTTGCTTGGACGAAGTTGACTGTAAGGCAAAAGGTGTGTAGGAATGAAGCTCACCCGAAGGCAGTCAGTGAATTGGAAATGGCCCTTTGGAATGAATATGCAGCTGCATTTCTCTGCCAGATGTACTCACCAGGATCTTTGTGCAGTGTTCCTCTGCACTGTTCACTGAGTATTGAGATCTTCAGCATTTGAAATGCCACTTCAGCCAAGCTGATTATTACAATGTTTACACTGTGGGGGCAGGGCATGCTGATCATCCCTGAGACTGGAGCGTACGGACTCTGCTTGTTGGTGGGGCTCTTCTTAGTTGGGGTTGTTGGAACCTCATTTTGACTGCAAAAGTATGTAGGATGCAATGATCCCTTCACCAAAGGATAGGTGTGACTGCACTTTAAAAATAAGTTATTCAGACTTATGACCTCTTCAACCGCTGTTTATCTTGAAAAAAGGGCTTACGATAGGATGCATGTGAGGCGTAGGATGTGTGTGATCTTTAGTGAGTTGTTGTGTTCAATCTTAGACTGATGACCTGACCCATAGTTCACAAATACCTAAAATTCTTAACTGATTGCAAAGTGTCACATGCCACAGCAAGACTCTGCACATGGTGCTAGACTTTTAGCCATATACAGTTGGTCAAGTAATGTGTTGATTCACACAGAAACATGCTATAAGAATTCATTAAATTGCAAATCTATTTCAGGTTTGAAAACCCTATATTAGAAATACTTTTTGATAGGAAGGAGACCTAAGAGACCCTGTCACAGGAATACACTGAACTCTACAAATATCGTAATAACACTACTAATAAAATGCTGAAGATCAACTTTAACTGTCATTTTTTAAATTAAAACTGATGAAAAAACTGGAAAAAAGTTAGGGACCCAGTGTCCATTCTCAGGCGGAAACTCTTCTTTAATATGGCATCTAAATTTACTGCAAAGAATGACTAAGTGTCAAAAAGTCATGAGTGTTTTCCATCTCCGTTGTGACTGAAGAATTAAAGAGGAAGCATGGATGGACAGCAGTGCTGAAGTAAAGAAGAGATGATAAAAATAATGACCATAATTGGGTGGGGGAAGAAAGTACAAACGAGCAAGGCTAGGCAGTAGGGATCATAAAAAAGAAAAATACACACATAAATATGGTGGTGTAGACAGAGGAGATGATGGATCAGGAGGATGTAGCGTGGCAGAGGAGTCATTCGAGGGGAAGGTCTGCTCCAATTAATAGACTGAAAATCACGGAGGAGGGGTCAAAAGCACTGAAATAGCAACACAAATGAGTAATGTTTTGAAGTGCAAGGCCAGAATGTTTGGACAAACCCTCAGTGTTACATTTAGTTGTTGTCATAGGCGAGGAGCCCTGGTATTATTGACTGGTTGGCCTCGGATCCCAGTAGAGGCTGACATAGTCAATAGTAGACTAATTAATTAGGCGTTAAAATCAAAACTATAAATCCTAATTACATATCTTTGTAATTGAGCTAATTTATTATACGCATAAGCAGTGAAGGAAACGTCATTTGAAATCAAACTTTAAGACCTTAAAATGCTTTCATTGTTGTGCCACCATGAGAAGAGGCCCAATCACGTTTTTTAGGTCTTGCTTACAGGTGGTTTTTATCGACTGCATCTCATCTATGGAGTACTACAAACCTACATTACTGAGAGATGTTTTTTAGTCAGCTGTGTGTGCGAGTGGTTGAGTGGGTTATCCTTAAAGCCGTGGCATTTTGTAGAAGGTTACATGAGGCTTGTAGTAAACTACAAAGTGCTCTGACCCCCATCTCGGTCTCGCCAAGGCGACTCCTTTTTCATCAGTGCAGGATATGGACCCCACTGTCCCCACCTGCTGCGTGTGCCAATACCACTTGTACTTCTTGAGTTGCATCCCAAGCAGTGGCAAAGACAAGCCCTTCCACGCATGTGCATACTTAGCGGCCATATTTGGGTAAGAAAAATTAGCCGTTATCAAAGATGAGATCCGTTGCCTTGAGGCCAATGATTGCCCTTTTTTGCCCTCACAAGCGTGTTTTTCTTAAACACTTAAACCTTGAAGGATATCCTCATAATGCCCCTATTCGTTTTTTTTCTCTTCTAGCCCTTAATGATGGTTTCTAAACCGGGGCATATGTTTATGTTTTTTAAAGTTTTATGCGTGCTTTTATCATGAAAAGGAAAGATAGCAACATATTGACTAAACAGTGTCTGATATGGAGCTCTAGGACACCTACGCCGATATCATCTTTGTTCGGCTCACTAATTTGTGACTTCTCCATTCCCTTGACTCCCTTCTTCACCCCCCAACATTAATCTGTGATGCATCGCAGACTAAACTTCCAGTTCATCAGATAGTTTGTCATCCATCCAGACCATTTTCATTCTGATTTCCTCCACAGTTGCCCATTCCAGAAGGTCCTTCTCCCAGAAGGCCATCATCGGGCTGTGTGGATTAAACCACTGAATGGCAATTCGTCTCCATGCTATCACTTGTTTAATTATCTGTTTGTGTTCAATTATGGTCTCATACCAGGCATGTGTTCACCTAAGTTCTGTTTTAGAATTGTGGTATCATAAGAGTTGTGATGCCTGGCACCAGGCTGCTACTGTGCCGTTCTCCAACAAACTTATATTGTTCCTCAATTTGGACTCCATTCTACTGAATTCAACACCTAGTCTCTGCAGCTCAACTTTATATTTAATCCTTGTTTTATTGGTCCTTGGCATAACATTAAGAAGACAGTGCTTAATAAACATTTCAGTAGGTAAACCTACAATATCACTCCATTTAGTGATCACAGTCTGCCAATATACTTGCAGTTGGTCACAGCTCCATTTCATATGTAGGAAATCATACTTTCCTTCTGCACACCTCGGACTCTCTGATCTGCTTGATTAAATTGTAAACAATTCAGGGGTGTTAAATGAGTATGGTGTAGAAGTTAAAATGTGCGAGTTTGAACCGGACATTTCTACACCTCAGTTAAACATGTGCTCAGTGTTAATTCCACTCCATCTTTCAACCGACTGTGACAGTTCCTTATCCCATATTCGCCGAACCAATAACGCCATTCTTTGTCAGCCTTCACAGCCCTATGTAACCAGGATGTATGTCATGAGGTGACTGGGCAACATAAGGTAATTGCGTAGAAGATGTACAAATCAGTCTGCAAGCAGCATCTAGTGTGACAAAGTTTATTTGTGGCTGCATGGTGTATTTGGTGACATTGAGAAACCTTTGGCCCTTAACTACCTGCCTCCTGAAATGTGTGGTTAGCAGCCCTATAATAAAGTCAAGCTTTTTGGAAAGGTCCATGGCTTGGATTATTGTATTCAGAGCAAGTGGTGTTTCCATAGGATATAAAAGATACCACTTCTTTGAAATGTGTGCCCTCTGCAGCTGTGTTATGACTGACGTTACACTGCTAATAGCTCTCTTTTGGAAATTATATTGCAAGGTCAACTGTAATAATGAAGCACTAGGGTTACCTGCGCCAGAAGTATTTCTTTGCATGGTGTGTGAGTTGGTTGGAATCTTATGTTGATGTAAGGAGTCTTGTGTATTTGGTACTTGCAGCAGGGACGTGAACACAGCGGTCATGGAGCTTCTAATCATGGCGTATGCTCTGAAGACCTCCTGCTCGAAGAATATCATTGGTGTTATTCCGTACTTCCCCTACAGCAAGCAGTGCAAGATGAGGAAGAGAGGATCCGTTGTTTGCAAGCTCTTGGCATCCATGCTGGCCAAAGCAGGTAAGTTGGATGATACTACGTAGAAAGTCCTTGAGGTACAATTTGAAGAAACTGGAATGAGTGTACAAATGTAAATGGAGTATTTGCTGTGCTTCAGCGCTAAAAGTTCTTACTTTCGCTAACAAATGAATGAAGTATGGTAGAACTGTAAGTTTAAAGGCGGGGAGGGAATGGTATGTAAGCTTAATGAAGGCACAGACAAAAGTCAGAAGCTCTTTAGAATATCTTGAAATGATGCTTTATTCTGCAGAGCGTTATAGCGCACCGTTCCTCAGCTGCTTTCCGACTCTAAACTGAAATCCCTTCTAGTCATAATATTCATATCTTAGTCACAGTCCTGTAAGTTCTATATTCCATGTTCTGTGGCATTAAAGAGTACACGCACTCTAAACTGTTTACTGCTACAACACAACAGGGTCGTCTGGGGATGTAAAAGTGATGCCCTGACTGGTATTCAAGAGTTAGGTTCAAGTTTGATCAGCCATTCGTAGTTGCTGTGAAAAGCCATACCTACTGGGCATGTTTAAGCCTTGCAAACCTTGCTGCTGGCTCATTTTGTGTCATCCTTGAAACTAATTGCATTCTAATCAGTTATATACTAGTTACTGCACTCCCAAAAAAAAGTGGGCATCTTTCGCACCAGCAACCAAGAGATTACCAGTGCCAAAGGGACTTATAGCAAAGAGGATAGTTCATGCAATAAAGAGTTGTCGCAGCAATGAAAGGGAAGCTAGAGGAAAGGACAAGGGCATGCTCCACGAGAAAGCAAGGGGCAACACTGGCTTTCTTAGCTAAGATATCGATCAACGACTTCTGCATGGGAGCCACATGGTCTGCCATGCATGCCTTACCAAAATATATGAAGCACATATGGGGTGAAAAGTGCTTAAGCACCTGTTTGGAAACACAATCTCATTCTCTACCCAACCTTCCAAAGGATAGGAGAACCTGCTACATAATCTATGCACAGCATGTGAATCCAGAAAGATTCATGCTGCATAACGAAATGGTTACTTACCTATAAGAGTAGATCTGCAGCTTGAAGACTTTGTGTTCGCATGTGACCTTCCTGCCTTGCCAGAAAACGTGTGGGCATTAGCAAACTGAAGAACAGGACCGCTTATAGCAACACAAGGGAATCTAGACACGTAAAGATGCTGCATAAAAGGAATCTGAAAATGGCGACCATGAAATGGAGTTTCCTGGTGTACATCTGACATCATATAGGAAGGACAGACCACCAAATGGTCGATGACAACAGCCATGCAATAACAAACAAGAATTTTCAATGCAACGGGTCTCGCATTTGTTCGAGTTAGAAAAAAAACGCAGCGCGATTGCGCTATGTAAAATGCAGCGCAATCGCGCTGCATGGAAAATAATCAGATAAAGTAGTCTGGACTCCAAGCTGAAAACATCGAGCCTCGTATGTTTTTGGTACTTTACCGGTGCTGTGTAGGTGGGCTAAACACCGGAAAAGGCATGACTTATGCATGCCTTTCACAAATGAAAGCAAGCGGATTTTAAAAGGCAAGCCCACGAACCAATGTAAGTGACTGACGTATCATGGGCGTGGTTTCAAGCCCAAAGACAGATTACAGAATGGACAGAGCACTTTGTGCTCGCCCATAAAAAAAGAGGAGAAAATAGAATCAATTCCTGACTCAACCATTAGATGGTGGAATAATACACAGCATGTGTATCCAGAAAGTCTTCAAATTGCAAAACTACTCCACTCCTACAGGTTAGTAACCATTGCATTCAAATGCGTTCTAAACTGAAGAAAACAAAGTAGGCATTTGAGTCTCTTCATGCAGGATTTAACATGTAAGAAAATGGATCTTGCCACTTTAATATAATATGGAAACTGCATTCAGCGCTGTAGGATCTACTATTGTTTCCATTTACTGAGAGAGGATCCCAGAGCCCTGAATCCTTTATAAGGGATTTCTTTTGACTGAAACCTGATTTATTTTCTTGTTTTTTTCCTTTCAGTCAAGATGCCATGACATCTGCTATGGGTTTCATCCTTTTTTTTTTTCTTTTTTTTTCTCCTGAAGGCGGGAAATCTGTTTTCCCTTTTGTTGAAGTTGTATCTCCTTCTTTTCTCTGGCCACCATGCTGGCTCTCTCACATCGTTTTTGCGATGAAAAGAAATCCTATAAGAATGAGCATGACACTTGCCTATCCGATTCTCACTCTTTTAAGAAGCACATGATTTGTCAGGAAGTTCTGTATAAAAGACTTTCGGACAGATGGAGATACCGCTTAAGAACTATGATACATGTGTTTAATGTTAACTCTATTGGTTCCATCTGCTTAGCAGTGCGAAGAAAAACGAGCTATTCTCCGCAGCCCTGTATGTGTGAGATCTAGCTTTCCAGGCAATTCAGACCAATCTCAACAGCACTGCTGCCCCTGTTCAACATCAAAGTGCTTGGTGTTGCACCATTTGATGTTGAGGATTTTGGAGGCCTTTTGTTTGACCTGTAGGTCCTATCCATACTATAGATCTCTCTTGATTTTTATGTCTTCAACACATCTCAGGGTTGTGCCGTGGATGCCTCGGATGTTGTGACAATACCCCTCTGTTGAGCACTAAATCATGGAGCAGAATCGAACTGCTATCCACACTCTGGACCCTATCAAGCCATTGGTTGAGGAGCTGCTGCCAGGATTGAAGGATGCAACTGAATACAATGCCCTGCGTCCATAAGCGAAGAAACCTGCAACTGATGTGCTTCAGCTATCTTCATTCTCCATATATTGCACCTCAAACAACAGCAAGCGAAAAAAGGGGCTTAAGCTTGAAAAATATAATATACTTGCACAAGACACAGGGAGGGGAGACACTGAATGATACCCACAGGAGAAACCTTTCGAAATGGAGTTCCCATGAGCGGAAATATCCAGATCAGACTGTTCCAAAGAAGATACTCATGATGGTGCCTCCCAGGGAGGGATGTTGTAGACATTCTTGCACCAGAGATGACCATTCAGGGGATGAAGATACACACCCTTGTGAAGCACCCTCCCACAATCCCCACAAAGAGGAGCAGAAGCTTTTACAGAAGCCAGGTGATAGATTTTTAGATGGCAATCCAGGGTTTGGTTCGTCCAGGAACCTTCTGCTCACCTCGCCCCCAAAAAACACCCAAAACAAGACTAATATTTCTTTATCCTGGCACCACTGTGCAGTGCATTCCTGGAAGAACACATTTGGTACTATCTCCCATAGAGTTTGATGGGCGCTAGATATTGTACTGAATTGACATAAGATCTGGTCCTGATTCGCAGTTCCCAACATCTCATCAAAGGTATCGAGACTTCGTCTCCTTGACTGGCTACTACAGGATCTCAGTATGTCAACAAAAGAAGCAGTGGTGCAATGTCCAAAACCTAAAATGAATCTATTCTTTCCACTTCTTGGTCAGATAAAAACCTAAAATATGTTCAAACATCTGGATCAAGAGAAAAAACGTCTGAAATTTGGTAGTACATCAGATATTTTCTCACCTTTGTTAAGAAGAATTGGTCTGTGCTGTAGACATAAAAGTTCTATTTTCAAGTTACAGTCTATATGAAACAAAGGCATTTTCTGATGTTAAGCATTTGACAGGATTATCAGTAGCAGAACGTCCTCCCCTCCTGCCTCAAAGCAGCCACTTGCCTTTTTGTTGCAACAGACATTTCTTTTACTCCTACCTGGACCATTGCATGGTCAGTCAACCTACAAGCACAAGGTGGTGCTGGATCTACAGACAATTTCAGATCGTCTTCAAGAACTAGATTTTCTTATAAGTACATCAGTCACACCTTCCGTCATTTCAGGTTTTGTACACAAGGATCGCAAAAATATTTCCTTATGGTGAAAGCTGAAGGGATTAGGGTTTCTTTCAGAGCCCAAAAATGTCAGTTTGCTCGGGACTCCCTTTCAAGAATGCCTAGTGAATCCCGTAATATTAGGTAGTGAGATTGAAACAAATCAGTCTGGACCAGCAATCAGTCTTTCCAGCCTGTCAAGGTGATGTCAGAAGAGGAACATGCTTCAGGGTGCCCTTCTCTTAAAGCCCTTTTGATCTGTTATGCCCAACTCCTCCATAGATGGATGGTGAGCCAACTTATGCAATTGCATAACTCAGAGTCTCCCATAGAGCTGAAGTATTGTCAGTATGCTGGAGGTTGGGGCAGCCATGATGGCCTCAAGTTCTTCCTTCCCGGTATGTCATCCGACACAATTCTGTTGTGTCTTGCATCACCACTGCAGTGTATTACAGGAACAGTTGAGTGCTAACAATGTCCATAACACTCGTTTGAATGAATGTGCGCCAAAGACAATATGGCGTTGAAGATTGCTTAATTCACCAGAGGCCTTTCAGAGGGCACACGTGGGCACGAGTTAAGGACGTTTGAGTTACTTCTTACCATCTGAGCACAAACGCCTCATGACTTCGGATTCCTGCTTTTAGAACTTCATTGAAGGTGTCTGTATGTCTCTGCGCCCTGAGGTACAGCTGTTTTAATTTAATTAGTCCTCTCAATCTTTACCCCTTCTTTCCAGAGTTTCTTCTTTCTTTACTGATCTGTAGCAGAGCAAGGGGAAGGATTGGCACTAAATGGAAATTGGAGTGTGAATTAACTTAAGTGAAACCGAAGTCTGGTGACAGTTTTCTTGGTTGCTAAGCTATAATCAAGCACAATACTAGTGTTAGTAAGTTACACTTCGTAATGTTATTGAGCAGGTGTTGAACTGGCATAAACTGGATATATATTCTGCTAGCTCATAGAGGCATCTGAACAGTCTCTGGGACCAATTTCCTGTAACATCAGTATGCACTGTTACATCTGCAGGGGTAATCACCGTTTTGTTTAGTATCCACTGTATTCTTCTTTAGAGATTATTAGTCCTGCACCCAGTCTCCTAATGGCTTTACTATATAATTCTCTATATATTCTCTGTTGGACCAGAGAGGGAGATTCTCTAAAATAGAGCTGGTACGCCTTTTTTGACCAGTAGTAAAGGAAAATGGCATGTGCTCCAGATAAGCTGCGAATTTCCATGGCTTGCAATGAGGGGGTCAACTGCCACCCTTGACTAAGGGTGAAAGGTGGGAGACACCATTGGTGGTGTGCTCCAGTACTGTACCCCATATGGCCATTGCCTGATATGGCAGTAAGCCAAGCTCCCTAAAATGTGATTGATAGAGGTTTGTGCATTGCTGGTGAACATCATCAAAAGGATGGAGGGCCATCCATGGTTGCAGGTTACCTCCACTGCTTTGCAAAATACAGGGATGACCTGGAAAGATAAATGTCTCAGTTCCTCTTGCTAAGTAGAGACTTCACTCTAAGAGCAGCATGCTGTAGGGATTAGACAGATGCAGGTGCTCCTGTCCAGAAAACTTGCTTTCTTCTTCCTGCAAAATCAGTTTGTATTCACAAGTGACCTGTATCCTTTTGCTCCCTAGTAAACCTAAACCCTTGCTGGAAAGCTGCACATTGGACAACCTTCGGCTTTCCATCCTTCATTGCATCAGCTGATGACACAACCTTAAAAGCACTTCATTGAAGGCCTACACAGTTGCAAATCAATCCTTGCAATTTTCAACTACTGTGGCCTTCATCAGATGCATGCTGTTACAGACAGTGCATGCCCCTTTCCAGCCTTACTAAGTTGGCTTGGAATACTCCCGATTCTCTTGTCAGTTGTGTCCATCTGCACAGTCCAGGGCTAAGTTGACGACCGATCCCTGCTTTAGAGCTGAAATGCATCCTGATGCTCTTCAGTTCAGAATGAGCTCTGTCTTTGTGATCAGAGCAGGTAGAGGGGCATCTGTGGAGCCAATGTTCTCCTAAAAACATGCTGCAGTACCCCATGGGATCTAAAAAGAAGTGTTCCTTTCAGTCTGGTTTGGGTTGTTGGGCCCTCCCAGTTCAACACTGACTCAGCCTTGACCTATGAAGGTATAATCTACCAACTCCTCATGTATAGTTCAAGGTATCCCGTCGAAGACTGATTGATATGGTGTTAGGTAAACTTGATTGTCAGCTTAGGTTTCTAAATTGCTCCCTTCAGTCTTTCAGAAGAGTCCTAAGATCCCCTGGCAGCTGTCACTGAAGAATTCTATGTTATCTAGATATGTAATGCAGGATGTCATTAAGCCTGGTGTTGGTGCTGTTTTCTTTCACTGCTGTGGGTCTAAGCCATCCCAAACTGTCTCCCAACCCACAAGCTTGTTAGCTATTCAGAAGGATGGTCATCTTTCTTTGTCACTATGTTGGGGCCCTGATAGGTAACGACAATGCAAGCCCTTCAGCCTTCCTAGTAACCAGTAAGTCAGGGCATTGTGGACTCTGGGAGCGCCTCTATCAGCTCACGACTAACATCTTGGCAACCTTTGGTTTCATTTAATACTATACTTTCTCAGCCATCCTGTATGCTCGGATATCAACAGACTGAAAGGATTGTGTCAATGTCATGGGTGCCAGCTCGTGGACAAAACAGCTTTACTCTTTTCTACGCTGTGCTGTGCAGGAACTCTGCTGTGCAGGTGGTATTAATTTCTTGTACCACACCTTCTTTGTGTGATGTGTAGCAGGCTAATTCTTGCCCGCTACCTGGTAAGTCACCGCGTGTATTTCTGCCAATTCTTTCTTCGTATGGAGTTAGGTGGAGAAATTGTAATTTACTCTATTTATCACACATGACATTTGAGTAAGTGATTATGAAAGGTTTGATACTCCGTTTTATAGGTCACCGTACTGGGATCCCAATTTAACAAAAAATATCCTGAGCTCTCTAGTTAGTACAAGGGTAGTTGGGCTTCTCAGTAACGCAGCCCCAATGTACCCAGTGCTATATATTTGTTTTTGCTTTTGTGGAGGGTGTAGCAGGGGAGGGTTTGAGGTTAAAAGACCAGTCGGGTTGGTTCTTGGCCTCCTGAAGTCGTCTTGGTCTGATCTGCTGACTAGGTACTCCTCATGCAGGACTGCAAAACAAAACTGTTTCTAGTCCCATTCTGTGTGACGTGTTTGATCTGTCGTTTTCAAGAGGTTTTTTTTTTCATTGTGGTATATTTTTCTCCTCCACAACCGGTTTGTTTGTTTTCCAACACTTGAACAGGAATAGTAATCATTTTCCACGGTAATTGTAGCATAGAAGAGTGATGGGAATTAGCAGCAATTACAGCAGGCAATGGAGGGGAGCATATTATGTTCATTATTTTCCCCTGTGTGTTGCAGATTTTATCTGCAGCTCGCTTATATTTGTCCTTAATTCTGCAACATGCATTGATGCACAATACAGAACAATGCCTCCTCTGTAGGCTACGTCTACTGAGTGCCACATAATGTACTCTATTAATATGACTGAGGCAAAAAAGGGGTTGTGTTGCTGTAGTACACCTGGATAGAGCTTTGTCTGTGACAGATTGATTTTTCATTTTTTGCTTTCAGGATTGACGCACCTTATTACCATGGACCTGCACCAGAAGGAAATCCAGGGCTTCTTCAGCTTTCCTGTGGACAACTTGAGGGCCTCACCATTGATGCTACAGTATATTCAAGAAGAAGTGAGGATCTGACTCCCATGCAGATGACTGGGGAGAGGAGGGTCTGCCGGGATCATGTTAAGTGGACGGGGGGGGGGGGGCCTAGGGAAGAACTGGGAAATGTACTCCTCTCCTTCAGATTACTACTGTTGAGACTAACTATATAGCAGAAACCATACTCTGTATTGAGACTGTGTGTATCTCTAGCCTCACTTCATTCACTGTTTTGTCTATTTTCAGATTCCTGATTACAGAAATGCAGTCATTGTCGCAAAATCCCCAGATGCTGCCAAGAGGTAATAGATTTCTGTGCTATGTGAGTGTCTCTCATTCTGGCCTTTTCTGTTTTGTTTTTTTAATTGGACTTTGACTTTAATTTGGCTGTTTGATGGCTCTGATTATTCTCGTCCTTCTTGCCTAAGAGGATGTGACTTGGTTCTTGGTGGTCATGGTCTCTTCGCTAGTCCTTAATAAAAGGAGACGTTCTTTTGGGGCCCTTCCCATTTAAGAATCTACCATATCTTGGTAGATGGAGGCATGAGCACAGAATAGACTGATTTTGTGGAGTGAGTTAAGCCTTAAGAATAATTTTCTCAAACACCACATCAGTGTTAGCACAACTTTTGAAAAGGGGACCGGGGACAGTGAGGTTAGTGTATGTGCCCTTTGCACAGAATCCTCATTTTGTGAAATGGCCCCAGGTGCACAGAGAATTTTGAACACTTACTTTAGCCACCTGGGCACCAGAGTTGACTCGGTCACTGAGACTACGATGCCTACTGGTGGCTGAAGTAAAATTTGCTTGATCTGTGTGAATATATGGATCCTTAACCCATATCTCTATTCTTTGAAAACTTTGACATTTTTGTCTCCTCGGTTTTGTGACTTATTTTCTTGAGCCTTTTGTTTAATTTTGCAATATTACTCCCCAACAATTTCGGATTTTAAAAGCGTAAAAGTATGATGTCTGCCCCCTTGTGGTGGTTGCGTACAGTTCAGTAACAGTGGTGAACAACTGGTAAAGATACCTACCACTCTCAGCAGGTTGAACAAAGTGAGATGCTATTGAGTCCCCAGATGCTGATGCTGTTGCCGTTTTGAGCCACTGGAGATGTTGGAGCTCACACCACCAGCTATTGATAACGAAGTACATAGGCATGGACTACGTACAAGCTGAGGCTATTAATGTTGTTATAGATTTTTAGTTAATTCTAAAAGTCAACTCACTTTGTATGTGAAGATAATGGATCTAAGTTTCAAAGCTATTGTGATAGGAAATGTGTTATTCTTTTAAATTGTCTGTTCTATTATAGATGTGCATGGTTTTAATTCTGCCATCTAGTAGAATGTGTCAGTACAAACTTACATAGTGTCTCAATGGCCCTTTATAAGACTGGTTACTTACTGTGTGCAAGTCCTTTCACTGAAAACACAACATTTTCGCTATTTTCACTGTTGTTCATTGGTTACAGTTAAAGTTAATGATGAAGTGTATGGCATTCTTTGGGAATGTCTGCACAAACCTTCTGAGTCTATCAGTGGGGTTCATCTTATCAGTTCAGTACAAGCTATAGCGATTAACTAGATTTCTGAGGAACGTCTGGCTTTTGTTAGGTCCTTGGAGCTTTCTGCACCTAGGAGTTTCAGCAGGTCAATACATTCCAGTTTTTGACATTGGCATTCCTGGAGAGAGAGAGAGAGAGAGAGAGGTTTTATTCAAGTGTGGAAGGCCTCATCCTTGCTTTCTGAAAGGCTGAGATACCACAATTTTGATTCTTACAGCAGGGCCTGCTATTGGCCCTTAGACCCTCAATCAGTGCTTTACTTCAAGCTTTGTCGAGGATGCTCATCCTGGTGCAGTTTGAGAAATCCAGAGTCATTATTTCATCACTTTTGTCTTGTAACCATTGTGTTTGGCGCAGGAAACATTGAAGGGTAATCTGGCTGTCCTGTTTAGGAGAGTGCAAAGTATTAAAAGAATAATACATTTCATACTTGCTGTTTTGCAGCTTTAAAAGGTTTGAAGAGGGGGCGTGTCCAACCTAGCGACGTGAGCGGACAAAAGACCTTCGAGCTGTGCCGCCGCGACTCCAAAGTGGCAACCTACGGCCCTGTAACAACTGGTCTTCAGGGGGGGCTGCAGTATTTCTATTTCCCCCCCCCCCCCTTCCCCCCAGGGAAGAGAGACAGCAGAGGCGCACCTAAGACAATATGGCAGCCGTTGCGGCCTTGGCAGAGCAGGGAGTGGGTGGCAGACTCTTGCGGCACTGAACGGATGCTGCGGCCACAAACGAGACCACCCCAGAAATCACCGCAGCCCCACGCACGCACAAACTAGAGGTATGGGGTGGGAAGGTGCGGCCTCGGTGGAGGTGACTGAACCGCGGGGACCGCTGGAGAGCGGGGCTGCCGTGGCAGGTCACAGGGCGGACGACACGTTGATGGAGCTAACGAAGAGGTATTAAGGATGAGTAAGAGTGCCTGGGCAGCAATAGCGGAGACTAGCAACAGTGCAGATCGAAGGGGGCTGTAAGCCTCCCTGGAAGAATGGGACAGAAAGAGGAACAAACCTCGGCCTGGGAGTGCCAGTGCCGATAGGGCCCATGTGGTGGCAGTTGGGTGGTGGTGCAGCGTGGAGGAGAGGCCAGGCCTGGGCTCCGAAAGGTGGAGGACACAAAGGCAGATACCTAAGGGCCCGAGAGGCGATGGCGAGGAGCAACCCTGTCCCGTTGAGAGGGCGGAGAAACTGGGCCAGTGGGGAAGACATGAAGTGCTAGGAGGTGGATGGTCTGGCGGGAGAAGAGACTAAGTCCCTACACCATCTACGAAACAATGGTGCTGATCGGGTCGGTGGTGGGGATGCGGTCCAGAGGGGCAATACTGAGAGAGGGGGTGAGTTGGAAACAGCAGGGGTGCCCTGTGGACAGTGATATTGCCATGGCCTACGTATAAGGAAGGGGGACTGATCGGATTGACCCACAAGCACAGGCCCAGACAACTGTACGTACACCACATCGTGGGGTGGGGGTTGGGGGGGGCAGGAGGTGGTCGTGTCCGGTAGAGGAATACAGTCCAAGGACCTGTACTAAAAGGATTGCTTGTAGACTGATTGCGGTGGTCCCTGCACCGGGCCTGGCAAGAACTCATTGGGGCAAATGTTAGCGCCTCCTTAACCACCCCGTCAACTTTGGAAGGGGGCATAGTTGGTTGGAAACCCCAAGGTGGCTGGAGATAAAGGAGGAAAGGTGACGTTAGAGGCAAAGAGTCCTGGACAACAAGACTCTGTGGCAGCCCCCGTCTCCCGCTGTGATCCTACGCAGCACCCAAAGTAGGCATGTGTAAGAAAATGCCTCCTTGGCATGGTTACCCCCTGACTTTTTGCCTTTGCTGATGCTAAGTTTTGATTTGAAAGCTAACCAGGCCCCAGCACCAGTGTTCTTTCCCTAACCTGTACTTTTGTTTCCACAATTGGCACACCCTGGCATCCAGGTAAGTCCCTTGTAGCTGGTACCCCTGGTACCAAGGGCCCTGATGCCAGGGAAGGTTTCTAAGGGCTGCAGCATATCTTATGCCACTCTGGGGACCCCTCACTCAGTACAGACACACTGCTTGTCAGCTTGTGTGTGCTAGTGGGGATAAAAAGACTAAGTCGACATGGCACTCCCCTCAGGGTGCCATGCCAACCTCACACTGCCTACAGGTATAGATAAGTCACCCCTCTAGCAGGCCTTACAGCCCTAAGGCAGGGTGCACTATACCATAGGTGAGGGCATAAGTGCATGAGCACTATGCCCCTACAGTGTCTAAGCAAAACCTTAGACATTGTAAGTGCAGGGTAGCCATAAGAGTATATGGTCTGGGAGTCTGTCATGCACGAACTCCACAGCACCATAATGGCTACACTGAAAACTGTGAAGTTTGGTATCAAACTTCTCAGCACAATAAATGCACACTGATGCCAGTGTACATTTTATTGTAACATACACCCCAGAGGGCACCTTAGAGGTGCCCCCTGAAACCTTAACCGACTATCCGTGTAGGCTGACTAGTTTTAGCAGCCTGCCACACACCAGACATGTTGCTGGCCACATGGGGAGAGTGCCTTTGTCACTCTGTGGTTAGTAACAAGCATCTCCACCCAGTACAGGCTTTATCACCTCCCCCTGCAGGAACTGTAACACCTGGCGGTGAGCCTCAAAGACTCACCCCCTTTGTTACAGCACCCCAGGGCATTCCAGCTAGTGGAGGTACCCGCCCCCTCCGGCCACGGCCCCACTTTTGGCGGCAAGGCCGGGGGAGATAATGAGAAAAACAAGGAGTCGTCACTGGCCAGTCAGGACAGCCCCTAAGGCAACCTGAGCTGAGGTGACTCTGACTTTTAGAGCTCCTCCATCTTGCAGATGGAGGATTTCCCCAATAGGGATAGGAATGTGCCCCCATCCCCTCGGGAGGAGGCACAAAGAGGGTGTAGCCACCCTCAGGGCTAGTAGCCATTGGCTACTAACCCCCCCAGACGTAACACGCCCTTAAATTTAGTATTTAGGGCGCCCCAGAACCTAGGAACTTAGATTCCTGCAACCTAAGAAGAAGAGGACTGCTAAGCTGAAAAACCCTGCAGAGAAGACTGAGACACCAACTGCTTTGGCCCCAGCTCTACCGGCCTGTCTCCCCATTTCTAAAGACACTGCTTCAGCGATGCTCTGACCAGGGACCAGCGACCTCTGAAGCCTCAGAGGACTGCCCTGCATCTAGAAGGACCACGAACTCCCAAGGACAGCGGCTCTGTTCACCCAAGACTACAACTTTGTAACAAAGGAGCAACTTTAAAACAACTTGCGTTTCCCGCCGGAAGCGTGAGACTTGACACTCAGCACCCGATGCCCCCGGCTCGACTTGTGGAGAACAATCACTTCAGGGAGGACTCCCCGGCGACTGCGAGACTGTGAGTAGCCAGAGTAGCCCCCACAGCGACGCCTGCAGAGGGAATCCTGAGGCTCCCCCTGACCGCGACTTCCTGCTTCTAAGAACCCGACGCCTGGTAGGGACACTGCACCCGCAGCCCCCAGGACCTGAAGGATCCGAACTCCAGTGCAGGAGTGACCCCCAGGAGGCCCTCTCCCTTGCCCAGGTGGTGGCTACCCCGAGGAGCCCCCCCTTGCCTGCCTGCATCGCTGAAGAGACCCCTTGGTCTCCCATTGAAACCTATTGAAAATCCGGGGCTTGTTTGCACACTGCACCCGGCCGCCCCCGTGCCGCTGAGGGTGAACTTTCTGTGTGGACTCGTGTGTCCCCCGGTGCCTTACAAAACTCCCCTGGTCTGCCCTCCGAAGACGCGGGTACTTACCTGTTGGCAGACTGGAACCGGGGCACCCCCTTCTCCATTGAAGCCTATGCGTTTTGGGCACCACTTTGACCTCTGCACCTGACCGGCCCTGAGCTGTTGGTGTGGTAACTTTGGGGTTGCTCTGAACCCCCAACGGTGGGCTACCTTGGACCCAAACTTGAACCCCGTAGGTGGTTTACTTACCTGCAAAAACTAACAAACTCTTACTCCCCCCAGGAACTGTTGAAAATGTCACTAAGTGTCTAGTTTTAAAATAGCTATTTGTGATTTATGTGAAAACTGTATATGCTATTTTGCTAATTCAAAGTTCCTAAAGTACCTACCTGCAATACCTTTTATTTGAAGTATTACATGTAAATCTTGAACCTGTGGTTCTTAAAATAAACTAAGAAAATATATATTTTTCTATACAAAAACCTATTGGCCTGGAATTGTCTTTGAGTGTGTGTTCCTCATTTATTGCCTGTGTGTGTACAACAAATGCTTAACACTACTCCTTTGATGCGCCTACTGCTCGACCACACTACCACAAAATAGAGCATTATTATCTCTTTTTGCAACTATCTTACCTCTAAGGGGAACCCTTGGACTCTGTGCATACTATTCCTTACTTTGAAATAGTGCATACAGAGCCAACTTCCTACAGCATGCAACTGCCTGAGCAGAACAAAAAGATTCCTCTATTAAAGACATGTTTGCCAAACCGGCAAACAAGCGAGAGATCCTCACACTAAGGGACAAAACAACAGACTTTAATTACCAACTGGAGGACCTGGAGAACCGTTCGAGAAGGTGCAACATACGCATCAAAGGCGTTCCACTTCAGGCAGATGCAGGCAGACTGAAAGACTGTGGCCTCCGCCTGTTCCGCTATATGGTGCCGGATCTGGTGGCGCAAGACATTCTATTAGACCGCACTCATAGCAGGTTGGCCTGTGAGCTCACCAGGACAATTGCAAGACATTCTTACCTGCCTGCATTACTATTGGCAGAAGGAGGCTATCATGGCAGCAGTGAGAGAGACAAGACCTTTATTGAATTCGAGGGCAACAAAGTGTGGATCTAACGAGATCTCGCCCAGGCCACTCTTCGAAGATGAAGACTGCTCCGGGCCCTTTCCAGATTCTTGCGAGAAAAGGGGATCAAATATAAATGGGGTCATCCCTTCTGCATCACCTTTGTCTGGAACAACAAGACATTTGGCCTGCGCACAATGGAAGAGGCCCGTCAGCTGTTAGGCCGGGAGACCCTGGACCGGGATGGGCCTCCCACACCCCGGGGGGAGGGGGAATTCTGGCCTCTGCTGGCACTGGGAGGGTGGGGTGCGGGGGGGACAGGGAAGAAAGATCAGGAAACCAACGGCCCAAGACCGGGGCTGCGAAAGAGCAGCTCTTCTTCAGCAGTTACAACAGAGAGACAGCACCTCGGACCCTGATAATGACTGAAGACTATCCCCGGAGAGTACTCCTAGTGGAAGCCTGGTCACTGGAAAGAATGGTAGACACATGAGTCTTCACCATGGTGGCAGTTGATGGCAGCTGGCAGCAGAGCTCACCCCAATTGGTATGTGTCGATGAAGTTACACATCACTGACACGGACCCCAATATCAATTTTGGATGCAGGTTCCCAGACGGGGAACCTACCAGTACCTGTTGTTTGAATGTTTATATGTTTTGCTTACAAGTAGCCCAAACAGGTGGCCGAGGGCATGATTTGCACACACATCAGTTTTTGACTGGGCACGAGGGGGCCACTTCATCCCCTTAATAACAATGAAGCAGCTTCATTTGTATACCTATCCTTAAGATCCTAAGTCTGAATGTCCGGGGGTTG
Organism: Pleurodeles waltl; assembly: GCF_031143425.1. Taxonomy (NCBI): domain Eukaryota; kingdom Metazoa; phylum Chordata; class Amphibia; order Caudata; family Salamandridae; genus Pleurodeles; species Pleurodeles waltl. The sequence goes on along the minus strand of NC_090446.1, from coordinate 1,145,372,595 downwards.
AACGTCCGGTTAGACGCTTGGTCCTCCTTTCCTTTCTTAGAGACGTGCGTTGTGACATTTCCCTTATACAAGGGACTCACCTGCTTAGAGTGGATTGGAGGCATTTGCACTTGAAATAGTTTGGCCGGCAATACTTCACCACTGGCCCTAAGAAAAAAGCCGGAAGGCAATCCTGGTGGCCACGCATTTCACTGGTCAAGTGATTCAGGCACAATTTGAAAGTGTGGGCAGGTTACTTTTTCTGCGCATTACCACTCGAAGATTGACATTCACACTAGCAAACACTTACGCACCGAACACACAGCAGGAGGTGTTCTTAGAGGAGGCTATAGGGAAAATACTGACCACGCCAGATAGCGATACTATGATCGGAGGGGACTTTAATTTGGCTCCACGTGCTAAATTGGATAGGTCCACGCAGAGGGTGGGACAAGCAGGGGCAAAATCCTTGTCATTCAGACAGTGGCTGACAGAGGCGGTCCTCGTAGACATTTGGCGTCCACATCACCCCCTAGACAGAAGCTACACCTTTTCCGCTGTTCACCAGTCCTACAACCAGAATGATTACTTTCTTATCTCACAGCATTTGTGTACATACACCACAGCAGCAGACATTGGGGTGGCAGTCCTGTCTGATCATTCGCCCGTCACAATCACCTGCTGCATGCCATGGTCACCTGCACAACCGCACACCTTTCGCTTAAACCCTACACTTCTGCGCCAAGATGAAACAATAGTAGAAATAGCTCTAGCAATCACACAGTTCTTACAAATTAACGATAACCCAGAACTCGACTTGGTCCGGCTACTGGACACACTGAAGGCAGTGGTCTGCGGCATTTTCATTTCAAGGGCGGCCAGGTTGAACAGGGATAGGCGAGATAAGAGGGCCCAACTGGTGTCTGTGTTCCGCCTCCAAGTCCCTGACCTCAAATACACAGGTGCATGCAGGATCGGGAGGTGGCTGACTGCTGCTCACAAGCAGCTTAAAGCCCTAGATTTAGGAAAAGCAGAATATGCGCTCCTGCTCTTAAAACCGAAATTCCTATGCTTAAAACCGAAATTCTACATAGGAGGCATTAAAGCAGGCAGTCTACTTGCACACAGTCTCCGTGCCCAAACTTCTCTGGCAGCGGGTAGCAGAGATTTTCAGGGCACTAAGGTAACCCAAGATACCCACAGGTGTTTAAACACTTCTACACTGCGCTATATACCCATCTGACAGCCTGGACCCCAACCAGGCAGGCTCCTATATGAACCAGCTGCCTCTGAATAGTCTCAACACTCCGGAATCCCTAGCTTTGGAGGAGAATATTAAGGTTGGGGAAGTGCTGCAAGCCATACAAACTTTGGCCTTAGACAAAGCACCAGGCCCAGACGGATATATGGCAGCCTTTTATAAGACCTTTGCCCCAACACTAGCGCCTATCCTAGCAAGAGACTGCAATTCATTTAGTGTAACTGGAACCCTAACAGACTCTGTGCTCCAGGCCACTATTATTGTCATTCCCAAACCAGGCAAGAACCTGACACAGTACTCCTCATACCGCCCCCATCTCGCTATTAAATGTAGATGCAAAGATATTTACAGGAATTTTGGCAGCGCGACTAGGCCCCCATATGCAACACCTAATTGATCCAGACCAAGCAGGTTTTATCCCCGAGTGGAATTGCAGCGACAACACTAAACGCCTGTGTCACTTGACGACAAGGCTCATCGCTGCCAGGCCCCCATGGCACTACTCTCAGTTGACGCAGAGAAAGTGCTTGATAGGGTACAGTGGCCATACCTCAAGTCTGTTCTCACTAGAATGGGACTGGGGAAGAGATTTAGTAGATGGGTGTAGGCCAGTTACAGATCCCCAAAAGCGGCAGTCTGGGTAAACGGCATACTATCACCCACCTTCGCTATCAACAGGGGAACTCGCCATGGCTGCCCATTGTTGCTGCTACTGTTTGCTTTCTACATGGAGCCATTTGCAACCAGGGTGAGAGTCAATCAGGATATTAAAGGCCTGAGAATGGGCGGTGGTGAACACAAACTAGTGCTATATGCCAATGGCGTGATGCTGGTGTTGACGTATCCCAAGTTCACCCTACCCCGACTGATGGGGGAACTGGAGAGATTCGAGGAGTCCGCGGGTTTTAAAATTAATTACGTGAAATCAAGCATAGTTAATATCATGCTTCCGAAAGGTGACCAGACACACTTGGTACAACACTTCCCGTTTACGTGGGCACCTCAGGGAGTTACATATCTGGGATTACAGATACTCCTGAAGTTGGGGCGTACGGTAACTAGCAATTACACGAAACTCTTACGGGGGCCAGGGCAGACCTATTAGCCTGGAAGAAATATCTACTATCTTGACTGGGAAGATTAACAGCCGTGAAGATGCCACTGCTTCCAAAGATATTGAACATCAGTGATACTCAAAGTACGGCCCGGGGGCCGCATGCAGCCCTCCTGACATTTCCATGTGTGGCCCCCTGGTCAACAGCAGCACTGGGCTGCTGTTTAGCCAACTCCGCACTAAACTGGCTAGTGTGTATTTATTTTAATTGCAGTTAAGAAGAGGATATAATTAGGTGCTCCTTTCAATTGCTTACTTTCAATTTTGAAGACGTTGTGCGGCTAAAATGTAAAAATTTCTTCAGAATTCAAAAAGTGTACTTTATTGTAATGCAGAACCGTTTCACTTTATTAAATTTGATTATATCAGTACATTGAATATTGAAGAGTTGTGGTTTTTTTTTTGTTGAAATTTTTTTTTAAACATAAATCTAGAAACATTCATTCTTCCCCTCCCTGGCAACAATGCCAATAGTGAACTAAGAGGCATGTCTGTTGTTATGTGACCCTTTGAGTGGCCTGAGTTTGTATTATTGCACAACAATATTATTTATTAAATCAAACACATGAGAAAGTTTTGTACATAATGCATCCTGAATTCCTGTATTTTGAGTCCTTTTGTATGTGAGAATGGAGGGAAAGTGGGATAAAACAATTGCATGGGATCACACAATTTGGTAAAGTAGGAAAGCCATGATTTATCCCACGTTTTCTGTTCTCACTTTGTGCAGTTCAGCCTCTAGATGTTTATTATTTGCTACTCTGTATCCACCTTACCTTCAACATCCCCCCCGAACCACCCTGCCCCCCAACCCTGACCGTCGCCCTTTTCACAGCAATGTGGCCCTTGGTCACAGCACAGACCAAAATTTTGGGCCCTGCGAAAATCTTTGCAAGTACCCATGCTGTATGTCATGCAAACCTTGCCGCTAAAGCCTCCCCCTTCAGTCCTAGCTAAATTACAGCGGCTAATAGATGTTTATTTGAGTAGGCAAAAAGGCATGAATCGCGGGGAGGTATGCATACCTGGCTTCAGGGGAGGGTGAACTGGGCATCCCAAGTGTAAAGAAATATTACCAGGTGGCTAAGCTGCGATACATGGCCAGACACCGCACGGTGAAGCACTTGTGCTTCATTGATCAAGCAGTGGCCGGCATCCACATATGGAAGGTGCCCTGGCTGCCTAAACCCCATAAGCTGTTGGGCGTCTACATCTCCCCAGTTCTGAGGGCTATGCTAAGAGTCTGGGATGCAGTCCAGACCAAACACAACCTGTCCACTGGCATATCACCCCTGACCCCTTTCATAGGTAACCCAGAGTTCCCCCCCCACCCCCCGTAGCACAGAGGGCCTCCTTCGACACTTGGCAAAGGGTGGGTTGCAAGAGGCTGGGAGATGTCTTTGATGCAGAGGGCCTCATGGACTTTTCGCAACTGCAAACAAGCTACGATCTACCCTCCAACTCTTGATGGCAATACTTAGCCTTAAGACATTGGCTTTTACAGCCTAACAACCACGTCCATGCAAGCCACCCTTTATCCAGTTTCGAAAAGAGGCTGATTACCCGCTCAGACGACAAGCGTATCCTCTCAGATATCTATAAATTCCTAAACACCCCTTCAGAAGCTCATAAGGCTCCAGCGCAGGAACGTTGGGAACAGGAGTGCGAATGCGCCTTCACAGAAAAGGAGTGGAGGTGTTTCTGGTGCAGAGCCCACAAATAGGCGACTAGCGCGATGGGAAAGGAGGCATTGATCAAAACAGTTAATTATTGGTATTACACGTCAGCTAGAGTGGGCAGTTGGAAGAGGGGTGCAGGTGGCCTCTGTTGGAGACACTGCAGACAGCCTGGCAACTTAGTACATGTGCTGTAGCAGTGTCCCCGGGTACGATCTTACTGGGAAGCAGTGCTGGCTGACGTCAACAACATTTGGAACACAGACCTGCCAAGATTCCCCAGTTACATTCTTCTGGGCCTACAGAACCCACTCACAGACCCACTCGCCTCACCAAAGGGGCAAGCGATTGCCCTGGCACTAGGCGCGGCTAAACAGGTCATACTGGCACACTGGGGGACAGATCATACTCCAACACACTTGCAATGGATCCATAAACTGTGGGGTCTTCTGGGCGTGGAACAATTAATGGCTAACGTAACGCACATCTTGGAAAACCTGAGGAGGCTGCGTGTGTTTCCAATCTGACTAATTCAGAAAACTCACCTGTCCAGCTTACCTCTGCATATTAGGCCTCACCTGAACCCCACCCACTGCCCCATAAGCTGGGAGGGGTCCTTCCTCTCTGTTGTCCTTGCACATGCCCCAAAATACAGGCTTGAAGCAGCACTTTCTGAGGTTGTTTAATGTAATTTTTCCCTCCCCTTGCCACTCCCCAACCTCGGTTTGATATATGTTTTCCTCTCCAGCCGTTGTATGTCAGTGGTTGTATGTTGTATTGCTTGAAAGACAAACAGATTTGAGTCGTAAAAGGTTTGAAGAAAAACATCCTTTTGATTAGTGTTACTCTTTGGGATCTAAACGTGGTACACCTGTTTTTTGTGGTACTCCATTCGAGCCTATGTTTTTTCTAAACTTGATTACATTTGATTGACAACTAAGTGAGCTCTAATTGAAGGTATTGGTTTTGGTCTATTCTAGGGACAATTAATCAGGAGAATTGTACTTCCATTTTTTTGACAATGGTTTCAGTTATAAAAGCAAAAGATTAACTTGGCTATTTCTAAACTTCCACCACCTCCTCTTAAAGCACGGAAGCATTTCCATGCTTTAGAAACCAAAATGTTTGGTTTCTTTGTATCCTGAGAAAATGGTTTAAGAAAGATGTCCAACATTCTTGTTTTTTTTTCAGAAGTCTGAAAGAGAGAGCAAGCTCCAAAGATACACTATCTCACATAATTAAGTTAATTAAACATCTTTAGTACATTGCTAACAGGGAGGTCTTCAAGTCCACAAGGTAAGGTTGTGGCATGGGAGTATAACATTTTCTTGTTTATGGTACCTGAAGTTGATGCACAGTCCTACTTTTGCCATTCTTTTTGGCTGTTTTGTACTGCTCTGGAAATCTTTCGTAAGATTGCAATCTGTCAGAGGATGATATTCATTGGAAGAGCAAGTTCCTTCTCTTCAGTAATGATTTTCTGATGGATATTTCTTCTTGTCATAGATAGCTCATCTTCTCCAGCCCTCCAGATTAATGAGGTATAGACTGTGGAACTATCATTCCCGACCACAGTGGTGCTTATGTAAAAGGTTATCACTGAGATGGGAGTTAGAAGCGAATCCACACAGACAAGGACCTCCCTTCACGTTGTTGTTTTTCAATGTGGTGTGGAAGCAGTAAGAGTGGATGGACAGCAGAGGTCAGGTCTAAGAGGTGCAGAGGGGACCACAGTTAAAAAAGTTTCAAAGTTGAACAAGATCAAGAGTGTGTATGTAATGGTGTTCAAGGAGTCCATGAACAATGATGGGAATCTTTTGGAAAGAACTGAATGCACAGCATGTGAATATATAGTAATGAAGGCAGTAACATGGCATAAGCCTGACTATGAATTTGCTTCCTTACTAACAGTGAGCAAGACTGTACTCATATTTGTAAAGCATTGTTCATTATTTAGTTAAGGTTCGGCTTCCAGGTGTTCTAGAAGTGCATGTCTGGTGGCAACTTATAGACATGCTGCCCCTGTCCTTCTGTCACTGGTGAAGCTCCCTTTGAATTTTATGCACATTGTTTATTATTAACCCGCAGCAATCTTTGCTCTTGTCCTTTTGCCCAGGGCTCAGTCCTATGCAGAGCGACTCCGACTTGGATTGGCGGTCATTCACGGAGAAGCACAGTGCACTGAGCTTGACATGGCAGATGGGCGTCACTCTCCACCAGCAGCAAGAAACCTAACTTTACACACTGGCTTGGAACTGCCCTGTGAGTTCAGTGTGCATATTTTTAAACCTCAATTTGTTGTTGTATCCTTTTGCACCACTTGGACTGGAAATGTCACCCTTACATCTCAGAGATTATTCCTGAAGTGATAACTTTTTTTTTTCCCCTGAATGTGGTTTACTTATTGGATTATTGGTGTACAAAGGCAATTGAACGAATGTAATAGTGTACAGCATTTTAGAGACAAAACCCAGAAATGATCTAAAATAAGCGAATTGTTCCACACAGTGGTGTAGGTTTTTTCATTTTGAATGGAAATAAGTCTGTCTTCTTTATATTCTGTGTGGGGGAGCAGTTTATTGTAAAGATACTTGTTCAGAATTGCAAAGATTCATCAAATTATACTGTTGTGAAAAATGTTCTTTCCCTGCGAAGGGCGTTATTTAATATAGTAGAAGAATTACAGACTAATAGATATACTAAGCTCTTTATTCGGCTTGGGTTGTTCATCTCGAAAAGAGACTTTGCCCAGACCCGAAGAGCACCAGCATCACCAATAGCCAGATGTACTAACATTAGGAACAGCAATTTCCTAATTGAGATTTTCTGCGCATCTCAGTTAGGAAATCGCTATTCGTAATGTATGAAAGATTTAAATTAAAATTATTGATTCTTAGTGGGTCACACAACCCAAGTCATTAATATTCACGAGATAGGTTGCAGTTAGTGCCCTATTAGTAATTATAGCCATCACGGTGATAGTGGCTTGCTGGGGTCAGAAGACCACCATGTCTGTGATTATTTTTAAAGAAAGCAATCTTTTTTTGTTTGAGATGCAGCCCTATTGTCCTTAAAGGAAACTGGGGAGTGTTTCAGAAGAAAGAAATGAAATATTTTAAAATTCATGTTTTTAAGGGTAGGCAGTGGTCCGTTGGATATTATCATCACCAGTGACAATGGTACCATCATCTGTTTAGTGGTTTGTTATGTAATGGGACTGATAGTTTGGTCATAGGATATGTGCCAGGGTACGGCTAGGTCGATCACTCTCGCCATATCGCTGGCCCTGGGTATATTTGCAGAGATTTTACCTTGCGATCCACTACTTGCCAAAATTCTTACAAAAGGAGTGGACGCTTATACAGCAATGGTGTTTGGAGCCCTCTTGGTTTGTCAGAATCTATAGTTTGAAGTCCCCAATCCACCCAAGCCAGATCATTGCATTTGCATTTTAAAAAGCCTGAATGTTTGGAGCTACAAATACCCCTAATAAAGGCTTTGAAAGCATCCCACAACACGGCCTATTTAGCAACTGAGCCTGAACGAAAAGTACTTATTGATAGCCGCAGAAAGATCCGATCTGAATGCGCCATTCTAAAGGTCTAGCTCTGGAAATTGTCTCTGTGTAGGGGTGGTATGTGAGTATGGCATCAAGAAGGTTAAGTGGATGGGGACATGGTCGGAGAGTGTACGAGGTAGTCCAGGGGGGGCAAGGAATCATGTTGGGGGGGTGCAAATAGAAAGTATAACCTATAGTGGAGGGATAGCAAGCCACACATTGACAAAATAAGGTGTATCTATAAGCTCCTGAAGTGCCCTCAGTAAACGTAGTTTGAGGCTGGTAGGCAACCCAGAAGAATCTAGTGGGAGGATTATGTGCTGCTGTGTTAAAATGGCCACTAAGAGGGATAAGGTCTGAGGGCATGTGAGTGATTAGGGCAGTTAGTGTGAAAAAATTCCGGGCTGTCCATATCTAGGGGCATATATATATTTTTGTGAGCAGCATTGTCGTGCCTGCCAACATACTGTGGTCAAGAAGGTACCTACCCTTCTTGTCAGAAACATGTGATTGGTCGATAAAGGGCAAGGACATTAAACAAGAGTACATACTCCACAGGTGTAAGAACTGTAAAATGAAAAATAGTGGTTCTGACCCTAGGTACGAGCAAACTTAGTCATCCCAGAGAAAGGCTAACGTTATTTGTGTCTGGTGAGGACCGCTAGGACTCGCTTTCTTTTCCGGGGTTTATTTAAACCGCAGATTTTCCATGTAAAGCATTGGAATTCTACGATGTTGGAATGCATAGGCAGCCGTATGGTAGATGAAAGTGTAGTGGAGTACCATGTGCATGTATGTGCACTGCGTGCATGAAGAGGCAAAAAGCAGCAGTGGTGAGAGAAGCGTTGTTGTTCATCCGTCGTCAACGATGACCAAGGAAATCATGTTGAGGAAGTTGACTGGGTACAGTGTGTCTGGCTGTGCCTGATCAGTCCGATGCGGGCTCTGAAAACTCTGCTGCATGTGGGGCACAAGTGGTCTGCTGGGATGGTTGGCAAAGAGATGGCTATGGATTTGCCCAGCTCAGGGCTTCTTCTGTGCCTCTGCAGTCCTGCTCTGCTCGTAGGAGGTAGTGCCTTTGCTGATGCAGCTTTGCCAGGTGGGGGTGGTCTTGCCCTAGGGTTTCCCAGGAGTCTGGGTCAGTGCCAAAGCTCTTCAGAGAGACTTTCAGTGTCATTGAAGCACTTTTTCTGCCTACCTTGTATGCGTTTGTCTGCTGCCAGTTCACCATAGAACATTCTCTTGGGAAGGTGTGTGTCTGGAATACTTACATGGTGGCTTGCCTACCTGACTTGGGCTTTCCTCAGCAGGGTGTAGATACTTGGCAGACCAGCTTGAGAGAGGACATCTATGTCTGGAACTTTGTACTGCCAGCTAATTTTCAGCAGCCGTCTTAAGCAGGTCATGTAGAAGCCATTCAGCTTTTTGGCATAGCGCTCATACACAGTCCATGTCTCACAGGCATACAGTATTATGGGCAGTACAACTTCTTTGTACATCTTCAGCTTTGTGGACAGTTTGACGACTCTCCTCTCCCACACTGACTCCTGCAGCCGTCCAAATGCAGAGCTTGCCTTAGTGATGCGTGTCTACCTCATTGTCAATGTTCACAGATCTGGAGAGTGTGCTGTTGAGGTATGTAAACTTGTCAACAGCCTTCAGGATTTTTCGTTCAACGGTGATAGTTGGTTCCGCATAAGTCTTCTGTGGTGCGGGCTGATGCAAGACCTCAGTCTTCTCTGTACTGATTAGGAGGCTGAAGTTTCTGCAGGCAGCAGAAAAACGGTTCATGCTCTGCTGCATCTGGGCCTCTGCTGCAGTGTTGTGCGCAGTCATCTGCGAACAGGAAGTCGTGCACAGAGTCCTCTTCGACCTTGGTCTCGGCCTGTAGCCTCCTCTGGTTGAAGTGCATGCGATCAGTCCTATATCTGATCTTGATGCTGGTTTCTTGGTCATCGCAGAAACCATCTGACCGCATGCCCGAGAAAATCATGCTGAACAGTGTGGATGCCAGTACACAGCCTTGCTTGACTTCGTTGGTGACTGGAAAGTATTGGAGGAGTCTCCATCATCCAGTGCTCGAGCAAGCATGCCGTCATGGAACCGACACACCATACTGATGAATTTGCCAGGGCAGCCAAACTTTTCCATGTTCCGTCCTAGCCCCTCATGACTGACGGTGTTGAAGGCTTTGGTCAGGACCACGAACGTTATGTATAGGTCCATGTTTTGTTCCTGGGACTTCTCCTGTAGTTGACGTGCTGCAAATAATATGTACACTGTCCCACAGCCCTCTCTGTCGCCTTACTGACCCTCTGGCAGGTGTCCATCTTCCAAATGATGAGTGAAGCTATTGAGGAGGACTCTGGCAAGGATTTTGCCGGCAATGACCAGCAGAGTGATTTCTCTATGGTCATCACAAGACTGCTCATTTCACTTTCTCTTTTAGAGATGAACGATGGAGGCACCCTTGAGCTCCTGAGGGATAACTTCCTGTTGCCACATGGTGTGAAAGAGCTCGGTGAGCTTCTGTAACAAGACTGGTCCCCCTGCTTTGTAGATTTCGGCTGGGATGGAGTCCGAGCCTGGTGCTTTACCATCGGAGAGAAGCTTAATCGCTTTCTTAACCATACTTCCAACAAAACAACATATCCTATCTCCCGCCCAACTTAACAATAACGGACTGCAAACTATCCAGTAAATCCCTTGAACATTAAACATAGATACAAAAAAAATCCCACAGACAAATTTGGCAGTGTACACCAATGTGAGTGTGGGGGTGGTGGCGCAGCAACATCTCAAGTGATGCAGTTCAAGTTCAAGGAGATGGTGGGGAAATGATCGGATTTGCAGGCTGTGTACTGTCCCTTAGTATAACATTATTAACATGATAGTGGCGTCAGGGAGGCCTCTGTGTAATATCTGCTAAAAGCCAGCAGGAGCAAAGGAGCCAATAACAGGATACAATAAGCTGAAGCATGACTCAACCAGGGTGGGAGGCCACAGGGGACGCTGCACAGTGCAACACTGTCTGCTTGGGTGGTCGGTTGGCCGGTTGGGTTGAGCAGAAATCCTGAGCCTCCACTGGGGTGTCAAAAATACAGATTTTTCCATTGACCTCAACACCCAGTTAGGCAGGATACAGCATGGCATATTTGATGCAGAGTTTCCCTAGTGAGTTTGTCTCAATATTTTTGGCAGGCCTCCTGAAAAACGATGATGAAGTGTGGGTAGAGTGACACAGCGGATCCCTGATATTGCCATTTACCTTTTTCACAGGCCAAATGGAGTGCTGTGTCCCTATCTCTGTAGTTTGAGGCGAGCTGTGAGCGGTCGTGCGGGGCTCCCCCGGTGGGCGGAGAGAGTAGTGGGCTCTATCAACGCAAACCTGTAGGGAAAGCTACTTCTATCTAACAGTTCCTCCAGGAGATTTTCGTCAAACATATCTGCTCTGCCCATATTGGTGGTCTTGGTGATTCCCACAGTTCAGCTATTGTTTCTGCTCGACTGCGCCTCCAGGTCTTCATTTATGTTTGCCATCGTCTTTAATATGCTCTCCATCTTGTCTGAGTGCTTCCCCATGGAGCCAGCCCCATCCTCAATTGTAGATATGTCACCCTCCTCCTCATCTGTCCTGGTCTTCTGGAGACCAAAGCTCCCTCCTATATGGTCAATACGGCCAGTGAGAGTGTCAAATCGGGGGCAGTGGCGTGGAATCCAGCTCTTAGTTCTGCCAGTATTGCGGTCAATCTACTGTGGGCTTCAGGGTGCTCTCCTATGTCAAGGGGATCATCCATGTCAGATTGACCAGCCTAAGCAGCCACGCCGCCAAGACACCCAAACAGGAGTTTGCATTGTTTGGGGTCTCCGATGCACACCTTGATGAGTGGGCAGGATAGAGGAGAGGGTAGGCTTGTCACTTCAGGCTCTGGCACTTGATAGCAGTATCACGATGTATCGAGGGGGTGAGGGGGTGGGTATTATGGGACAGTATGCAGGCACCCAGGAGGGTCAAGTCAATGGGTCTTGTGGTAGTAGCTAGTCCATTAATGCGGACCCAGGATATGGGCAACCGGGTGTGCCAACAGTACTGGTGCTTCGAAGTACCCTTGGCAGGGCAGAAGTCAGTCACCAGCCTCCCCAAGGCCACAGGATTAGGCATGGGTAGGGTGCCACAGTTATACAGGTATCACGAGGGGCTACAGGGAAGCATGTGCAGGCAAAGATTGGGAAGCTAGATTTATAGCTAGCATATTATTTTAAAGCCCTGGTGGTAGTCTCCCCAGCAGGTACCAGGTGCACGTTTCAGCAGCTCCCCAGGGATTCACGTGCGGATGAGGTAACATCAGGACATTCCAGTCAGCCCCATAGAGGCAGGCCACAGGCAGCATGAGAGAACCCGTCCGGATTCACTGAGCCAGCCACCCCTCCATTGCAGTGATCAGGTCTAGCGGGTGTTATGCAGATTGAGGGTGGGGTGCAGCTATCTAGGCACAGGTTCCCCGCTTCAGCACTGGCAAGCACTGACTGGCCAGCCCTCAGTCTTCTGCTACGTCCCTCTGCACAGCATCGCCCCAGCGGTAGTCAGCGCTGAGAACACGGAGGCGCAATCACTGGAGTAAAGGCAACTTCTCTGAGGCAGGAGTATGGAGCTCCACCCTCATGGGGGCAATGGAGGCACAACGGAGGTGGATAGCAGGGAGGCCCGTGACACTGACGAGACCCGATGGTCTTAGCCTCAGGCTCAACTGCGGCCTCTCCGAGGCAGTGACAGGCCACGTGGGCCACCCACCAGTTACATGGAGTGTGGGCAGTGATCACAGCAGGCGAGTCCGTGGCCAGGGTCGTTGGGTACTCAAACAGCCATCCCCATTGTCAAGGGCTTTCAGCAGCAGCCCGGATGTCTACGACTCGTGGCGTAAATGGGCCAGAGTCGCTGGAGCTTCACTTGCAAGCGGCCATTTTAGTCACTGCCGTGGCCACGCCCCCTAGAGATTCACAATCTTTTTGCAGCAGTTATATGAAGATGGAGCCTGCTCTCAGAAACATTAACTGATATGGGGAAATATTAAAGACCACTATGATAATGACTCACTGTGATATCCCTGACACCCACCTCCTTGAGTTTTATTCTTGCATCATAATGTTTGCATTTTATTTGCTTTGTCTTTGAGCCCTTCATGCCTGAGGTCACAGTTACAGTTGCTTTGATGCAAAATGTGTATTCTTTTAATAATGATTGAATAAAAGCAAATAAAGATTACAAAAATCACCAGTTAAAAATTATAAGATTGAATGTCCAAGAAGGAACTTATTGCAGAAATCTGAGGCTGCTGGAAGTTATTCCTCTCCAAATGGGGCCAAGCTGGGAGATGTAAGACTATGATTTTTTGTAATTCAAGAAAAACTGCTGTAAGTTGTAACTTGGAAAGAATTTAAAGGTAATACGTTCTCAGTACTTTAACTAGAACAATGCACTTATGACTGAGCTATAAGCTGTTAAAAGGCACGTGATTAACGAAATTCAACATATAAATCACATTAGTAATTGTTCTGAAATGAAGGTTCTGTTTGCTCTTGGTTATCAAAAAATGCAATTTAAGATTCCTTTTAATTGGCCAGGATTCCTGCTGGCACACTACGCGTTTATGCAGACACTTTGGAAGATGGTTTGCGTGAGACCAAGTAAAAACTTTGTTGGTTTAATTTTCTCTATATAGATACAGCTTGCTGTTGCCCTATTTCTTGTATCTTCAGAAAGCCTGGTACAAGGTTTGAGAGGGCAAAGATCCTGCACTGGAGCCTATATAGAGGCATACATTTTGTCTGCCCTGGGTCATGATCTGACACATACGTGAAGGTCTAGGACTACCACTGCTTGTGCCACAGTTCTGAGCTCAGTACCATCCTGTAAACCCCGTGCAGCTGATAAGCAATTTCTCTTGAAGCACCAATGTTGCAACTCCATGGAACAGTAGTCCCAGGAGGCCAAAGACAAACTTTCTCCTTTAGAAATTGTATTTGCATACTTAACACAAACAGATAGAAAAGTATTGCTTAAAGGATTCAGTCATTTAGATATTCACTAATACTAAACAGTATCCAGTTGTGAAAGAAAAAGGATGCTGTTCTTGTGGAGAGGTATACTTTGCCGCTCATAGTTTCAACTGTATCAATTTTGGGTTTGCCTGATTGAGTGGTAAGGTAACTTTTCATAAGTATGTCTGTCTTTCTTTTTCTGTAGGCTTCAGTGTGCTGACATCAAACCTGTACCCCTTCACTCACATGTCCTGTTAGGCATGCTATCATTCACCATATAGCACAAGCTCAAATGCTAGTGGCAGGGAGTGTCAGTGGCAGAAATAGCCTTATCCCCTGGGAGGAAATGTTAACAGTAACCCACTCAATTTCTGGCACTGTGTGGGTTCCTCATTCTATTAGGAATTAATTTAATGTGCTGGCACTTTCCCATAGTACAGGTTAGGTAACACTGCACAGGGGTGTACAATCCAGATAAGCAACAAAGAGTTGTTTGTTATTGACAAAGAGCCACCCACTAGGGAAAATGAATGCACAGCATGTAACTGAATGTGGGTTTTTCTGAGTAGATTAACTTTCTCATATAATATTTAATTGAAACATTTGACTGTTCATGTAACCCTATGTTAGGCCTTTCCAGGTTGTGCTGGATTTATTCTAGGTGTGAAAGTAGTGATACGTCTGTTCTGAATTGCAGGTATATTCAGCCTATTGTGGATTAATGATGTGTTGGAACTAGTGAGCATTCAATATTATTGCTCTGTCTCCTGTGAATGTGGAGGAATGTGTGTTTGGCCTCTTCTCCAGCATTGGATCTTTCATAGATTCACATGGAGGAATCATTCCCCATCATCAGACTGGGAATCCCCTTGTAACTTTAAAAACAGCAGTCATATATACACTCGTTAATACTTGATAGCAGTGAAACCTTTTCTGCATCTTTATATATAATCCAGAGCCCATCCAATCAGAACCCACCACACCCATCTGTTCCCTTGACTCAAGCCACTTTTAGATTTTCTACTGCACGTTCAGTGTGAGGAACCCCTTAGAGAAGACAATTTAGACAGCAGAATTGGAGTATGTTTTCATCATGACTGAGGTATCTTCAATAAATCTTTGTTTTAAGGCTTTTAAATCCTATGGTAAGAAAAATATTTGTGGACGATCCACATACAAAGTGCGTGTACTGTTTACATCGGGAGCACAAGCCAGCAGATTGTAATATTTGTGAACATTTCTCTGCTAGGACACTGAAAGATGCTTGGTGTTGAGCAGGGTAAGGGATCCTGACTCTGCTTCTAAGAGCCAGACAGTTGGTCATATGCACTCTGATGTGAAAGGATACAAGGGGCATGATAGGCAGAGAAAGCACAAAGTGAAACGCGTTTTGTGGTACTGATCTTAGTCCAGAAGGTAGGGCTTTGATTTATGGGAGACATTCATCACTACCAATTCAAATATATTTTCTGTGATATCTGTGAATGGAGATATGCAAGTGTGCATCCTCTAGATCTATTGAATTCAGAAAATCTTTTGTTATAAAAAAGGTAGAATCTCCTACAGTGCGATCGTATGAAAACGGTTTTTTAATGTATTCAACTCTCTTACATCTAATATCAGACGCCACGCTCAAGATTTTTTTTAGATGAGAAAATCTCAACTAGAAGCCTGTGTATTCCTCCTCCAATGGCACCCTCTCCATAGCTTCCTTTTTTTCCATTAACTTTGTCTTCTTCTGCAGCCCCCTCAAATGTTTGTGCTTCTCTGGCGAAGTGAAAAACCACATTTTTTGTAATTTTGAAGTGTGCTGAGAACAGATATTTTAATAGGATTAAAACAATCAGGGCACTTTACTTGGTGATGCACAAAGGATAAATATTCACGGCAACCCGATTTATACATAGTATAATTTGTGTGCTGTTTAATTTTATAAATAACATTTTATTTATGTGCAAATTTAGTGGGCAGTTCAGAGGAAATTGTGCTCTGTAAATGGCAGTGCCCTAATGCACACTGACCTGGTTACATGAAAAAATAAAAACTCCCCTCCTCATGTCCATTAAAGGTAGATGGCTCGCAAAAGTTTTCATTCTAAAAAGTGGTTTGTAGTTCTTAAAAGTTTGGGGACCACTGCTCCTGACAATTGAAATAATATTTCAAAGATGGGTAAAACTACATGGGACATGTTTGCAAACTTCCTGCTTTCGCAATTTTGATTTGTTGAAAACTGGTGGTTTTGCTCAAGAACACAAGGTAAATATTTTCAATAACCTGGACAAGTGAAGATTGTATATGCATTCCCTCCAATATAATTGATTGCCAGGGTAATACGCAAGATAAGGAAACAGAGTTGCACTGTAATTTTAATAACACTTATGTGTCTGGAGCAACATTGGATTTCAGACCTGTTGTGTGTAGAGAAACCAGTGAGTTTCAGATCCGAAAACAAGTAACAAATACCTAACTACATCCACTTCATCTAACAGCTGGATTTAGAGTTCTGGCATCTGAGCATTTCAGAGGAATGTAAAGAAGTTACAAGAAAGGGAAGAGCTCAGTCGATAATCAAAACATACATTCTGAAATGGAGATGTTTTGTCCTATGGGCAAGTAGGAAAAGATTGGATCCAATTAATGTGAAATCACTTGAATTTCTGTCTTGCCTATTGCATCTCGCTGAGTAAGGTTTGTCTTGTCAGTAAAGGTGCCCTAGCAGCGATTTCACATTTCTCAGATCACCAAGCCAGGTGTCATTATATTCTCAGAGAATGATAATGGAATTTATGAAAGGATTCATCAGAAAAGTTCAAAAGAGAGCGCCTGGATGAGAGTTAAATACCGTCTTTGTAGCTTTGATAAAGGTGCCTTTTGTACCAATCGACAAAGCAAAATTAAAGCTTTTGATGTGGAAAAGTGTCTTATTAGCAATCTTATCAGCAAGGAGAGCGACAGGCTTTCTGTAAACAGTCATGTTTGTTTATTTCAAGAATAAGTTTACGATGATGACAAACCCAAAATGTTTTTCAAAGGTGACGTTACCAACTTGTTTTGCAGTTCTAGGAACAGCAACTGACAGGACATACTATTCATTAGTCATTAAGATATGTCATAGGTTTTATTAGCATGCAACAAAGAAGATAAGTCAAACTGATCGACTTGTTGTAGCTTGTGTATTGGGAAGTAAAATGAATGCAGTGTCCAAGCAAACAATTGTGAGGTGGATCGTAACGTGTATTACTACAGCCCAGGCTACAATAAAAAGGCCATTGGTAAGACAAGTAAAAGCACATTCAACGTGCAATGGCAACCGCAGCTTTTTTGCAGGAATTTCATTGAATGGTGTTTGCAAAGCTGCGATGACGTGTAAAACAGACATGCTTTTGTAAAGCATTATCGTATCAACATCCATTCAAGCAAAGAGGCTGCGATGGGCTAGACAGTTCTCATGCATCTGTTTAAGATACAGCTAATTTCCGCCTACCACATAATGTGAGATGGTACTGATTTGCTAGTCTGGATTCAAACATGTAAATCTGTGAAAGTTCCAGTGTTGGAGAAGGAAATAAGTTACTTAACTGTAACTCCAGTTCTCTGACATTGGTATATTTCATAGTTTCACATGGAGCCCACCCACCTCCATTTTTCAAATTGAAGAGGTAACGAATTTACGGTTTGGAAATCCAGCAGTTGGAAGCTTCAGTCAAGGGAACAGCTGAGTGTGGGGAGTTCTGATTGGCTGGAGTTTGCAAAGTTGTGTATGCATATATAAATAATGGTTTTTGTGAAGTTACCAGGGGTTCCAGTCTGACGACAGGAATAATTTAAGCATGTGAATTTATGAAAGATAGCAATTCCAGAGTACCAGAGGTACAGGTAAGTAACTTATTTCCTTTTGGATTGAGATTACATTACAGTAGGCCTTCCATGCTTGTGGGCTTCATACTGTGGTAGGACAGTGAGAAACTATGCAGCGTTTTGATCCCTAATTCCAACACCTCCCTCAGAACCAGGAATTTCTGTGGCATTCCTTCCTTTATTAAATGCCATCTAAACTGTTTCATTCATTAAGCAGCTTCACATGTAGTCCGTGTGGGCCACTGGAACATAAGCCTTCCTATGGAGATACTGTTATTTCCTTTTGCGCCTTGTATATCACTAGGTGTTTCCGCTTGTTATATTCATGTTAGAAGAGCTAACAAAATATAGTTTTGTGAATACGAAGGGAGAGGCAAGAGAGGTTGGAATCCTGTTGGATGGCAGAGTCCATTTCTGGTGCTCTTAGTTTGCAACCCTTTACCTGTAAGTTTTCTCTAATCAGTTTGATCAGCCACATGTCTAAGGTGTAATTCATGAGTCTAAATCAAAGTGGATCTGCTCACGCCTAAAGCATTGTTGGCCACTAATAAGGAGTGGGTGATTGAGGAAATGAGTCGACTGGGAATAAGGAGAAAGGTCAACCAGAGAAGATTATTTTTTGACGAGGAAATAATTGAAATGTTTGATTTTGTAGCATAATAAACTTGTCATACATTCATGGGAAAGCTGCTAAGCTGAGAGGTGTAAGTAACTTGAGAAACTGGGTCATCAAAAGCAAGGCTGATATATTGTTTTTTAGGACCAGTGTAACTACATCTCTGCATTTCGGCATGGTGGTCATTGTACAAGACCAGTCTTCCTTTGGCCCAGTCCTTTTCTACATAGACATAGTTAGAATTCTTTCTGTAAAAGTGGCCGGGATGCCACTGCCCCTGATTTATGGATAACATTCTGTATTCTTTCCAAGTAAAATTATTTGACAGGCTTGAATGCAGCAAGCTTTTCTTGAGGTTGGCAACATTGGCATTGATTCTCCCGTTACAGCAGAAATATATTGGTGTTTTTGGCCTTCAAAGCTAAGTATACTTTACTCACCTTTCAGCTTTCTCTTAATCATCACAATCTCTGTCCTTGGAAAACATTGTAGTTTGGTATAGATGTTTCACACAATTGCTTTGCAAATACTGGACACACATTGAATGTGATTAATATTACGCAATTGCATAGTCATAGCTATAGTGTATTATTGCACATAAAACAATGGCACAGAAGAACATTGAAAATTGTGTCATATCCAGGGGTATTCTGTGGTTCTCCCCATTGTTGGATGTCGCCTAAGCACAGGTGTGACCCTCAGATTGACAGCTTTTTTTGGGGGACCTGCCTTAAAAGGCAGGTCTACACCAGGTATGTAAATCTATAGTTCTACATCATAGGATCTTCATTGATAGTCATAAGCTTTAGAATCATTTTGTCCTGCATGCGGGACCCTGGACACTTACATCCAATATGTGAAATTTAGAGAGGGTGGAGAGTTCAGCATGGTGCAGTGCAACGAATCACTTCCAAAATGGCTGTTCAGGTGAAATGGTCCTAGTATTTAGACAGTAGTGCATATATATAAATGAGTTAGGAATGTCCTTCTCAGTGCTGCATTGCGGCACCCAGGAAGAGAGCCTGCTGCCTAATGTGCCTAAATAGAAAAGAGAGCCTCAAAAGCTTTAAAAGAGTTAAAACAGCATCCTGCACCTTGGATTCTTGGATTCCAGGCCTTGTACTGGTGCTTGCCTTGCTGTCTGTTCTTTCTTCCCCCCCCTCCCCTGTCTCAGGCAAGTGGGATCCTGGAACATTTTAGGTCAGATCAGGCCCATAATCTTTTATGGACAGTCTTCTCAGAACATGCAGTTCATTTTAATTCACTTGATGTTTTCAGTGTTAGAAATCATTTTATGATGTTTTTACCTTTTTTATTTTCAAGCATCAGTGACACATCGCCATTCCGCACTTTCCGTTCAGATATCACTCTACATTGCAACACCAATTTGTGTTCCGGAAGTCAATTTTGATATTCTCCATGTCAAGCTATTCACTTGATTTCACAACTAAGAAAAAGTTAAGACTGTGCTCACACACAGTTTTTGAGTCTTGCAAGACCTCTGCTATTTATCATTCCAGCAGAAGACCTGTTGCTGGAACGTCTGCAACCTCTCAATTTGTCACTTACTCCTCTGTTCAGGCTTCTGCTACTGTCAAATATATCCTTGTCTCCTAAGAGACTTGGGGCATCTAGGTACTCTCTTATAGTTGACCCACCACAAGAGCTTGTTTTACTATGAAAGGCCTTAGATTTTGATCACACTTTCCTTAAACATTGGTGCAGGTGGTCTTCGTGATCTCCATTAGTGTGCTCCTGTTCTGATGTTGACACTTAAACCTTCTATACACCCACATCTTTTAACAGCCTCTCCCTCTACGATTTTTAGTGTGGATTACATCAATCCTTTTCTCACATGGTAAAACAGGGAGCAGCAAAGTTGAACACCCCTCTAGAAACATAACCTAATGTTTCTATCATTATGGAGACCTTACAACAAACGGTTTCATCCAGAAATTTGTTTTCTGTTCCACCAGGTCTATTGAATATCCTGGAGTCACCTGATAAATCAGCTGCTCCATGTTTATTAAAGAAATACAGGCCTCCCCAACACGATGTTTGTTAATTCCAAACCATATTCCGCTATTGTGCTTGCATTTTGCAGAAAGCACTCTTCATCACCAGAAACCAAAGCTTTGTTGGACCGGGAGAGTAATCGCATGTAAAAAAGATTTGTGGGGCAGCTGCAGCCATACGTAAAACAACAAATGCAACAGCTTTCTTTGACTGATACGACATGCATAAGACTTGCATCATATCTGCTGTCGAGTCTTTGAAGAAGTCCATTGTAAAGCCATTTGTTAAGGGGGGCTTCTGTCCAATCAGGTTATCAACGCCATGTTAGATCAGCACAACTAGCTGCCACTAGCTGTTGCAACAGGATAACTTTAAGGTGCTTGCTGTTATTGGTTATGTCGTACCTGTTTGAAACCAGACATACACTTCAGTATATCATATCTATTGTTTACAGGCTCTGCTTTATTTGGTCAACACACTGAAGAAGAAATGCAGAGACTGGAGACCTAGATTCTACACATTGCAATTTAGGCAAGGAGGTGGCAGGTATTACTTTGATCAGCAGCAAAAGATCAATAAGACACAGCCCCTCTTCCCCGCAAGGCATTCATTGAAGATATATCCTGGTTCTTAAATATTCCAGAAGGAGTTCAGACTAATTGTAGATCTGTGTCTTGCAAAATAGAGAGGTTCAGCATGCTAGCTGTCCATCAATGTATTCCTCAACTCAAGTGGGGAGGTTGGATGTGTGCTGTAGACCTACCTGATGCAAATATACACATTTCCGCTGAAGAAAACACACAGAAAATGTATACACTTCATAGTAGGTAATTCACATGTTTAACACACAGTTCCATCTTTTGGTTTAAAGTCCATCTCCTCAAGCCTTCTGCAGGTTCATGGCAGTAGAGGCAGCCCACTTCCTTTAACAGCCTATTCATCTATCCTTATTTTGACCACTGTTTTGTAAAAGCACATGATCCATAGAAGGAAATTCAAAACAACAATCCAGATGTTGCACTGATGGGTATTCAGGTAAACCTTTAAAAACCAGTGACACCCCTTGTCTATGAACAATACTAGTCATAGCCCACTCAAGTGTTTTCGTTGGAGGAGAGGGAATGATGAAATCCAGGAATTGTCATATAGTCTTTGAGACTACCAAACCAATAGCTCGTCAGATGTCTTTACTGGGATCCTGGCATTCTGCATCTTCATTGTCCCAAATCCAAGACGCTTATGGGACCACTTCAACAATGTCTTGAAGATAACTGACTTGAGTGAAGGGTAACTAAGATGAAAAAAACTCTAATGCTTCACAAACTCCAACGCTTGACAGCTGCAAAACAGTCTTGTATTGGTGGTGAAAGAAAAGAGATCTGTCAAGATGCTTATTTGAACAAAATTCACTTGTGCAGACAGTAGTCATAGATGCATCTCTATCTGGCTGCAGCGCCAACGTAGGCAACCTTTCGATGCAACGCCCGTGGTCAGAAAGGGCTATCACATCAACTATTTAGAGTTCAGAGAGCTCAGAACAGTTAAAGTAGCTCTTTGAGGGTTCCCTACCATATCTGGTAACAAACAAAATATTTCATTAAAGCAGTACAGCGGCCATGCATTACTTTAAAAAAAAGAAGGAGAAAACAGGCTGACACTTGTTTTCACTGGCTCAGTATATCTGGTTGTGGACTTTAGGTAAAAGTCTAGCGGTAAAGGCAATCCATCTCTGAGGAACAAAATAACCAAGCATACTTCCTGAGCAAATTTTACAAAGAACCCAGTAAGTGATTTATAAACGATGCAGTCCTTCATATTTTCACAGAATGGAGTTTGGCAACTGTAGATCTTTTCTTTACTTGTTCAAATAGACAAATGCCCCAGACTCTGCGTCCAGGACATGGGCAATGTCCTTTTGATGCATTGAGCATTGTGATTACTATACTCCTTTCCTCAGATTCCTCTGACTCCGCCTGAAGTCATCTTGAACCTTTGGGGCCCCCAAGCAACAATGATCCGGATTGATCCAGTGGGGCCTCCCAGAACCTCTGCAGATGTTAAAGCTTCACGAGGTTACCATGCAAACCAACCCTTCTGACCAGATTGCAGGGCCAATTGTTCTCCCCAGCTCAACATTCTTGAATTTGGCAGAATGGCTGCTGACATCAGGACAAATGGTCATCTGAATTTACCTCTGTAATCTATAGACATTTTAAGAGAGGTGAAAAGACTATCCGCAAAAGCCTTTTACTCTTTCAGGTGGGAAAGATTTTTTTTGTGGTGTCATCAGAAAAATAATAATTTCATCACTTGCCAAAGAGAAGTGATTTCATCCTATTTCTTACATTTGGTTCAAGCCAAGTTACAGTTCTATTATGTCAAATCCCATTTACCAGCTATCACAGCCTACAGAAAAGTTCCTCTTCACACATAGTTTTCTCAGGATTTTAGACTTTCGAGAAAGCCTGAAGAATGTTTTTACTCCTATGACAGTCCCTTCACCACAGTGGGAACTTAATTTGATGTCTGAAAAACTTATGAGTCATCCTTTTGATCCTAGTCAGAAGGCTTCATTGAAGCAGTGTTCCTGGAAAGCAACTTTTTAGTGGCTATCATTTCACCTTGTATAGTTAGTGATATACTTGGTCCTTCAGGTACTGCCACTGATAACCTGATTGGATAGAATTCACCCTTCACAATGATTTCTTCAGAGATACATATAGTGCTCAATGCCTCCTGGAGGAGTAACTTAAGAATAATTTTTCTCTTCTCAGGATGTTGCAGAAATACTTGCTCTACACCGTTCAGTGCAACAGTTTATACAGTACAAAATAATTGAAGCAAGCGTACCTCTTTGCACTATTACAAAAAGTTCAACTTTATTTAATAGACAATGCATTAAATCATGAAGACGGGCTCAAACAAATCTCACTATCTCGCTGCCAAATAAGGATCACCAAGAAACTGTTGTGACCCGGATGGTGATGGGAGACAGAAAGTGGACAACTCAATGGTTTTGTCCTCCTCGGTTTTAAGAAGGTTTTCCTTAAAGGGAAGCTTGTGAGGTCTTATAGTTAGTAATTGTGGTGGTCAAAATCCATCAACGTTTTGGTTTCTAGTCATCTAACAAATACATGAGACCATCATCAGTACAAAGTGTCAAGCCTAGTAAATGTGTGGCAACCCCTTTGAATACAAATGAAACCTAAAAAATAATAGAATACGTAGAAGTATACAAATAAAAACAAGCAAGTAAGAAGATACCTTATTAGTAAAGAACATGCTTCAGTAGAAACCATTTAAATCACTTGCAGAAAGCATGCCAAGAATTAAATACCTTCCTAATTGTATCATCACAGTCCTACCAAACTATAGGACCAACCAAAGAGGAATAAATCCAAAAGGATATGGTAAAAGGAGTCAATCAAAGTTAAGGGCCGTGGGTATACGAAGTCAACCAGAATCCTACCAGAATCCTAAGGATAATACCTCAAAGATATGGACAACGTATGAAGAAATACTATAAAGATAATGTAGGTTTAAACAAAACGCATAAGAATAAGTTACCAGGTATCTTAATGAGCAATTAGTTACCAAGCAATGAACTTAAAGATTTTTCAGATAGGTCCCCCATATACCCGAAGTACATGGAGATCCAAACAGTCGGACGACTGAATCCAGCTCAGTATGCGCTCATCCATTATGCTAAATAGTCCCATTCATGTTGACCTCCTTGACACCCAAATGACACTGAATAAAGCACAGAAAGAAATGTCATCCTAAGAACAGAACTGACTTAAGTTACTGCTTCAGGAGGCATTATGTGCTATATATGTTCATACCCAGTCTCCTGTTGGGTTATTGGGTTGCTCTATTGTATTAAGCTTCTTCAAAAACATGACTGTGATTTTGATGTAAGTCTTCAACAAACCTTACAGGACTCTATTAGTTATGCCATATTGGTCCAAAAGTTCTATTGAGCTTCATATTAAACGCTATTGCAGCCATGCTACGCATCTTTTTACTGTGACATTCAACCCTATTCAGCATTCCATTCGAACACTGTCGTCATGATGACCCCGCCAATCAATTCTTCGAAAGTAGTTTTGGATATTCCTATCAACCAGGCCATAACTACCAGTTTTAAAAATGCGATTATACTGTCTGAACGTTCTTTACTTTCACTTAATGTAAGCACTGTTATGCTTTCGTTTGGACTAAATTGAAGATTTACAAAAGTCTATTCAGCTGTTGGTTAGTTTGGTCCCATATGCATACCACTTGCCTCTTCTAAACAAACAATCTAGTGTTAGTCACATGTATCTCCACTAATTATCAATTAGCTAATAAACCGCTACCAGGAAAAAAAATCCAGAGTTCATTCCACTAGAGGTAAAGTGAGTACAACGGAGTGGTTTAGATATTTGCAGAACGGTCATTTGGACGTCAGTGCTCACTTTCACAAGTCACTGCTATCTCAATTCGGACACTAGAGCTGACTTAGTGTAGGTCAAGGTGTTATGAAAGTTCTTTTGGGTGATGATTCATATAGATTGGCTACTATTCATGACAACTTAAAGGAACTATTTTTATAATGTGCTATCGCCAAGGGCAGCTACGAGAAATTTATTTTTAAACACTGCTGTTCTAACTTTTATGACAATCTGTCAAGATTCTACAATGCAGAAGAAATGGTTACTTATAGTTCTGGTAGTTAATTGTAGGCTTCTTCGGTGAAGTCATAAACTTCCACAACCCTCACCTACTTGCATTTTAGCCATAAAGCATGAACGTTTTTGAATACTGCTATTGTCTTCATCAAACAGAACTGCGACAGCTGGGAGTACAATCCATCTTGCTCCCTGGAAGTCCCTGGACACTGTAAGGGGCAGAATGATATTTTAGCTCCTTTAATGCAAGCTTTATCTTTTTTTCTTTCTGTTTAGACTTGCTAGGCAGTAGCCTCTCTTCTTAGGTGCTACATTACGTTGAGAAGGAACAAATATCCTGATTTACCGTAAAGTCTAAACATTAAAAAGAATCACTGGATTTGGCTTCTTCCAGATGATTTGCTGCATTGCATTATACTGAACTTTTCACCCGCCCACAGTTTCCTATATTTGGTATCTGTGATACTGGGGTCCCTGCATGCAGCGGGCATTTTTTTGACCTTCGCGACTTCAGTGAAGATGCCTGCGATGCTGAACCATGACTTCAAGAAAGCATTTCCCCTTGACCAGCTGCTCATCTGATATCTCAGGTAAGTAACTTTTCCATCTTTTAAGATTCACCCAAGATTGTGCTTCTCATTTTGTGAATGCCCCATAATCTTTCTTTGTATTGGGGCTTGTGATGTTTCTTGTTGCCTTTGCTTTACTTTGCATTATGCTTATGCGCTTTTTATGTTTTGCTACCAGGCAGATATCGATCTCCGTATCCAGGCTTAGAGCTACCAAGTACGAACGCGTCTAACAAGCCTGTGCTTAGCCTCGTTTGCTTTTCTTGCATTTTGTGAGTTTCCTTTTTCCTCACCACTTCCCCGCTCGGCTTTTACTGTGTGAATAGGTGGCATGAGGTATTGTGTTGCTTAATAATCATGTTTATCAGCTGATAACAGCCCATTGATGGTTAAAAACAGGGAGTGCAATAAAAGGGAAATACACATGTAAGATACTTTGATAGGTTAATCGACAGAAATTGAATTTGCATGTGCAGTGTGAATAATACCAGCAAAGAGGCCCGTACGTTAGTGAAAGTTCAAAGAGGGATGTGCCTATATTTTGAACCAAACCAGATGTGTTTATACTGAGGCAGCGCAAACTAAAAGAGAAAAAGATTCCTACTGCATAGTCTGATCTATAGCAGTCATAAGATGCATATTAATGATTTAAGGGCTTCAAGTGCACTTTTTACGGTTGGCTGTAGAGCCATTTTCTCTTTGTGACAATTCTCTTTGGGCCAGTGTACTTGTGCAGTGCACAGCAAGGTTGGTGTTTTTTTTTTTTTTTTTTTTTCACTTTATTTATTACCTTTTCCATTTCAATC
The DNA here is from genome assembly GCF_031143425.1 of Pleurodeles waltl. Classification (NCBI taxonomy): domain Eukaryota; kingdom Metazoa; phylum Chordata; class Amphibia; order Caudata; family Salamandridae; genus Pleurodeles; species Pleurodeles waltl. Next base: position 1,145,346,432 of record NC_090446.1, on the reverse strand, counting down.
ACACGAGGTAGCATTTCTGTCATCTGTACTATATTATCCCATAAGTAAGGCATGTGATGTATACAGCTTCAGTGATACATTGACACTTTCCTGACATATGAGATACATGTAATTGCACCCAGGGGATTTGCTATTTACTGATGTCAGCTTTCCACTATGCAGTATCAGCCTGTCCAGGAAAATCTTTGTTTGCACCTGCAAAACTATCATTCAAGCAGCAACTGTACCTATAAATTTGCAACGACTGTCAGTTTGCAGGTTAGCGACCGATGGCGGCCTGTACAAAATTAACCGGCTCTAATATTTCTTTACGAGTTACCGCTGCTTAGGGTGCGTGCTTCAACATGTGGGGTGCTAACAGAAGTCAGGTACGCCTGGAAGGGGCCCTAGATATCTTTTGGCGGCTGCATAGAGGCACTAATTCACAGTATGTTTTACTATACATCACAATATGTCATGTCCTTGTGCCGGTCTGTCATCGTGGGGAGGGAGCCGCGGGCCCACCTTATAGCTATACAGCGCTTGGCTAGTAACAGACCCACTGCCGTCAGTTTTTGGCCCTTCTTTACCAAAACTCAGTAAGGCCTCAAGCGGACCCAGTGTCAGTTCCTTAACGGCGATGGAGTCCAGAGCAGGGAACACCTGCTGCCAAAATGCCTGCGCTCCTGGGCAGTACTGGGCTAAGTGTGCAAACCTTGAACTGGCTACCCTACACCGTTCGCACTGGTCCCAGAAGTCATATCGACAAAGGCACTGCGGAGTGTATTATACTCTGTTTATTTATTTAAAGTGTGGAAGTCTGTATTGACTTTTCAATGATATAGTAATTTTGCAGCAGTATTGCCATTGTTGGTCAGTTCTGGAAAGTCTGAGAACCCTCTGCCACTCCAGTCTGGCCCGCTCCACTCCCATACTCCTGGCGTCTTGTGTGCACTCATAGGTCAAAGACACTATGGGGGTTATTACAACTTTGGAGGAGGTGTTAATCCGTCCCAAAAGTGACGGTAAAGTGACGGATATACCACCAGCCGTATTACGAGTTCCATAGGATATAATGGACTCGTAATATGGCTGGTGGTATATCCGTCACTTTACCGTCACTTTTGGGATGGATTAACACCTCCTCCAAAGTTGTAATAACCCCCAATGTGTTTGGGTGCAGCTGATTGCAACAGGGATGTCAGGGCAGGCATCTCCGGAGGTTCCAGAAGTTCATCACCCAGCATGTCTCACATGGCAATGCGTACTCTATGGTACTGGAGGTGCGTTAATGCAGTAATCCCGGCAACCCTACCACTGACAGCCTCCAAGGTGAGCATGGTGCAGTCTTCGAATAGATCCCACCCATTACGTGCATGTTCAACCTCTCCCAATGCACGCCTTGATCCTGTCCCAGCAGGAGCCATATACACCAAGACAGCTGTATTAGAGGGGATTATATCTGTGACCCTGCTTGCTTCTCCAGCAGTTTCTGCCACAAGCATATTGTTGTGTTTAGTGAGTCAAACATGTTATCATTGGACTAGTCTACGAAACGACAAACCCAGCATCCTTTTCCAGCCAGCGATGTGGCAGGTCCCTGGGATTGTGAATCCAGTAATAAGCAAATTCACTTTGGGCTGCCCTATTTTAAGTTTCCATGTCCGTGGTGTCCAACCCTCCCCAATCATATGGCAAGGTAAGAGCCTCCCCCCTGCACCCAGAGCTATTTTCCTGCCCAGGCCAGGCAAATCATAAGTGTTAGCAGCTGTGTGAAACATGAACGTGGGAGCTTGAGTGGTATCTTCATGAATAGGATTATGAACCTGGGTAGTACCACCATTTTCATTAAGTGCAATACACCATACCAGCGATAATGACAACCTGATCCGCTGGTCAGTGGCTTTTGGCAGTTTTTGGACGGCTCTACCATTATTTTCTCTCAGTACTATTGTTAGGTCGTTATGCACTTGCACTCCGAAGTAGTGTACAGCGTCCTTAACCCATTGTAATGGATACAGTGACTGCACCTATTTCATGGCGGGGGTGAGTGGGAGAATTTTGGATTCGTCCCAGTTTATGCATAACCCAGAAAGCCTAACCAAATTTCACTACTTCCCGCAACACCAGAGTCAGATTGTGATCGGGATTGTGTATGTATAAAAGTGTCATCAGCATAAGTCAAAGTTATCAATTAGTAATTTAAGGCCCTGATGCGCATGGTACTCCTTCAGTGCACATGCCAACGGTTCCGCTACTATGGCATACGGCAGGGGAGACCAAGGACAACCCTGTCTTGTGCTTCTCATGATGCTAATGAGGGCTGTCACGGATCTTTTAACTCTGCTACGCTCCGAGGGTACGTTATGCAGTACATGGACAAATTTAATAAAGACGTCTCCTACACCAATGCGACGGAGCACTGCCAACAAAGTCGCATTCGATCGAGTCAAACGCTTTCTCTGCGTCAGGAAATGTTGCAACAGCAGGCTCCTTGGGATTTAACAGCTCTATCATGCCAAACAGTGTTCTAAGATTAAATGCAAGTCTAGGACCAGGGTCGAAACCTTATTGCTCCGGAGCCACCATGCTGGGGAGTAGTAGGCCTAGTCTTTTTACTAAGATCTTAGAATCCACATTTAGAGGCCCAGTCTTTTAGCTAAGAGGGTAGCGTAAATCTGAGTCTCCACATTTAGAAGTGACAGTGGTTGATATGAGGAGCACTGATTCACCAGCTTACCTGGCTTCAATAGGGTCACCAGTAATGTCTCTCGCGTGCTAGGGTGCATGATCCTGTCCGTTGCCATATCCTCGTGCAATGTGATCAAGTGTGGTATAAGTTGATCTTGAAATGATTTGTAAAAAAAGCCACAGTCGTACCATCAGAGCCCAGCGCTTTGTTGGAGGACATATCCTTAATAGCTGCTCGAACTTCCCCAGGACTGAATGGTGCCATAAGGCGTTCCCTGTGTTTTTGTTAGCCATTTCATCTCTACGTGGGTGAAGTAATCTGTTATGGCGTCGGCTTTTCGGTCCTTGCGGGATTCATATAGGAGATTACAATAGCTGCAGAAGCTATTTCAGATCGCCTCTGTAGTGCACAAGCAAGGCCGCCAAGACCACACCCGGGGTGATATCCCCCTGCCCCATCCAGTCCCCCTCGCTTCACTGTACGATCTGGTCATCTCGTATTTCCCGAAGTGTCAGCTCTCTTTATGCTGTCTCTTGATAGTCATCAAGTTTGGCTTGCAGCGCATCGAGATACGCAATTACTTTGCGCAATTTCCTATGATCGTTCATTCCCTGCATGTTCCAAGTTCAGAATCCCAGCCGTGCTGTCCCATCCTCGTTGCCTGGTTGTCTGCGCTCCTCCCCCTCAACCATCAGCAATCTTTGTTTGCGTCGTCATGTTGTACAGCATCATCACATCTCAATAGTGTAGCTGCTGCAGATGACTCTCAAATGTTAACCGTGGTCCTGGCCCTTCCCTCATCCATGTGGTGCGTCCCCCCAACTTGCACAGTGTTATCTGACCTCCCTTTGTCCTTTCCATCCCCAACCCTTCAAATTCTACTATCAAACAATATGGTGCACACAGGGGCGCAGATGCTGACGAAACCAGCTTCTCTGGTTAAGTCACACAGTACCCTGACACTGGTAAATAAGCAAATCATAGTGCATGTAAAAACCTGTATTGAAAACTGACTGTTAACTGTACTTACTGCCACCCCAATACTATGGTCATAATACAAGTGTTGTCCCACTGTGTACCCCAGTTTCAAGAGATGACAGAATCTCTCATAGCCTATATGACCAACATTCACAACTCACATTCCATGAGCCTGAGCCCAGCAGCCACCCAAATTACCAGGTGTGTAACTGCTTATTCTCCAGTATTGGATCTTTCATAGATTCACATGCTTGAATCATCCCCGTCGTCGAGGTGGGAGCCTCACGGTAAACTTAAATATATAAAGCAGTAAATCAGTAAAAGTAAAACCAGTAGGCCCTAGTAGGCCTCATAGGGTATTTTACAGTCTATCCACTTTGTTTTGTGAAAAGACCCAAACTTCAGTATCAACCCATCAGGATTCAGCCCCTCCCAAACACTCCCAACAGAGGCTGAATTCCCTCAGATTTTCTACTGCACGTCGTGTGAAGGGAGTCTCCCTGAGCTCTGCTCAGTTTTTTCCTTATTTCTGACTGAAGATTGTTTTTTCTCTCAGGAAACTAGCCACAGCTTCACTATGTCTGAAAAGACAAAGAAGGGTCTGTTCAGAGACTGTGACAATTGTGGGAAGAAGAGACTGCATGTTGATGACCCCCACAAGAAGTGTATCTACTGCCTCCATCCAGACCACAAGGTGAGAGACTGTAAAATCTGTCGCACCTTTAGTCAAAAAACCCTTAAAGACCGTGAGGGTAGACTTCTCTTATGGCTCCAAAAACAAAAAGCCATGGAACATCCTTCCTCAAATGACAGCGAACCGTCATCACGTACTTCTCGCCCTCATAAAAGAACAAGTGAGAGAAGTAGAGAGTCTGATGAACCACCTAGGAAGGTGCCCAAAAAGACAAAGCAAGTCTCTACTGAAGCGAAAAAGGATGTTTCCCGTTCAGATACATTTAAACATGTGCCAAAAAAGGTTCATTCAGAGCCTACGACGCCTTTGGGGCAGCTAGTAGCCCGTCCCAACTCAATGTCAAATGCCAAGAGTTTGATGAAGAGGAGGATCGGCATTACCAGCCTAGTTACGCCTCAACATCTTATCCACAGGCAGAACAACCATCGCCCCTCGCTATGCCTAGCACACTGGTAGCAGATCTACAGTACATGTTGAAGGACTACTATAAAAGATTTCCACCATCAACTCAGTCCACGCCACCTAGACCTGAGAGCTACCAGACACCTCGTCAGACTCTCACCTCTAATTTTTCACAAACGCTGCAGGCTAGTATACCGATAACTAGCCAAACTCAAGAAGCTTGCCCCTCGTCAGACGACGAAAGAGAAGAGGGTGAGTTAAGAGATTCAGCGGCTGGTGAATGGGATGATTATCTCGTCCCCACACCATCTCCACCGCCAGCAGGTCCAGTAGATTCTCCTCCAGAGGACATAGGAGGTTTCCATAATTTAATAGAGAGGGCGGGGAAACGTTTTGGGCTAGCAATTGTTTCTCATGAAACCGAATGTTTTTTATACGACTTTAAAGAACCTTCAAAGAGATCGGTAAGAGCCATACCCATTGTAGATTTTTTTATGGCAGGAGTGTTTGAAGGCAATGAAAAACCCGACAACCGTGCCTTCTTCTCTAGTCTTGGCATTTGAGAAGTACAAGGCCCCAGAGGATTCTCCGGCCTGTCTAGTCTCACAGCCGAAACCTGACTCTGTTATATCACAGGCGGCTCAGCGGCGTTCCAAAAACCCCTCCACACCTTTTGCGTCTCCCCCAGACAAGGAAGGAAGGAGATTAGACAATATCGGTAAAAAATTCTCCTCTGTTGCTGCAGTCACAGTTAAGGCGGCTAATTCCCTTGCCATTCTGGGAAGATACGATCGTCAGATGTGGGCAGACATGTCTGCCTTTTTAGATTTATTGCCAGAAGACGTCAAGGTGGAAGCAAAGAAGGTCTTGCAAGAGGGAGAAAGGGTCTCCGCTGAGATTATAGACAGCGCAATAGACATTTCTCTCACTGGCTTTAGACAATTAGCTGGTGCAGCAGTCCTGCGCAGACAAGGATGGCTTAAAGCTACTTCATTCAGACCAGAAGTTCAGAGTCGTGTTCTCGACATGCCTTTCGATGGAGAGAGTCTCTTTGGTAAACATGTCGACGACATGTTGCAGGCCATCAAGACAGATACCGATACGGCAAAATCCCTTGGTACCCTGCAATATAAAAAACAACCCTTTCGTGGAGCAAGGGGTAGAGGTAATTACTCCTTTCGAGGTGGATACCACCAATACAGATCACAATATCAGTCTTCCTCCACAGGATCCCGACATCAGTACCAGCAGCAACAGCAGCATTATAGATTACCACCGGCCGCGGCTTACAAACATCCGGCTAGAGGAAGAGGAGCTGCCCGAGGAAGAGATACAGGCAGAAAACAATGACCCGCCGATCATCTCAGCGCTTCCCCTCCAACCAACATTGAGTGTCGGTGGTCGCATCACTTCCTATTTCCCCATGTGGAAGACTATAACATCGGACAGATGGGTACTCGATGTAGTGGCCAGAGGTCATACTCTGGAATTCACACAAACACCACCAATTGTTCCTCCATCGGGCCCACCGCCTCCGAGATTGAACCAACTCCTCAGGGAAGTAAGAGTAATGTTGAGAAAAGGAGCAGTAGAACCAGTCCCTTTATCTCAAAAGAACACAGGATTCTACTCCCGTTTTCTCCTTGTAAAGAAACCCTCAGGAGACTGGTGTCCCATCCTGGACTTGAGAGTACTAAACAAGTTTCTAAAGAAACAGTCGTTTAGGATGGTAACACTGCAAGATGTCCTGCGTCTGTTAAATACCGGGGATCGGATGGCATCCCTAGACCTCCAGGATGCTTATTTTCATATCCCCATATATCGCTACCATCGCAAATTCCTAAGGTTCAGAGTGGGAAGTATGCACCTCCAATTCCGGGTTCTCCCATTCGGTCTCAAATCAGCCCCCAGAATCTTCACAAAAATGTTGACTCCGGTAGCAGCACATCTCCGTCAATCAGGTATCCAGGTCTTCCCTTACCTGGACGACTGGCTTATAAAGGCACCCTCAGAATCGCAAGTGACAAGTCATATCTCCTATTGCCTTCAATTGTTGCACAGCCTGGGGTTTGTAATCAACTACCAGAAATCTCAGCTCTACCCCAAACAGGTATTAAGTTTCTTGGGAGCAATTCTAGACACAGTCCGCAGCAAAGCGTACCCATCTCACGAGAGGAAACAAAAATTAACCTCCTTGGCACACAGCCTCTCCAGAAAAAAGTTTGTTTCAGTCCGCATCTACAAGTCATTGCTCGGGATGATATCATCATGCATTCCGCTAGTCCCAGATTGCAGGCTCCATATGCGACCCCTGCAAGAGCAATTAGATGTACAATGGACCCAGGTCAACGGTTCCTTCGAAGACAAGATCCGCAGAACGCCTCAAATGAAGAACACCATGAGGTGGTGGTCGAGACTGACCAATTTGTCAAACGGACTCTCGTTTCTTCTTCAAACACCAAGTTACATAGTAACAACGGATGCCTCTCTCGAAGGATGGGGGGCACATTGCCAGGACCTGCAAATCAGCGGAATCTGGAATGTGAAAGACACTCAGCTCCACATCAATTATCTAGAACTCAAGGCGATACACTTAGCGCTGAAAGCTTTCTTGCCAAAAATACAAAATTCAAGCGTCTTAATCAGGACAGACAACACAACCAGCATGTTTTATCTAAACAAGCAAGGAGGCACGAGATCCCTACAACTCTCACAGCTAGCACAGCAAATTTGGACATGGGCCATCAAGCACAATATTTCACTCAAAGCGGAGCATGTGCCAGGACAAACCAATGTTCTAGCAGACATTCTGAGCAGGACAGTGATTCCTTATCACGAATGGGAACTAGACCAAAAAACTCTCGACAGTCTTTTTCGGTTATGGGGCAAACCGAACCTAGACCTATTTGCCCCTCTCGAGAACAAGAAATGCCAGTACTACGCAAGTTGGTTTCCCCAAAAAGATTCATGGGGGAATGCGTTTTCGATGAGATGGTCCGGAGTTTATGCCTACGCTTTTCCTCCGATCCCGATCATTCCGAGAGTCATCAACAAACTGAAGGTGGAGGGGTGTCGCCTTCTCCTCATAGCTCCCAGATGGCCCAGACAAGTCTGGTATACAGAGCTCCTCATGCTCTCCGAACGACCACATCTAGGACTCAGAGTCCAACTCTTTTAACAATGCACCAGGGACAAGTCAGACACCCGGATCCGTTGTCTCTTCATTTGTCGGCTTGGCTCCTGAATACAATGAATACTTGAATCTCAACATTTCCCAGGAGTGTAGAGCAATCTTGGCAAAAGCTAGAGCGGACACTACTAACAAAACCTATAAGCTGAAGTGGAAGCATTTTTGTATATGGTGTGCAGCAGAGGATATACATCCTTTGTCCTCTACTCCGGAACAGATACTCCCATATCTCCTGCTCTTGGCACAATCAGGAATTGCATATTCTTCCATTCGGGTACATCTGGCTGCAATCTCCAGATACCGCAGATCTCCAGACAGAATCTCATTGTGTTCTACAAGAATTGTCAAACAATTCATGAAGGGTCTTTTTCGGACTTTCCCGCCAGTTAGAAAGCCTCCACCCTAGGTCCCTAAATGTTGTCCTGATGCAGCTCAGGAAAGCTCCTTTTGAGCCGATCCACAAGGCTGATTTAAAATTCATTTCATGGAAAACAGCGTTACTGTTAGCTCTTACTTCAGCAAAAAGAGTCAGCGACATTCAGGCTTTCACTATCAAACAGCCTTTTCTCCAATTCACAAACTCAGGTGTCATCCTGCGAACAAATCCTAAATTCATCCCGAAAGTTCCTTCAACGTTTCACTTGAATGAACCAGTCATCTTAAAAACCTTCTTTCCAAATCCGCAAACAATAGCAGAGAAGACGTTACATTCTCTTGATATTAAAAGATGTTTAAAGTTTTATCTACAGCAAACTCAAGCCATCCGCCAATCGGATCAATTATTTGGAGCATTTGGCGGCACAAGAAAGGGACATGCGGTGTCCAAACAGACTATAGCAAGATGGATTGGCCTGGCAATTCAATTCTGCCATTCAAAAGCAGGAAAATCGCTCCACACCAAGGTGAGAGCCCACTCTACAAGATCGGTAGCCACTTCAGCTGCACTCTTTGCAGGTGTACCACTACATAGCATCTGTAGAGCAGCAACATGGTCCAGCCAGCACACATTTACGAGGCATTACTGTCTCGAGGAAACTAACAACGTCGATACAGCAGTGGGACAGGCAGTGCTGAGGCATCTATTTCGTTAAGGTGAGCCTCTTACACATCCCACCACCACACTCGAGGTATGTTCGTTATGGGTTCTTAGTCTTATTACTAGCTACTGTGTGTTTTTACTCTAATTTTGTGCTTCGGATTGTTCACTTTGTTATACTGCATTAACTAGTAGTACACTTCATAATAATAACAAAACAAATTGTCAGGAATTTCGGCCACATAGCTTTTATTGCTCTTCTATTCGGACGTCTATGGATATATATATATGTTCGATGGCATGTGTAGATGCAGATACACATGCTGTGCACATCCCGCCATCTGGTGTTGGGCTCGGAGTGTTACAAGTTGTTTTTCTTCGAAGAAGTCTTTTCGAGTCACGAGACCGAGAGACTCCTCCCATTTCGACTCCATTGCGCATGGGCGTCGACTCCATCTTAGATTGTTTTTTTTCCGCCATCGGGTTCGGACGTGTTCCTTTTCGCTCCGTGTTTCGGTTCGGAAAGTTATTTAGAATCTCGGAAAAAACGTCGGTATTGTTTGCGTTCGGTATCGGGTTAGTTACAACAGATCAACACCGAATTTTGAAGAGCTCCGGTGGCCCTTCGGGGTTTTTTCGATCCCCCGTCGGGGCCTGGTCGGCCCAGCCACGTGTGACTTCAAGGCTGATGGAACGGACCCCATTCCGCTTCTGTCCAAAATGCCATAATAAGTATCCCTATACGGATCAGCATCTGGTCTGTAACTTGTGCTTGTCCCCAGAGCACAAGGAAGATACTTGTGAGGCCCGTCGAGCGTTTCGGTCCAGAAAGACGTTAAGAGACCGAAGAGCCAGAAGACTGCAGATGGCGTCGACGCCGACAGGACAAGAGCATTTCGAGGAGGAAGAGGAAGCTTTCTCTATCCAAGAGTCGGACTCGGAAGAGCTCGAGGCCGAAGAAATGCTGACAACCGTGAGTAAGACGTCGAAACATAAGACTCACGAGAAGTCAACAAAAGCCCAGGGGACGCCACCGCCAACAGGCCATGGCTTAACCCAAAAAATAGGTGACCGATCCAAGGCACCGAAAAAGGGCACGCTGGTGTCTAAGTCATCCGACTCCGGTCGAGATACCGCCACACAGCAATCTCGGACCCGAGACATCGGCTCAGAGAAATTTCGGCACCGTGACAGCGGCACCGAACAAATTCGGCACCGAAACACCACCACGCCGAAAATTACAAAGGTTTCTTCGGAGCCTAAAAAGACGTCCGAAAAAGCTTCGGTTCCGAAACATCCAGCCTCGGAGCCGAAAACAGGTTCCTATACAGAGGAACAAGGATTGTCCTCCCAAATGCAAAAACATAGATTCGGAGAGGAACTTCAAGCAGTAGAGCCAGACTATACTCAAAGGAGGCTCCACATTCAACAAGACACAGGGAAGATAACCACTCTTCCCCCAATTAAAATAAAAAGAAAACTTGCCTTTCAAGAAAAGGACAAGGAGCCACAGGCAAAGGTGGCAAGGAAAACAACTCCACCACCGTCTCCACCACCATCAGTGCACACATCACCAGTAGCAACTCCTCCACTGATGCACTCCCCGACTCATACTACCATGAGTCAAGATGATCCCGATGCATGGGACCTTTACGATGCTCCAGTATCGGACAACAGCCCAGACTCGTACCCTGCCAGGCCGTCCCCACCTGAGGACAGTACATCTTACACACAGGTGATCGCAAGGGCAGCTGCTTTCCATAACGTCACCTTGCATTCTGAACCAATTGAGGATGACTTTTTGTTTAACACGCTATCCTCCACTCATAGCCAATACCAAAGACTACCTATGCTCCCAGGAATGCTAAAACATTCAAAACAAATCTTTCAGGATCCTGTTAAAGGCCGAGCCATAACTCCAAGGGTGGAGAAAAAGTACAAGCCACCGCCAACAGATCCAGTTTATATTACAACGCAGTTAACACCAGACTCCGTAGTTGTCGGGGCAGCTCGTAAGAGAGCAAACTCTCATACCTCGGGGGACGCACCACCTCCAGACAAAGAGTCGCAAATTTGATGCTGCGGGCAAAAGGGTTGCAGCACAAGCAGCAAACCAATGGCGCATTGCCAATTCACAAGCACTTTTGGCAAGATATGATAGAGCTCACTGGGATGAGATGCAACATTTGATAGAACACTTACCCAAGGAGTTCCAAAAAAGAGCACAACAAGTGGTGGAAGAAGGACAAAGTATCTCTAATAATCAGATACGGTCTTCAATGGATGCAGCAGATACGGCTGCAAGGACAGTAAATACTGCAATAACAATAAGAAGGCACGCATGGCTGCGCACGTCAGAGTTCAAGCCGGAAATTCAACAAGCCGTGCTAAATATGCCATTTAATGAACAGCAGTTGTTTGGACCGGAAGTCGACACTGCTATTGATAAACTCAAGAAAGACACTGATACAGCAAAAGCCATGGGCGCACTCTACTCCCCGCAGAGCAGAGGCACATTTCGCAAAACACCTTTTAGGGGAGGGTTTCGAGGACAACCTAGAGAAACCACAACATCACAAACAAGGCCCACTTACTAAAGCCAATATCAGCGGGGAAGTTTTCGGGGGCAATATAAAGGGGGACAATTCCAAAAAATAGAGGAAAATTCCAAAGCCCCAAAAGTCCTCAAAATAAGCAGTGACTTACAAGTCACACATCCCCATCACATAACACCTATGGGGGGAAAACTAAGCCAATTTTACAAACATTGGGAGGAGATAACAACAGATACTTGGGTACTAGCAATTATCCAGCATGGTTATTGCATAGAATTTCTCGAATTCCCTCCAACAGTCCCACCGAAAACACACAGTATGTCAAAACAACATATAAATCTTCTAGGATTAGAAGTTCAAGCATTGCTCCAAAAAGAGGCAATAGAATTAGTACCAAAACAAGAACTAAACACAGGAGTTTACTCACTGTACTTTCTGATACCCAAAAAAGACAAAAGTCTAAGACCTATACTAGATCTCAGAATATTAAATACATACATCAAATCAGACCACTTTCACATGGTTACATTACAAGAAGTAATCCCACTGCTCAAACAACAAGACTACATGACAACACTGGATCTAAAGGATGCATATTTCCATATACCAATACATCCTTCACACAGAAAGTACCTAAGGTTTGTATTCCAAGGGATACATTACCAATTCAAAGTGTTGCCATTTGGAATAACAACTGCGCCAAGAGTTTTTACAAAATGTCTAGCAGTAGTAGCTGCACATATCAGAAGGCAGCAAATACATGTGTTCCCGTACCTAGACGATTGGTTAATCAAAACCAACACGCAAATACAGTGTTCACAACACACAAATTATGTCATAGAAACCCTACACAAACTAGGTTTCTCAATCAATTACTCAAAGTCACACCTTCTACCGTGTCAAACACAGCAATACCTAGGAGCAACAATCAACACAGTATAAGGAATTGCCACTCCAAGTCCACAAAGAGTCCAAACATTTCACAATGTAATACAAGCCATGTATCCAAACCAAAAGATACAGGTCAAATTAGTAATGAAACTCCTAGGCATGATGTCCTCATGCATAGCCATTGTCCCAAACGCAAGGTTGCACATGCGGCCCTTACAACAGTGCCTAGCATCACAGTGGTCACAGGCACAGGGTCAACTTCTAGATCTGGTGTTGATAGACCGCCAAACATACATCTCGCTTCAATGGTGGAACAGTATAAATTTAAACCAAGGGCGGCCTTTTCAAGACCCAGTGCCACAATACGTAATAACGACAGATGCATCCATGACAGGGTGGGGAGCACACCTCAATCAGCACAGCATCCAAGGACAATGGGGCATTCAGCAAAGACAGTTTCATATAAATCACTTAGAACTGTTAGCGGTGTTTCTAGCGCTGAAAGCATTTCAACCCATAATAACCCACAAATACACTCTTGTCAAAACAGACAACATGACAACAATGTATTACCTAAACAAACAGGGAGGAACACACGACACAGTTGTGTCTCCTGACACAAAAAATATGGCATTGGGCGATTCACAACCACATTCGCCTAATAGCACAATTTATTCCAGGGATTCAGAATCAGTTAGCAGACAATCTCTCTCAGGATCACCAACAGATCCACGAATGGGAAATTCACCCCCAAATACTGAACACTTACTTCAAAATGTGGGGAACGCCACAAATAGATCTATTTGCAACAAAAGAAAACTCAAAATGCCAAAACTTCGCATCCATGTACCCACAACATCAGTCTCAGGGCAATGCACTATGGATGAACTGGTCAGGAAAATTTGCGTACGCTTTTCCCCCTCTCCCACTTCTTCCATATCTAGTAAACAAGTTGAGTCAAAACAAACTCAATCTCATACTAATAGCACCAACATGGGCAAGGCAACCTTGGTACACAACACTACTAGACCTTTCAGTAGTACCTCATGTCAAACTACCAAACAGCCCAGATCTGTTAACACAACACAAACAACAGATCAGACATCCAAATCCAGCATCGCTGAATCTAGCAATTTGGCTCCTGAAATCCTAGAATTCGGGCACTTAGACCTCACACAGGAATGTATGGAGGTCATAAAACAAGCTAGAAAACCTACCACTAGACACTGCTATGCAAATAAGTGGAAAAGATTTGTTTATTACTGCCATAATAATCAAATTCAACCTTTACACGCATCTGCAAAAGATATAGTAGGATACATACTACATTTGCAAAAATCAAAACTAGCTTTCTCTTCCATTAAAATACATCTTACGGCAATTTCAACTTACCTGCAAATTACGCATTCAACTTCATTATTTAGGATACCAGTCATAAAAGTGTTTATGGAAGGCCTAAAGAGAATTATACCACCAAGAACACCACCAGTTCCTTCATGGAACCTCAACATTGTCTTAACACGACTCATGGGTCCACCTTTTGAGCCCATGCACTCTTGTGAAATGCAATACTTAACGTGGAAAGTTGCATTTTTAATTGCCATCACATCTCTAAGAACAGCGAGTGAAATTCAAGCATTTACCATTCAAGAACCATTTATTCAAATACACAAAAATAAAGTTGTTCTACGGACAAATCCTAAATTTTTACCAAAAGTAATCTCACCGTTCCACTTGAATCAAACTGTAGAATTACCAGTGTTCTTCCCACAGCCAGATTCTGTAGCTGAAAGAGCACTACATACATTAGTCATCAAAAGAGCACTAATTTACTACATTGACAGAACAAAACTAATTCGAAAGACAAAACAACTATTTATTGCCTTTCAAAAACCTCATACAGGAAATCCAATTTCAAAACAAGGCATTGCTAGATGGATAGTTAAGTGCATTCAAACCTGCTATCTTAAAGCTAAAAGAGAACTGCCTATTACACCAAAGGCACACTCAACCAGAAAGAAAGGTGCTACCATGGCCTTTCTAGGAAATATTCCAATGAACGAAATATGTAAGGCAGCAACATGGTCTACGCCTCATACATTTACCAAGCACTACTGTGTAGATGTGTTAACTGCACAACAGGCAACAGTAGGTTAAGCTGTACTAAGAACATTATTTCAAACTACTTCAACTCCTACAGGCTGAACCACCGCTTTTGGGGAGATAACTGCTTACTAGTCTATGCACAGCATGTGTATCTGCAGCTACACATGCCATCGAATGGAAAATGTCACTTACCCAGTGTACATCTGTTCGTGGCATTAGTCGCTGCAGATTCACATGCGCCCACCCGCCTCCCCGGGAGCCTGTAGCCGTTAAGAAGTAGATCTTAAACATTTGTAAATATATTACTTTAAACATCATTATGTACATATGCATTCACTCCATTGCATGGGCACTATTACTAGCATACACAACTCCTACCTCACCCTCTGCGGGGAAAACAATCTAAGATGGAGTCGACGCCCATGCGCAATGGAGTCGAAATGGGAGGAGTCCCTCGGTCTCGTGACTCGAAAAGACTTCTTCGAAGAAAAACAACTTGTAACACTCCGAACCCAACACCAGATGGCGGGATGTGCACAGCATGTGAATCTGCAGCGACTAATGCCACGAACAGATGTACACTGGGTAAGTGACATTTTCCATATATATATATATATATATATGTATGTTTTGATATATAGATCTTTACGTGCATTTTAAAGCTGAACAAAAGTGACTCGCATCACTTATAAAATTCAGACAAAATTGCAGTCAATGAATTTCACTAATTAGGAAGACTGCTCGTTATTCTGATTCAAGCATGTGAATCTATGAAAGATCCAATACTGGAGAAGAAAATTAGTTAATTACCTGTAACTGCAGTTCTCCAGTATTGGTATCTTTCATAGATTCACATGTGACCCACCCTCCTCCCCTCAGAGGCTCCCCTATTATACAGATATTAAACTTCACACTCCTACTAGAAAATCTGAGGGAATTCAGCCTCTGTTGGGAGTGTTTGGGAGGGGCTGAATCCTGATTGGTTGATACTGAAGTTTGGGTCTTTTCACAAAACAAAGTGGATAGACTGTAAAATACCCTATGAGGCCTACTGGTTTTACTTTTACTGATTTACTGCTTTATATATTTAAGTTTACCGTGAGGCTCCCACCTCGACGACGGGGATGATTCAAGCATGTGAATCTATGAAAGATACCAATACTGGAGAACTGCAGTTACAGGTAAGTAACTAATTTTCTTACTTTTGCAGAACTGCACCTTTACAGTGTCTCCTAGCAAACAATGTGCAGCGTCGCAACCATACAGGGTCGTGCACGGGCAGGGTCATTAGATATCACAGTAGTAGAGCCCTGGGTACTCATTCGTCCATCTTGTGCAAGTTCTCATTGTCGCCAGCATCTGATATTAGGGAGCTGCGCAGCCACGTTATAGATTCCATACACTTGAGGTGTTGATGTAGTTGCTTAGGAACTGTGAACACTTTTGATGTGCCATCAAACATTACTTTAAGCCTAGCATACGATATTCCACCTGAAGGTCTCTAAGACACTTTTTAAGAGGGACAAACAGCCTCCTCGCCTCCTGCACTTGCTGCTTAATGTAGGGATACAGTGATATGGTGGCGCCTTCATATCTGAGCTAACAATGTTCCCTGGCTTTGCGTAGAGCAGCATTACAATCTCTGTAGTTCAATATTCTGGCTATGATGGACTTGGGCACAGTCCCTAGGACCAGCCGAGGTGTCAGTGATTGGTCGGTGCGCTTCACAATGAAGACATCTGACAGTCTCATGCCCCAGTAGGTCCGAGAGGAGCTGTTCCAGAAACCGCTCCATGTTAGAGATGTTGGTGGATTTGGCGACCCTCACTATTCTGAGGTTGTTTCTTCGGGAAGGGACCTTGAGGTCTTCCGCCTTGACCTATACAGCTTGGAGGGCTTTGTCCAGTAGTTTTTGTGCAGCGGTCAGTGTGACTTGTTAATCTTTTGACGTTCGCCTCTTGAACTTGTCGATCAGTTCTGTGTGTTTGTCCATGCGTTCAGACATTCGGTTCATTCAGTGCATTGATCTTACCATTGATCTTCGTGAGGCTAGGCTGTATTGCCGCCAGGATTTGCTTCAATTCCATATTGCAATCTGGGCCCGAAGCCACCCGCCTCTCCACTATCTACCTACGACTTGGTGCACCTTTCTGAGGTCGAACTGCAGTTTAAGCTGTGTGTGATCCACTTTGCCCATGACTGCGGCAGGGTCCTTCCACTTCCTGGTGCAAGGTAGGTCGTCAGTCCTTGCATGTGCAGGGCTAGCGTGGTGAGGAGGTTCAGCGGGAGGCATGGAGAAGTATTGGTGGGTAAAGATGGGGCTCAAGCCTCAGCAGGCGAAACCCCTGGGGCAGTGTCTGGGCTCCAAGGCTATAGATGTCTTCAGTCATTGAGGTGTGCTGCACCTCATTGAGGCAACTTGTTGTCCCTTAACCCCTGAAATGCAATGTCTAGTGCTGGTACTAGGTGTGCTGATCTAACAAAAATTGGTGGGGGTGGCGGTGGTGGGGTTGGGTTAGTTTAGTTTCAGCAAGCGGGTACCCAGAACACTGAAGCGTGACTTGATCATGGCATCACCGACACGTCCCCTGCAGCGGCTAAAATTAACATGAGGGATGATCACTGGCGCAGACTGTGATGCGGGTGTGCTTGCTCTGGTGTTTCACAGCAGGAAAGTAATTCCCACTCATTTGCAAGGTCTTATTGGCACAGCAGACCTAGTCTGTTAGTTCACAGGAAGGCCGGGGCCCCTCACTCTCGGCGGTAGCACAGCTCTTCTCCCCTCGCCACTGTCATTATCTTCAGGTTGCAGAAGATCACATATGCACAGAGCACCGGGTTCTGGAGCCTTTGTTCTGCGTGGCGTCCTTTCCCCGCTGCAGAATCTCTGCAGGGTCTCGGATCGCAGCCGTCTTCTCCCCAGCCACTGTTAAGTGCTCCACGTTTACCGTGGGCATAGGACCGCCGTGCCAGCAGTCTTGGCCGGTCCCGACCCCTCTAGGGACTCACTGTACCTCTGGGCCAGGGTTGCCGCCCCCGTAGCTCACTGCGCCCCATCTACGGCGTCTGGCTTGTAGCGGGAGGCCAACACCGCAGCCGTTCGATAAAGGGCCCTCCAGGGTCGCGTTACAGTCATCGCTCATCTGGCGCCGCTGCCAGGGCCCAGCCAGGCCTCTCTGCAGCGGTCACAGTGCAGGGTGTTATTTGATCACTTGTAAGCTCACTGTGGAGCAGAGGCAGTAGCTTCTGATGTGCTTACCGCAGGATTGTTCACATTTCCAGCGGAGCTGGCATAGGCGCCGCCTCAGCAGAGTTTGTGGTTTGCATACATGCTGCACTTGAGCTTCAGAGTGGACAGTGTTCAACGTCCCATTACGTTTACTGAGGGCTCTGCAGTCCTTCTCTGAGGTTCTCTTTGCATTCTGTCCCCCTCCCTTTTCCTCCACCTCCTTCCAACCTTTGAATGCTGCAGAAACTAGTTAACTGCCTACCTGCTGACAATTCTGACCCATAGATACCATGAAGAGGGCCTCCCTGCACTTGCCATGCAGTGGTAGTCATGTTGGCTTGTGTTTGTAGTGCAACTGCACATCTCGCATTCTTTATTTTGTTGCATGAGTCTGGTCCACTTGGTGTACCCATACAGAAATACAGGTACTCCAAGTAGCACCTCAAACCGGGAGGTAACCTGCAGCTGCTTCTTTCTGAACTTGCAAATACTGAGCGTTGGGGAAAGAGTTGAGAGGAGGAGGAGAAGCTGCCCTGGGCAGGGGGATGTAGAGGAAGGCAGATGAGAGATTGAGATAGGGTATCTTGAGGGAAATATGTAGAGAGACAGGTGGAAAGGCGAACAGAAACTCACACACTCCCAAAAAAAACAAACACTTTCTCTGAAAAAATCTCACTGGACAGATTTCAAAAGGCAAAGCAAAGTCAGTTAGGTATGACATTTTAAATACGTTTGGAACAAGGCACTGATTTACTAAGCCGTATGAACAAGAAAAAAGTGCATCGCTTGACACTTTCAGATAAAGAGTAAGACTTGGCGCATGCCATAAAAGGGATTGCACGGCTATCAGTCACTGTACTGTCCCATTTAACACACACAGTCCCACAAAATACATCTTGTTGCTGAAAACACAATAATAACCACTATCTAGACCATCTGAAAATGCAGAGCATGTACTCTGTTACTGGTTTCTTTGAAGCACCTCCTAGAATCCCAATCTTTTGGACATAAAGGAATAATAGGAAAAAGTGGCAACCCGTTTTATCTATCCTGGTAAGTTATATATGTGCTAAAATGAAAATCTTCAGAGCAGCTATCTTTATGTATTTCGTGTTGTTCAACACCAATTTCACACTGTTTCCTTCTGTTGATAACAAAACCATTCATGGAGTTCTACCACTCAGTCTCTGGTATCACATTTGCTAAATTAATTGCTTGCGATTTCACACAAGGATGTCTCCCGATTATATGAGCACCTTCTAACCATGACGTAGTGCTCAGAGTGCAGCCATCTTTTCTGGATTCAACTCCTGATTGGAAGTAAGCCTCTTATCCATGCCTCAACTATAGAAGAGAACTTTGCAAGCTCTGGAACTTACTTCTCAGCTCCTGATGGGGAAATAGCTAATCCTGGATCCAACATAACCACCAGTCTGAATTCTGCACTGTGCCACTCATGACTTCCCACAGCATGGAGCCACCATGTAACTATAGTGGTTCCATAAATGTTTTTGCCCACCACAAGTTTAGAATTTAGCTGAGCTCTTGAGCTCACTTCCAAGTATCTTCCTTTTAACCTTCTAATCGCACTTTGTTTGCTTGACTTGATGATTTTTCTGCAGACTTTGAACAGGCTTACCAGACTAATGTGATATGTTGCGTATTTAATATATAGGATTAAGCTTACTGTGTACGTTCATGTCTCCTTTTGCCAGTATTAGCCCACTCCAATGAAGGTCAATAG
Source organism: Pleurodeles waltl (assembly GCF_031143425.1). Classification (NCBI taxonomy): domain Eukaryota; kingdom Metazoa; phylum Chordata; class Amphibia; order Caudata; family Salamandridae; genus Pleurodeles; species Pleurodeles waltl. The sequence goes on along the minus strand of NC_090446.1, from coordinate 1,145,326,936 downwards.
CTCCTTTGACAGTATTCCCTTGGACATTGTCATATGTCTAACAATTTAACCTCACTCTCAAAAAACACACATTGGGGTGCCAGATTTAAAAAGTGAATTCTGAATAGCTCATATTTTGTGTGAACAGCATTCTACCTAACCCACTCAGTGTGCCTGCCCCAAATGTCTACTACTTTGCCAGAAATGGTAATGGTAAACCCTTGCCATTTTTTGGTCCGACCTAGAGACAACTTTAGGTGTTTTACCAGCCTCATGTAATCATAAAAAATCCTAAGCAATCATAAAGAAATAATGATATATCTATAATAGACCTTTGAATCGGCACTGTTCATCACATGGTCTGTTCAACTATCATTCACAATCTGCTTCCAATCACCACTGCATACAGCATGGATCATTATATCAGCCCACTTAAGTCATTATGCTCTTTAATTGTGGGTGGTGGAATTTTCCTTCATCATCTGAAGAGAAGTGAGTTTCCTTGTCAGGGCTGGTGGAACAAAACTTTTCTTTGCCAGTGTTGTTTACTTTCCATTCTGTATCATTGTTTTAGTTTTTTTTTTGGTCACCCTTATGTTTTCAGCTTGCAGCAATGCAAATCCAGTAGTACCTTTTTATAAGCACAAGCCAGGATCGTATTTTATAGTTATGTGCTTCAAAAGTAAAAAGTGATGGTTATTTTTTTTTATTCACTATATAATTTAATTTTTATTGCAAGCATAGGGCCACCAAGGTTAAGCGGCTGCATTTTTGTTTATTTTTATTTTTGTGGCATATGATTGCAATTTAATATAATTGTACCATCTTTGGAAGGACAGACCTATTGGAATTCCCATTGCTGGCTTCTGTTTAGGCATGGAGCTATTTTCCTAATCCAGTGTTCAAAAACTAATACTGTAATGAAAAGTTGATCCTGGCAAATCTAGAGAATCTGTATCTAAATTTGAATCCCATCACTTGCCAATGCTCTGTCTAGGCTTTGAAGAGGCCGTTTTTTCTAATTTATGCTTTTAGAGGACAAACCTTATTTCTTGAGGGCAAGATTTCAAAAACTTTTGTGCTCAGTTTTGTATAATTGATCACGTTAGCTGCTCAGTGCATTGTTTATATGTTTGACTGCTGTTAGCTATTATAGTTCACCATATTCTTGAGTCTCCAAAACAAGCTTAAGTGTAATTACAGGTTTCTTAGTATTCTTTTAACAGAAACAAAGTGGTTATCCTGGAAATACTTAACTTATTTCTAGACTGCTTTTATAAACATGGGCACAGTATCATCAGCATTTAGTATGGGATATCTACCCAACCATATATATTTATTTCGTGGACAAAGATTCAAATATGAATAGAAAACACTTCCTCCATGTCTTCCCTGATTACTAAATAAATTAATCATGCCACCTGTTTGGTTGACACAGTACTGTGCTTTATTCATTGCTAAAATAAAAAGTGGTGTGAAGGTGACATTTTTCCACAACATAGACAAGACACAGAAACTGCCTGACTATTTCCAAACGCAGAAGAGTTATTGCTCCTGCCGCCTGCATTACTTATAACCACAGATTTTGTATCGCACAACCTTTCTGTCTACAAATAGCATAACAGACGTGAATAACAAGATAGAACAAAGCCATGAAAAAAATTCTGGCTAGTGCAAAACATCAAAGCACCAAGCAATTTTGACTACAGCAAAGATTAACCTGACTATTCACAATGGTTTTATACAATTCCTTTATTAACCCTACCAGTCCTGAGGCCTTATGTGCTTTTGTGCCCTTAACTGTTGCACATATTTCTTCTTCCTACCTTGGAACCCCCAGTAACTCCCCTTATGATGGAGTCAATTTAGGGATTCTCAATCTGTCTAGAAAGCCCCCCTCCTAAATAAACTGTTCAAAGCCATTAGTGCCCTCCATGTTTTTCTAACTTTGAGTGTTTACAGCATTTTGTTAACCCTATTCGTTGCTTGATGTACTGTTCTTTTAAGTACAAGCCATGCTGTGTCTGACTTGTTTACCTGGAGGACTTGCAGTTGCCCTAATAAGTTGCTTACTTCTTGGTTATCTGCTCTAGAGAATGGGGATTTATGCCTGTCTTCTGCTGTACGCAATACTGAAGGAGAGGAGACATCTCTGTTAGGCTTCTATTTAAGAGATCTTTGGCATCATCTGCAAATTTCCCTCACACTCCTTTTTTGGAGTTGGACTGGTCACTGCCCCGGTCACCACTTAAGTGAAATCCCAGAGTATCCCTGGTGAAGTCTGCCCCGGAGTTTAAAAAAAAAAAAAGAAAAAAAAAAAAAGTTCTTGATCTCAGGTACATAAAGGACTGCTGAAGTACCCATTCACTTTACATGTCAAACCTAATAAAGTATTCTTCTTGGCTGGCCCAGGATGTCATTGACAATGTCTCAAGCCAATGTCTGAAGGTTCTTGAGCCCCTGGCTGAAGGAGGCTCAACCATAACCCCTTACAGTACCTATAGAATTAAATGTTTCCACTAAACATCCAATCTAAGAAGGTCCTGGCCAGAGGCATAAGACTTAATTCGGACTTAAGATTTGTCAAGAAATGAGCCACACAGAAGAGAGTCCTGAAGCTGGCATTGGAGCAGATTAATCCCAGCATTCAGGGCAGTGATTGGCCATGAACGCTATACCCTAAGTTTGATCATGTGACATGATTCCAGTGATCTTGGTATCTAAATTTATATAAAAGTACTATGCTATTTTCATAAATTGGTGTCCGAGGTCTTTGAGTTTGTCTCTCACCTACTGCCTGTGTGTGTGTGTGTGTTCGCCTTACATGCTTACTACTACCCTTTGATATGCCTAACTGCTCGCCCACACTACCACAAAATAGAGCATTTGGGATGTCATTTGTGCCTCTGTAATACCTTTGGGGTTTGCCTGGACCCTATGCACAGTGTACCTCTTCTTGATCCACTATATAAATAGCCAGCTTCCTACATTGGTGGTACAGCGGTGGGTTAGAAGACTTTGCATGTATCTGCCACTCTCAGTATTGTGATTCCACTAAAGAATCCACAATTGACTTTACTTAACAAAAATATTTTTCGATGTTCGGTTTCTTCGGGTTTTTTCCCCCCAAAATTTCTAATCTTGTCTATCAGGGCCTTGGGTAAGTCCCCCAGTCCCTGTTGTTAGAAGTTCAAAAGGTTAGATGGTAGGTCTTAAAACTGCTTAGGATTTTTGTGTAAGATTCTAAAAAGGTCTCAACTATTTTAAAAGGCATGTCTGAGGCAGCAGGTCACTCCCAGGAGATCAACCCGGGCCCCTCCAATTACCTTTAGTTGGTCCAACTTAAGGCCCTCTGCCAAGCATGGAAATTTGCCATGGGCCCTAAATCCACAAAAACGCGTCTGCTGCAGTTTCTAGCAGAACATGATAGGGCCATGGCAGAAAAAGAAACCCCCAATGGGAAAGAGGATGTTGAGGATAGTAACACCCCTGGGAACACTTGTAACAGTAGCCCAGCTGATGTAGATAGTGAAGATCCAGATCTTCAGAAACTAGCTAAGAGGCTAAACTGTTATATAAAAAAAAAAAGGATTGAGTTGGGCTTAGAACCCATCGCTGGTGGCGGCAACAACTTAAATAGGGAGAAAGAAGTAGCTTTTGACCCTAAAAGGTATTGTCTCCAAATATGAAGACGGTGATGTTCTCTTAATGCAGCTCAGCCTTTGAGAGGGCTTGTAGAGTGAGGAAACTGAATAAAAAGTGTTGAGGCTCTCTACTTTGGGAGATGTCTTGGGGAAGTGCAGGGATAGACTCCTGACACTTGATGAGGCTGATGTGGACTCCTGTTCCCTCATGAAAGGAACCCTGATTGAAGGCATTGGACTCGCCACCGAGGAATACAGAACCGGATGAAGGGAGACTCGGAAAACCCCAAGTCAGTCCCGGGTTGATTTTGTAGAGCTTTCAGTGAAGACACTAAGTGGTTGGTTGAAGGGAAGTCAGGTGCACAATTATGATGGGCTTCATAATTTGATTATGAAGGAACATATACTCTGTAGCTGTACTCCTGAAATGTTGCATCAATACCTGGTAGGCCTGTTTTTTGGTCTCTCCCCAGGAGTTGGAGAAGATGGCTGATCAATGGATAAAAACTATAGTGTCCAAGAAAAGTCATAGATGGGGTGATCAAAAGAAAGGGGTAGGGAACCCCCCACCCCGCCCCAAGAGAAAAAGGTGGACAACTCTACAAATAAAGAAAAGGCGGCGTCTATAGGTCTTTAAAAATATGCTCAGGAGGGTGGACCGCAAGATACATCACAAGACAAATGTGTGGGTACCAGGGTAAAGCTTGGGATTCCAAAAAGGCGTGGTGCTGTGAGTGCAAACAGATAGGGCACCAAACCAAGGACACTTCTTGTCCTAAAAACAAATCCACTAGTGTGCCCCCAGGGGTTTCCTGTGTAGCCTTATAGGTTGATTCTTCAGATGAGGAGGTCTTCCTAACTGAAAAGCGGGACCCAAATGGGAGTTGGAGATTCCAGAGAGAAGTTGACACTTCCACCACCTACTGATGAATGGAAATCTAGCCACTACACTGAGAGATACCTGTGCCAGTAATGCGATTGTGCATGACAGGCTAGTACTCAAACCAGTATATTGCAGGTGACACTAAAAGAGTAAGAGCTATCCTAGGGGAGGTTACTAGTAGGCCTGTGGCTTTAGTGCCCCTAGAAATAGCTGGTCCCTTAGTTGGAGAAAGGTGGTAGTCAGTAAAGACCTTACCCGTGATTGTCTCATTGAAAATGACCTCCCAGAAGTTGGTCAGAGCCCAAAAGAGGGAGCTGGGCCAGTGCCAGTCCTCTCACAAGGATTCTGGATGTGCTGAACCTCCACTCAGCGCAAGTAGACCCCAGAAGAAAGTGTAGGCAAGGTGGGCAAGTTTTAGCCAAAGTTCCAGTAAACCAAAGAGATAATCCAGTGAGGAAGAACTCCCAAGGTGGGAATGTTGAGGCCTAAATTGCCCCACAAGAAGTCCTGACTAGTAAGGCAACTGTTAAGCCTGAAATAGTGGCTTCACAGTTAAAAGGAGAGAGGGGAAGGAAGGTGTTTGCTACAGGATGTAGTACCCCCCACTCTAAAACAGCAGAAAGCCCCCCTGAACCCAAAGAAGCCTGTAAAAGCCCCTTCACCTGTCAGTGAAGAGCTAATGGTGGTTATGGACACTGACCGCTGTAGGTGGCCTCTGCTGGGTGTACTCCTTTATGGCTGCACCATCTATGACATGGTGGTCTCACCCAATGTCAAATAGCAAGGTAAGCCCCTTGACCTTGTTGGTCATGGTGGGGTTGCTCAAGTTGTGGATGACCGCATTGGGCTGGGGGTTGCCCTGGCTAAAATAGAGTTAGCAGAGGTGGACACCTCTCACCCCAAAGAAAAGAGAGTGGACGAGGAAACTGAAAGAGCAGACAAAGTGTTTTAAATGGGGTCCTCACACCGATGAGGTAGGTCTGCTTCCCAACGGAAATGACCTAGACAGTAGGATGTATGGCAGAGTAGGCCCTGCAACCACCCAACCTGATTCCTTACTCTTCATCGCCTGACCGAGTAGGAAGACTTGCAGGTTGTGTCGGAGTCTCCTGGCCTGTTTGCTGGGGGTAGAGGGAGGGAGTGTAGAAAGCTACAGTGTGGTTGCAGTATACCCCCTCATCTCCTCCCCCACACACTTTTTGCCTGGTTTTTGATGCAACTTTGACTGAAATGCACTGGGTTCCTGCTTACCAGGTCCCCAGTGCCAGTGTTTTTCCCTCAAAACAAGACCCCAGGTCACTTGATCCCCAAGGGACCAGTCCTATAGCACCTTTGTAAGTACCTAGTAAATGGTACCCCCTGGTACCTAGGGCCTAGGTACTAAAGAGGGTCCTTAGGAGCTGCATCACAACTTGTGCTACTCCAAGGGACCCAGCACCAGACTCATGCAGACTGCCACTGCAGGCTGCATGAAAAGGTGCTTCAAAACCTGAAAACACAACCTGGCACACATTCGTGTTCCAAGTCCCCTAGCATTGCCTGTAATATTTGTACGTCACTCCTACAGCACTAAGGGAGGGTTCAGTATATTACAGGTGAGGGCATATCTGCAAGAGCAGATATGCCCCTGCTATGACTTTGTTGATTCTTAGATGAAGTAAGTGTACAGGGAAGCCATTTTAAGTACACATGCTGGACACTGGTCAGTATGAGTTCCCCAGCTACATGATGGCTTCACTGAAACTAGGGATGCTTGGTATCAAACATCTCATATTAAACCCTCACTGTGATGCCAGTGATGAACTTATTAATACGTGCACCCAGAGAGCACCTTAGAGGTGCCCTCTGATAACCTACCAACTACTGGTGGACTAACTGATTGATTAGTTCGATGCCAGCCTACCACCAACAGACGAGGTTCTGAACCCGAGGGGTTAGAGCATTTGCTCTCTGGAGGTCAGAAACAAAGCCTGCCCTGAAGGGGGTGTTAGACATCCCTCCCAACTAGATGACCTGCCAGTCTGTATTCCAAGGAAGGAGGCTTCAAATGAGCCCACCGCTTTTGGTATGCAGATCTAGCCTTCCTCAGAGGGAAATGCCAAGCCCCCTGCCCCAGGGCCCATTTGGCACCTGGACAGGCAGGATATTAGCTATGCAGCGTTTCCAGACTTGACACACACCTCTGTGGTGACCAGCCCGAAGTGAACATAGCCTTAGGAATTCTGCCATCTTGTGTGTTTTGGAATTAAGAATTCTAGGACGGGATGATGCCTACTCAACAAAGGAAGTGGTCATCTAGGGGATGTAGTGACCCCAAGGGTAAGTAGCCCATTGGCTACTACCCTTTACTCCCTTAACACCCCCTAAATTGAGTATTTAGGAGTTGACACCCCTGCCCCCCCCCTCCTCCTCCCCCCCCCACTCCCCCCCCCCACTCCCCCCCCCCCCCCCCCCCCCCCCCCCCCCCCCCCAATACTAGGAAAACAGATCTTCGCTGGGCACAAAAGGAGTAGACAAGAAACCTGCTAAACTAAAGAGCACGACTGACTTAACGCCAACCCTGCTAGCCTGCTTGATGCACCTGACCCTCGAAGAGCAACTGACCTGTCCTGCCACAGCAGCCTCCAGGAAACCGGGGGAGCTGTCAGTGCTTCACAAATTAACAAGATGAACTCCCTGGGAGCATAGGAGCTGTTTCCCTGCATCTGCAGGCAACCCAAGAAAGAATTGCGAGGACCTGGATTGTGAAGAACCCAACGCCTGACATCACCACTGCACCCGAGCCCCCTAGCCCAATCTGAAGTGATCCAGTGGTGTCAACATGGTCCCCAGGCCCGAAGAGACGAAGCCCACCTTGATGCCACCCTCCCCCGACTTCCCGACAGTGTCTGCAGCCGCTTTCTGCAGACCCTTCACCATGACTGCCTCTGGTGACAGAGACCCGAAGGTCTACTGCACTCAGGTGCCCTTGACCGAGGAGAAGAGAACCACTGTTGTCCCTACATTTTTCTGGCTCTTGAGGCCCGAGTCCACTTGTTGGTTTGGTTGGACTGGACTCCCAACTCCACACCTGCAGCCTAATTCTGTGAGCCCTCCACCTCTACTACACCCGCCCGTGGTGACAGAAAACCCGATAGTCCAAACCACGTCTGCACCCGGACCGAGGAGAACAGGACCACTGGTATACCTACATCACCGAGCATTGCAATTGGTGGTTCACCTGGACTGGACTCAGTCCACATCTGCAGTTTCTTTGTGACTGAACCGTTCCCCATTGACTTACATGGGGCACCCAACGGTGTACTGCACTCAGCCGCTCAAGGTGACTTGTTGGTGTGACCTTGAACCTTGCCCTATACTTACCTTAAATCCAGGAGATATGTCCTGTAGGTCGCTGTACTATACCTGTATGCAGTGCTTGTTCTTCCTCCTTAGGATAACATTGCTGTATCTGCATAAATGCACTGTCAACTTTTTCAAACTAAAAATTCATAATTCGAAAAGTACTCACCTGATTCTGGTGATCTTGGTATGTAACTTCATATACAGTATGTTATTTTATAAATTGATGTTGGATTTCTTTATTGGGTGCATCTCACCTACTGCCCATATGTGTATCTTACTTACATAGCACTACCCTCTGATATGCCTAACTGCTCGCTCAACCTACCACAAAAGAGAGCATTTGGGATGTCATTTGTGCCTCTGTGATACCTTTGGGGTTCGTCTGGACTCTTTGCACAGTGTACCTCTTTTTGGTCCAGTATATAAAAAGCCAGCTTCCTACAGTTGACGTTTAGCCAGTCGTTTTTCAGCCAACAGAACCAAGTACGCTTGGACTTGTAGGTCCACAACAGGGATGGATAAACTTCTGGTCATCTACAAAGCAGCCAGCAGGGCTGTGCTCCGCATTTCTGAGTGTGTTTTGCATTGGGTGTTTGTCTCAGAGCTCATACCCAGCATGCCTGGACTACACCTCCTTTGGGAGTCCTCACATTTTCACCATTGAATCAACTATACACTTCAACTATCCCATGAGCATGAATTAAGGGGGTGGAGATTTAAAAGCGAGTAATTACCCGTACTAATGCGGATACCCTTCAGTGCCCTTCATCCCTAGGAAGGCAGCAAGTCATTTTCTCCATCTACATTTATGTATGATCTATGTAACTGGAAATAAGAAACTGAAGCAAACGTAGGCCTGTGAGTAGCAGTCGAAACCTAATTGGGATTGATAGCTTATGCAAGCCACCTTGTTCTGTGCCTGAACTGTCCTTAAACGTGAGCACCAATCAGTGATTCTGGCACTCCCCTACCCATGGGATGCCTATAAAGTAGGGTGTTCTGAGTGACACATTACCAGAGTTCATTTTGTGAGTGAGCTTCTGATTCTGCCTGTGCTGACTTCTCACTCTCTCGTCACTCTTGCCTCTAGAATTAATAGCTACACTCTTCTTGTGGAGGTAGGATAATACAGATCACTTAATATGCATGTATCTGTAAACATTAGCTTGTTAGCAATGCTTTCAGTTCTCCATCGTACAGCAGTAATGTAAATTCTAACATACTAAAAGCTAGTTTTCTGTGAAGTGTACAGTTTCTTCTAATCTAAAGGACTCACATAGTGTCCAGTGCATGAGCGCCATTTTAACGTTTTACATAAATACATGAATCGCGGTACCCACTCACAAGATTGTACCCACAGAACATGGGAAGGAAGGTGGGGGAAAGAAGGCTGCGATGAACACATTTAAAGTCAAGTGAAGGTGAAACAGGAGGGACCGTGTCACAAATGGGAGTTTAATTGTAGAGATAAACTGGCAGGATTTGAATTATTCCTTTCCTGCTTGTGTATCCCATCCATTCTGTGTGCCCCTAATTGCCCTGTGATGTTCAGTCTCATGTGGGCAGGTAGCATCCTTTCCACAAATTTTTATTGCCATAACCCCTCCCCCGCTCCATCAGGAACGAGAAGTATAAAGAATTTGCTGCGTTGGCTTTCTACCACAAGGGATGCATGGCCTGTGAAGTATTGATCTGGTCCGCTTTCAAAAGAGCTCGCTGTCTGCTTCTCTGCTGATGGAGCATGCGTCTGTGTGCAGCCTGGCATTTGGAGGTGTGTTACTGGTAGAACATTTGTATGATGTTCTGCCCGCTAAAATCTTCTGTTGCGCTGTCCAAACAGAAATCTTCACCAGTGTTTTATCCTATCTTGTCTCTCTGGAATAGAGTTCTTTTGTAGTTGCTTTAAACTGTGTGCCTTTCTTAGAAAGCTGTATTAGTTGAACTGCTTGCGTGAATGCTGCTCTTTCGTGTCTTTGAGATGGAACCTGCCAGCAGAGGGGGGCTTGTCTATATGATCGTTTTTGATTTAGCAGCTCGCTTTTGCAGGATGAGTGTCTGACCTTCCTGCATGCATAGCTTTTGTCATTCTAGGGCTCTGATTTGTACATAACTTATTTCTTCTTGGAGATTGATTTAATACTGGACTCCCTTAGCTAATTGACATAAGTAAAAGTCTTCATCTCAAGATCTGCATCTGTTCAGCAACTCGGTGTACTGGGCAGTCGTCACTGCTGCCTCTTAAAAAATGTGCTTTTGTGAAGCCTTTGGGCGAGATATGGAATCCATTGGCCAACACAATTTATTTTTTAATGCTGTTTGTCACACTTGACTTTTGATTTGTTATAAAAATGTTTTTGAAAGCCCTTTCTTATATTAATGTGTTTTTAGTCTGGTTGGTTCCATTCTTTCAGCCGCACCTCGCTTGCAGTATTGCATGTACTTGCATGTCATAACAGTATGAAACGGTCTGTGGTTTCTAAACTTGATCTTTTCCTGTATATTTCTTTAAAGTGATGATGGCAAAAGAGAAACCCCCGATCAGTGTGGTAGGCGATGTCGGAGGAAGGATCGCTATAATTGTGGTAAGCTTCTAAAGATATGACTGAGAGGGTTTTGCATATGGTTTTGCAGTTGCTCATATTTACAGATAAGATAGCAACATTTACCTCAGTGGTGAGGCCTGGATTTCAGAGTGGTAAAGGTTGGTGTGAGGGTGGGGGGCCTAACTAAGCAGCAGAAGTGGAGCGTGGAGTTTGGCAGGATTAGTCAAAATGTAGAGAATGTGTGCAGCAGGTGAGGTACGGTGGCCCTTAGCAATGCATAATTCATCAGTGGATTCTAGAAAGCAGTTTGAGCAATATGTATTTACTTGGATCCGACTGTACATCACGCTTAGGAATTTCTGCAAGTTATACCTCAGCTCATCTGTAGCCAAAATGACGTGCAGTCAGTCGGCCAATATGGAAAAACTTGCTGAACTAGCACTTTCGAATGTTTGATACAAGACACTTGTCTGTTGGTGTTTTGGTTGCAATCACTTTTGAGGGGCCTTGCTGTAGAGTTTGGGCTACATGCTCATGTGAAGTTGACTATTCCCTGGAACATCTAGACTGTCTTTTAAAGATGTATTGTTTAATCCATGTTCATATACAGACTGCATTGTTCCATAGCCCTTCGTGGCAAACGGTATGCTTCATTATAAATTTATGTTCGGTGGCATGTGTAGCTGCAGATACACATGCTGTGCATAGTCCGCCGTCTGGTGTTGGGTCGGAGTGTTACAAGTTGTTTTTCTTCGAAGAAGTCTTTTCGAGTCACGAGACCGAGGGACTCCTCCTACTTTGGTTCCATTGCGCATGGGCGTCGACTCCATGTTAGATTGTTTTTTTTCCGCCATCGGGTTCGGACGTGTTCCTTTTCGCTCCGTGTTTCGGGTCGGAAAGTTAGTCAGAATCAATGGAAAATTCGTCGGTATTGTTTTGTTCGGTATCGGGTTAGATTGGAATCGACACCGAATCTTGAAGAGCTCCGGTAGCCCTTCGGGGTAATTTCGATCCCCCGTCTGGGCCTGGTCGGCCCGACCGCGTGCAACATCGAGACTGATGGAACGGACCCCGTTCCGATTCTGTCCTAAATGCCACAGTAAATATCCCTATACAGACCAACATTTGGTCTGTAACTTGTGCCTGTCACCCGAGCACAAAGAAGAAACGTGTGAGGCCTGTCGAGCGTTTCGGTCGAGAAAAACGCTCCGAGACCGAAGAGCCAGAAGGTTGCAGATGGCGTCCACGCCGACAGGACAACAACGGTTCGAGGAAGAGGGAGAAGAAGAAACATTCTCCATCCACGAATCCGATTCCGAAGAATTCGATGTCGAAGAAACCGTGAGTAAGACGTCGAAACAAGCATCACACAGAAAAACAGACAAAGCCCAGGGGACGCCACTGCCGACAGGCCATGGCTCAACCCATAAAGTAGGTGACCGCCCATCGGCACCGAAAAAGGGCGAGCTGGTGCCGAGATCGTCCGACTCAGGTCGAGACACAGGCACGCAGCAATCTCGGGACCGAGATACTGCCGCAGAAAAGGGTCAACACCGAGACAGTGGCACCGAAGCTGCTCGGCACAGGGATAGCGGCACCGAAGATGGTCAACGCCAAGAAGGTACGACACCGAAAAAGAGGAAAATCTCTTCGGAGCCGAAAACAACAAAAGACACGGTTTCGGTGCCAAAACGCCCAGCAACCGAACCGAAAGCCAGTTCCTACTCAGAGGAACAATCACTGTCCTCCCAACTTCAAAAACACAGGTTTGAGGAGGAATTACAAACAACAGCTGTAGATCACACGCAAAAGCGGATCTTTATACAAAGTGGTACAGGGAAGATCAGCATCCTTCCCCCAATCAGAAGAAAAAGGAAACTAGATTTCCATCAACAAGAAAAAACACCACAAGCAAAAGTGGTGAAGAAGGTAACTCCACCACCCTCTCCACCACCGGCAACTCCTATATCACCGGCACAGACTCCGTCACAATCACCAGCTCATATCACCATGAGCCAAGATGACCAGGACGCATGGGATCTCTATGACGCCCCAGTATCGGACAATAGCCCTGAGTCGTACCCCACTAAGCCCTCACCACCTGAGGACAGTACAGCGTATGCTCAGGTGGTAGCTAGGGCAGCAGAGTTTCATAACGTATCGCTACATTCAGAGCCTATCGAGGATGACTTCCTTTTTAACACCCTGTCCTCCACCCATAGCAATTATCAAAGCCTTCCTATGCTTCCTGGAATGCTAAGGCACGCTAAACAAATCTTTAAGGAGCCAGTTAAAAGCAGAGCAATAACCCCAAGGGTGGAGAAGAAATACAAGGCACCACCCACAGACCCTGCTTTTATTACATCACAACTGACACCAGATTCAGTTGTCGTAGGAGCAGCTCGTAAAAGAGCCAACTTCCACACATCAGGCGACGCACCACCTCCAGACAAGGAGAGCCGAAAGTGTGATGCAGCCGGGAAAAGGGTTGCAGTACAAGCTGCAAATCAGTGGCGCATCGCCAACTCGCAGGCACTCCTAGCGCGATATGACAGAGCCCATTGGGACGAGATGCAGCATCTCATCGAGCACCTCCCCAAAGAATTCCAAAAACGGGCAAAACAAGTGGTTGAAGAGGGACAAAACATATCCAACAACCAAATCCGTTCTTCTATGGATGCAGCAGATACAGCTGCAAGAACTATAAATACTGCTGTAACGATAAGGAGGCACGCATGGCTGCGCACATCCGGCTTCAAACCTGAGATACAACAGGCAGTGCTCAATATGCCGTTCAATGAACAACAATTGTTTGGACCAGAAGTGGACACTGCAATTGAAAAATTAAAGAAAGACACTGACACAGCTAAAGCCATGGGCGCACTCTATTCCCCGCAGGGCAGAGGCACATTTGGCACATTTCGCAAAACTACTTTCAGAGGAGGGTTTCGAGGTCAAGCCACACAAGCCAGCACCTCGCAAACAACACCGTCTACCTACCAGGGACAGTATCAAAGGGGAGGCTTTCGGGGCCAATACAGAGGGGGCCAATTCCCAAGAAACCGGGGAATATTTCAAGGGCCCAAAACCCCTCAAAACAAGCAGTGACTCACAAGTCACTCAACCCCTTCACACAACACCAGTGGGGGGAAGACTAAGCCAGTTCTACAAATTTTGGGAGGAGATAACAACAGGCACTTGGGTCTTAGCAATTATCCAACATGGTTATTGCATAGAATTTCTCCAACTCCCTCCAAACGTCCCACCGAAAAAACACAAGATGTCCAAACAGCATATAGACCTTCTAGGACTAGAAGTTCAAGCATTACTGCAAAAAGACGCAATAGAATTAGTACCAAAAACACAAAAGAACACAGGAGTTTACTCACTGTACTTTCTAATACCGAAAAAGGACAAAAGTCTGAGACCAATATTGAATCTCAGAACACTAAACACCTACATCAAATCAGACCACTGTCACATGGTCACGTTACAAGACGTAATACCACTACTGAAACAGCAAGACTACATGACAACGTTAGATCTAAAAGACGCGTATTTCCATATACCGATACATCCCTCGCACAGGAAATACCTAAGGTTCATATTCGATGGAATACATTACCAATTCAAAGTGTTGCCATTCGGAATAACGACAGCACCAAGAGTCTTTACAAAATGTCTAGCAGTAGTAGCTGCACATATCAGGAGGCAGCAAATACACGTGTTCCCATACCTAGACGATTGATTAATCAAAACCAACTCGCTAACAAAGTGTTTACACCACACAGATTATGTTATACAAACCCTTTTCAAACTGGGTTTCTCCATCAACTATGCAAAGTCACACCTTTTGCCGTGTCAAACACAGCAATACTTAGGAGCGACAATCAACACAACAAAAGGGATAGCCACTCCAAGTCTACAAAGGGTTCAAAATTTTCACAAGGTGATACAAGCTATGTATCCAACACAAAAGATACACGCAAAGATGGTCTTAAAACTCCTAGGCATGATGTCCTCATGCATAGCCATTGTCCCAAACGCAAGATTGCACATGCAGCCCTTACAACAGTGCCTAGCATCACAATGGTCACATGCACAGGGTCACCTTCTAGATCTGGTGTTGATAGACCGCCAAACATACATCTCGCTTCTATGGTGGAACAGTACAAATTTAAACAAAGGGCGGCCTTTCCAAGACCCAGTGCCACAATACGTGATAACAGATGCTTCCATGACAGGGTGGGGAGCACACCTCAATCAACACAGCATCCAAGGACAATGGGACGTACATCAAAGAAAGTTTCATATAAATCACCTAGAATTGTTAGCAGTATTTCTAGCGTTGAAAGCATTCCAACCAATGATAACCCACAAATACATTCTTGTCAAAACAGACAACATGACGACAATGTATTATTTAAACAAACAGGGGGGAACACACTCGACACAGTTGTCTCCTCACACAAAAAATATGGCATTGGGCAGTTCACAACCACATTCGCCTAATAGCACAGTTTATTCCAGGGATCCAGAACCAGCTAGCAGACAATCTCTCTCGGGATCACCAACAAGTCCACGAATGGGAAATTCACCCCCAAATCCTGAACACTTACTTCCAAATTTGGGGAACACCTCAAATAGATCTATTTGCAACAAAAGAAAACGCAAAATGCCAAAACTTCGCATCCAGGTACCCACACCGGCAATCTCAAGGCAATGCTCTATGGATGAATTGGTCAGGGATATTTGCGTACGCTTTTCCCCCTCTCCCTCTCCTTCCATATCTAGTAAACAGATTGAGTCAAAACAAACTCAAACTCATACTAATAGCACCAACATGGGCAAGACAACCTTGGTATACCACACTACTAGACCTGTCAGTAGTACCTCATGTCAAACTACCCAACAGGCCAGATCTGTTAACACAACACAAACAACAGATCAGGCATCCAAACCCAGCATCGCTGAATCTAGCAATTTGGCTCCTGAAATCCTAGAATTTGGACACTTGAACCTCACACAAGAATGTATGGAGGTCATAAAACAAGCTAGAAGGCCATCCACTAGACACTGCTATGCAAGTAAATGGAAAAGATTTGTTTGTTACTGCCATAATAATCAAGTCCAACCATTGCATGCATCTCCAAAAGATGTAGTAGGATATTTACTACATCTACAAAAATCAAATCTAGCTTTTAATTCCATAAAAATACATCTCGCAGCAATATCTGCTTACCTGCAGATTACTCATTCAACTTCCCTATTTAAAATACCGGTCATTAAAGCGTTTATGGAGGGCCTAAAGAGAATAATACCACCAAGGACACCACCTGTTCCTTCATGGAACCTCAACATTGTCTTGACAAGGCTCATGGGTCCACCTTTCGAACCCATGCATTCTTGTGAAATGCAATACTTAACGTGGAAAGTTGCATTTCTCATTGCCATTACATCTCTAAGAAGAGTAAGTGAAATTCAGGCATTTACTATACAAGAACCATTTATTCAAATACACAAAAATAAGGTAGTTCTAAGAACCAACCCAAAATTCTTACCAAAGGTCATCTCACCGTTCCACTTAAATCAAACAGTAGAATTGCCAGTGTTCTTTCCACAGCCAGACTCAATAGCTGAAAGAGCACTACATACATTAGACATCAAAAGAGCACTAATGTACTACATTGACAGAACAAAACTAATTAGGAAAACAAAACAACTATTTATTGCATTTCAAAAACCTCATACAGGAAATCCAATATCAAAACAAGGTATAGCTAGATGGATAGTTAGGTGCATCCAAACCTGCTATCTTAAAGCAAAGAGACAGCTGCCTATTACACCAAAGGCACACTCAACCAGAAAGAAAGGTGCTACCATGGCCTTTCTAGGAAATATTCCAATGAACAAAATATGTAAGGCAGCAACATGGTCTACGCCTCACACATTTACTAAGCACTACTGTGTAGACGTGTTAACTGCACAACAAGCCACAGTAGGTCAAGCTGTACTAAGAACTTTATTTCAAACTACTTCCACTCCTACAGGCTGAACCACCGCTTTTGGGGAGATAACTGCTTACTAGTCTATGCACAGCATGTGTATCTGCAGCTACACATGCCACCGAACGGAAAATGTCACTTACCCAGTGTACATCTGTTCGTGGCATTAGTCGCTGCAGATTCACATGCGCCCACCCGCCTCCCCGGGAGCCTGTAGCCGTTTGGAAGTCATCTTCAACATTTGTACATTTGTAAATATATTACTTTAAACTTCATTTTGTACATACTTAGTCATTCCATTGCATGGGCACTATTACTAACATACACAACTCCTACCTCACCCTCTGCGGGGAAAACAATCTAACATGGAGTCGACGCCCATGCGCAATGGAACCAAAGTAGGAGGAGTCCCTCTGTCTCGTGACTCAAAGACTTCTTCGAAGAAAAACAACTTGTAACACTCCGACCCAACACCAGACGGCGGACCATGCACAGCATGTGAATCTGCAGCGACTAATGCCACGAACAGATGTACACTGGGTAAGTGACATTTTCCTTAGTCAGGCAGATAAAAGGTCACGGATGGCTATTGGCCAACAACATATTACACACTATGCATCTCACCTCTCTACATGGTTGGGCTGCTGGCAATTAAAAATGTTCATATTATTCCAATGGAGCTTTGCTTTAGGGTTCTTTTGTGGTATTGCTGCATGGTTTCTCAAACCCTCCCCCCCCCCCCCCCCCCCAAAGTGTACGTTTGAAACATCATTGTGTCTGTTCTGAAGTGCTTTTGTTACTGTCACCTTCCCTTTGAATTGCGTGTAATTGGATAGTTAAATTATGGCACATTTATATTTTTGATGTTGAGTTGCGTGAACTGAGCGTTTATTTGAGATGGCAGTGTTTTGCGTAATGTGTACATACTAAACATTAATAGGAAGGGGAACATTATTATATAAGTTGCAGATCACAAACAATAAGTGTTTTTAATCTTGATAATAAAATATAAAGAGATAGATTATATACTTAACGCAATTGGCATGTCTGTCATTTCGCCTTGCCCTTTTGAAAGCTTCAGGGCAGACTTTTTCTTAAAGTTGGAAATTTCAAAACGAAGAATAGGTTTACTTGTTGATATCCATGTTCCAACCTGATATATGGAGCTTGTAGGTAACGAATGCTATATTTTATACATGCATCATATTGCTGGAGTGAACCATTTCAGAGAGGCTAAAACTTGTGTAATGTTTTAAAATATATTGGTTAAAGAGAAGAGCCGGGCATCAGAATGGGAAAAACTGTTTTAAGAGGCACAAGTCACATCTTAATGATGCATCTGAATAAAGCATTCTCGTATTCTGTTCAAGAGAAGCCCATGGTTTTCACTGTGTTCTTTAAGTCGTTCCTTTGGAGGAAATGCCTGATGTGGACTATGGCTCTTAGTTGATAGTTTGCACTCCAAATCCGGAACCGATGTGCCAGAGTTCCCCGGGCCATGATTTGATGCACCGACCTACATCAGGTGTGTAACTTGTGCCGCTCTCTGGAACATCAGGAAGCTACTTGAGAAGCCTGCTAGTCCTTTAGGTCCAAGAAGACACTGTTTAACCGACGAGCCCGATGACTCAAAATGTCCTGCTGCAGCCCTAAAGTCACACTGGACCTTTTTAGACCCGAGGACCTTCAACATGATGGTCTCGCTCAGGTGTTTGCAGCAGATGAGGGCACCTTTTCGCCAGAAGACAGCTCAAGCTCCGAGATGGAGAGGCAGGATCTCACACCAGGTCAAGCAGTGAGCAACTGTGCCCTCTCCTTCCCAGCCCCAGCAAACCGTCTCAAAGGGTCATCTATCCAGTTCAGACTGACCAAAGTCTTCACTCGGGCCATGGTCATCACTGAACAGCTGCATCTGACATACTCAGCCCTGGCTTGCTGCCGAAAGAATAGCAAAAGAATCAAGCTCCTGATCTGACGTCCACACCATCTGAGTCGAGCTGACCCTCAATGTCAAGAGCGGGGACACCAAAACAGCGCTCCGCCATGGTGCCGAAACTGGCATCTTCGGATCCAAGACCCTTGGCATCAATAACATTGGTACCAAAGCTGCCAAAGTCCTACTCCTTCAAGCATGCACTCGGATACAAGCCTGTAAAACCCGTGCTCAAGTGGATGCAGGAAGAAAACGACTAGTCAGAAACACCTAGTCATACCCCTGGACACTGGTTGTATTCTAGGAAGACCTCCTTATACTGGGGCACAACCAGCCAAGAGGCAATTAACATTTGTAGAAGCTTTGGAGACACCGATCCCACCAAAGCACAGGGAAAAGGAGGATAAGGTTACAAGCCCAGCACACCTCAACCCACCACCACTGCCTGTTGCACCACACTCACTCACAAACTCACACACTCACCAGAGGGTTCCAACCACTCTTTTGGGGAGACTGGGATGACGAAGATCAATTCTCCATTCCACCACACAGTGACCTGCGGGACCCACATGACGCAGACCCACCTGCAGACACCACCACTGATCACGATGTCATAGGTAGGACTGCCACTTATCACAAGGTTCAGCTTCAGCTCCACACTAAACCACTGGAGAACCATTTTTTTTATTTGAAACCCCTTCCTCTAGTCAAGCGCTTGCCACAATACTTGCTGATGCTCAAGGGCATGCTAGGAAACACACATGATATTTTCTAGGGCCTGGTCAAGGCCAGTGTCCTAACACCACTGGATCGAGTTTAATAAAAAAATATATATAAATCAATTTTTAAAAAAAAGACATACATACTGACCTTACAAACATAAAAGGCCAACTACCACCTGACTCATTAGTGTTCGCCCCAGCAAGGAAAAGGGAAAATTCACAAACATGTGGTGCGGCACCCCCACTAGATAAAGAAAACAAAAAGATAGATGCCACAGGTAAAGGGTGCCAACCACTGGATCACCAACTCGTTTGGCCTCTTCGCCCACTAAGACAATAGCCCACTGGGATGAGATGGATGGACCCTTCCAACTTCTCCCAGACAAAAACAAGAAGCTGGCATATGAGATTGCCTCTGAGGGCAAACTAATTGTGAATACTTCTACTCGCTGCCCCCTCAACGTGACTTCCATCTCTACAGACACTTCCACCTCCTATCTGCGTCCTCAGGCACAAACTATCTCACCTAGGGGATACTACAGAGGCTCCTACAGCAGCAACAGTTCCAAAGGCAGAGGCAAGAGTGGAGCGGTTTCACTAAAGCCACTGCCACAAACCCTTAACAATCATCTCCCCCGACTATAGAACACCTGTCTGGGTACGAATACAAGGGTTTCTTCCCGCGTGGCGGAACATCACCTCATTAGCCAACATGGTTATTGTCTGGCGCTCGCTTCCATACCTCCAAACTCACCACTACATCTACAGTTACTGAAGGAAGTTCAGACACTTCTCACCAAAGGAGCCATAGAACCAGTTCTGTTGCATTTGCATTGCATAGCAGTCTATTCACTCTGCTTCCTTATTCCTAAAAAGGACGGGTCACTGAGACTAATCTTGGATCTCAGACCCCCTAAACTAACACATTCGCTCAGAGCACTATAACATGGTCACTTTTCAAGATGTCATCCGGTTATTGCAACAAGATTACTTCATGGCCGTCCTCAACCTGATACTTCAGGTTTGTGATAATGGGCAGCATTTCCAATTCAAAGTGCTTCCCTTTGTGGTCACAACCGCCCCAAGAGTCTTCACCAAATATCTCACAGTACTAGCTACTCACTTGTCTTATCTAGATGACTGGCTCATCAAAAGTGCAACTCGTCAAAAGTGCTTCTAACACAATCAGACCACCATAACCCTACTTTATTGACTAGGCGTTACCATCAACACATTCAAATCCCACCCCCAACCCCTTAAAATAAAACCATACATGGGAGCCATCCTCGATTCTCAGCGAGGAATAGCTTACCCAGCGGCTCCCGGATTCAATCCTCAAAGGTGCTCATTCCCCATTTCCATCCTGATCGGTAAGTCCCAGTGAGGACAGTCATGTGTCTCCTCGTTATGACTGCTTCATGCATAGCAATAGTACCTCAAGTCAGACTGAACATGTGTCCTTTGCAAGAGTGCTTAGTGCACCATTGGACTCAAGCGGAGGGTCAATGGTAAGAAGTAGTGTTTGTCGACCTTCAAGCTTGCCACTCTCTGCAGTGTTGGAACGCCAACAATCTCCTCAAATAACGACCTTTCCTAGACCAAATTTTGCAGAGAACTGTAATAGCAGACACCTCCCTCACGGGTAGGGAAGCTCATTCTCAAGATCAGCCAGAGACATCACCATATCAGTCACCTAGAGTTGCTACTTGTTCACCTACTGCTCAAAGCCTTCCTTCTCACCTTCCTGGCAAGGTCATCCTGTCCAAGACAAATAACATGACTGGCATCTATTATCTCCAAAAGCATGGGCACCAGGTCCCCTCAGCCTTCTCGTCTAGCCCGTGCCATTTGGAGGTGGATCCTCCGGTATAACATTCACCTGTTAGAGTACATTACGGGAGCAGACTTTGCAGATGATCTCAGCAATTGGTGCCAGCATGTCCACAAGAGGAAACTTCACCCGCAAGTCCTCTTCCCATACTCCCGTCATTGGGGTCAACCAGAAATAGAACTTTTCGTCACAGCAGAAAATGTCAAATGCCCATACTTTGCCTTCAGGTCAGGTTCCCACCGTCTAATGGCAACGCTCTGTGGATGAGTGTATCCAGGATATTTGCTTCCGCTTGTGGTTCCCAAACTCCCACACGCATCTCTTACTCTCATCCTGATGGCTACAAATGGGCACGGCAAGCATGGTTCACCACGCTCCTATAACTTTCAGTAGTTCCCCATGAGGTACTGACTAACAGTCAGGACCTTCTCACGCAGAGCTATGGAGAAATCTGACTCCTCAATCTTGCAATCTGGCTCCTGAAGTCCTATAGTTTGGTTATTTGAGTCTACCACAACCTTGAATGGACATTCTTAAAGAAGCACACAGGCTCACTACTTGTGCCTGTTATGCCGCAAAATAGAAAAATGTGTTCACTATTGTAATTCCATACATATTGATCCTTAGGAGCCACAACGTTCAAGACATTGCATGTTACTCATTTCATTTAGCTTTTTACATCTAAAGGGGTACATCTAGCAGCACTTTCCACATATCTGCAAAACAGATGACAGAGTTCCCTATTCATGATCCCAGTTATCATTTTTCAGCATGGTCATCTCACTATATTACACTCTGCTCCACATTTCACTCTCACCCAACTTTCGGGAAAACAATCACACTGGAGCTGATTACCATGTGCATTACCAGCAAGCGGATTCACCAAACCTAATGACTTAAGAGATTTTCTTTGCAGAAAAACAACTTGCACAAATCCGAGCCCAGCACTAGATGGCGGGATTCTGCTAGGCATATGAATCTAAAGCACTACATGCCACAAACAGATGCTTACTGGATAAGTAACATTTTCCTTTAGGTGGATATATAATCTTCCCACAGTTTACTCGCCACCCTCTTTCCTCCTCCTCTCCCAGTTAGTGCACAACTAATAAGATCCCAAAGTGTAGGCAAACATGTTGCATGCATTAATTGTCATTGTTCTTGTTCTCTCTGTTCCACTCCACATCTCAGGGTGTGGCAAAAGTACCATGAAATAATGCCAGCATGTCTGTTGGTTCCTAGTATGCTCGTGTCCTCATGTTTGGAGATAGTTTGGGGCATGGTACCACCTAGTTGTGCAGGAGAGAGATTTGTTGGAAAAAGTGTTTTTCCAGAGCAGTCAGTTCAATGGAACGATAATTCATGGGATGAAAAATCTGCAGAAATATATTAACCGGAAATATAAGTTCGATGGCATCTGTCGCTGTAGATACGCATGTTCTGCAATAGCTCGCCATCTGGTGTTGGGCCGGAGTGTTACAAGTTGTTTTTCTTCGAAGAAGTCTTTCGAGTCACGGGACCGAGTGACTCCTCCTTTTGTCTCCATTGCGCATGGGCGTCGACTCCATCTTCGATTGTTTTTTTTCCACCATCGGGTTCGGACGTGTTCCTGTCGCTCCGAGTTTCGGAACGGAAAATTAGCTAATTTCGGAAGATTTTCGTCGGTATTGTTGCGTTCGGGATCGGCGTACTTAGATTCCACACCGCATCGAAGAGCTCCGGTGCCCTTCGGGGTCGTTTTTTCGATCCTCCGTCGGGGCCTGGTCGGCCCGACCGCGTGCTGAAGAACGCCGATGGAACGGACCCCGTTCCGTTTCTGCCCCAAATGCCACAATAAATACCCCTACACAGACCAACACTTGGTCTGCAACCTGTGCCTGTCACCTGAGCACAGCGAAGACACCTGCGAGGCCTGTCGTGCGTTCCGGTCCCGAAAAACACTCCGAGACCGTTGAGCCAGAAGACTTCAAATGGCGTCCGCACCGACAGCCCAACGGGAGTTCGAGGAACAGGAAGAAGAAGGTACCTTCTCGATCCAAGACTCAGACTCCGAAGGATTCGACGACACACAAACCGTGAGTAAGACGTCGAAAACCACACAAAGAAACATTTACAAGGCCCAGGGGACGCCACTGCCACCAGGCCATGGCTCGACCCATAAATTCGGTGACCGACCGTCGGCACCGAAAAAGGCCCAAACAGTGCCGAGATCGTCCGACTCCGGTCGAGACACCGGCACGCAGCCTTCTCGGGACCGAGAAAGTGCTGGAGACAAGCATCGACACCGAGATACCGGTGTAGACATGGCTCGACGCCGAGACAGCGGCACCGAAACAGATCGACGCCGAGAGGTTTCGGCCCCGAAAAGGAAAAAAGTCACCTCGGAGCCGAAAAAACACGCAGACAAAGTTTCAATGCCGAAACAAACTGCAAGCGACCCAGCTTCAGGCTCTTATACAGAAGAGCACTCGCTAACCTCCCAAATGCAAAAGCATAGGTTTGAGGAAGAGCTACAAGCAACTGATGTGGACCATACGCAAAAGCGTATCTTCATTCAGCAGGGGACAGGAAAAATAAGCACCCTTCCCCCCATTAGGAGAAAGGGAAGGTTGGAGTTCCAGACGGAACAAGCACCACAACCAAAAGTGGTGAAAAGAGTTACACCACCACCCTCTCCTCCGCCCGTGATTAACGTTTCACCAGCACAAACTCCATCACACTCCCCAGCTCACACCACCATGAGCCAGGGTGACCAAGATCAGGACGCATGGGACCTATACGACGCCCCAGTGTCAGATAACAGCCCGGAGGCATACCCTACAAAGCCATCTCCACCAGAAGACAGCACCGCGTACTCTCAGGTGGTGGCTAGAGCAGCACAATTTCACAACGTAAGCCTCCACTCAGAACAGGTCGAGGATGATTTCTTGTTCAACACACTCTCCTCCACCCACAGCTCATACCAAAGCCTGCCTATGCTCCCTGGTATGCTCCGGCACGCAAAAGACATATTTAAGGAGCCGGTCAAAAGTAGGGCAATCACACCAAGGGTGGAAAAAAAGTACAAGCCGCCTCCTACGGACCCGGTTTTCATCACTACACAGCTGCCACCAGGCTCTGTTGTTGTAGGAGCAGCTAGGAAAAGGGCCAACCCTCACACATCTGGAGATGCACCACCCCCAGATAAAGAAAGCCGCAAGTTTGATGCAGCTGGTAAAAGAGTCGCAGCACAAGCTGCAAACCAGTGGCGCATCGCGAACTCCCAGGCACTACTTGCGCGCTATGACAGAGCCCACTGGGACGAGATGCAACATCTCATTGAACATCTGCCCAAGGACTTCCAAAATAGGGCAAAACAAGTGGTTGAGAAGGGACAGACCATCTCCAACAACCAGATACGTTCCTCCATGGACGCTGCAGATACAGCTGCACGGACAATTAATACATCTGTAACTATCAGAAGGCATGCATGGCTCCGAACGTCTGGATTTAAACCAGAGATTCAACAAGCAGTTCTCAATATGCCTTTTAATGAAAAAGAACTGTTCGGTCCAGAAGTGGACACAGCGATTGAGAAACTCAAAAAAGATACGGACACTGCCAAAGCCATGGGCGCACTCTACTCCCCGCAGAGCAGAGGGAATTACAGCACATTCCGTAAAACGCCCTTTCGAGGGGGGTTTCGGGGTCAAAGCACACAAGCCAGCACCTCACAAGCAACACCGTCCACTTACCAGGGACAGTATAGAGGAGGTTTTCGGGGACAATATAGAGGAGGCCAATTCCCTAGAAATAGAGGGAGATTTCAAAGCCCCAAAACCCCTACTACTAAACAATGACTCACAGGTCACTCACCCCCTCCACACAACACCAGTGGGGGGAAGAATAGGTCATTATTACAAAGCATGGGAGGAAATCACTACAGACACTTGGGTTCTAGCAATTATCCAACATGGTTATTGCATAGAATTTCTACAATTCCCTCCAAACATACCACCAAAAGCACAAAATTTAACAACACACCATTCCAATCTCCTGGAGATAGAAGTGCAGGCACTATTGCAAAAGAATGCAATCGAATTAGTGCCAAACACACAAATAAACACAGGAGTTTACTCACTGTACTTTCTGATACCAAAGAAGGACAAAACGCTGAGACCAATCCTAGACCTCAGAGTAGTGAACACTTTCATCAAATCAGACCACTTCCACATGGTCACACTACAAGAAGTGTTGCCATTGCTAAAACTACACGACTACATGGCAACTTTAGACCTCAAGGATGCTTATTTCCATATACCAATACACCCATCGCACAGGAAATACCTAAGGTTTGTATTCAAAGGAATACATTACCAATTCAAGGTACTGCCTTTCGGATTAACAACAGCACCAAGAGTCTTTACCAAATGTCTAGCGGTAGTCGCTGCACACATAAGAAGGCAGCAGATACATGTGTTCCCATATTTGGACGACTGGCTAATCAAGGCCCATTCGTTCATACAGTGCTCAAATCACACAAATCAGATCATACGAACCCTCTTCAAACTCGGGTTCACCGTCAACTTTACAAAATCCAACATTCTGCCGCGCAAGGTACAACAATACCTAGGAGCCATAATAGACACATCAAAGGGAGTAGCCACTCCAAGTCCACAAAGAATTCTAAATTTCAACACCATCATACAACGCATGTATCCGACACAAAGGATACAGGCAAAGATGTCATCATGCATAGCCATTGTCCCAAACGCAAGACTGCACATGAGGCCCTTACAACAATGCCTTGCATCACAGTGGTCTCAAGCACAGGGTCACCTTCTAGATCTGGTGTTAATAGACCGCCAAACTTACCTCTCGCTTCTGTGGTGGAACAACATAAATTTAAACAAGGGGCGGCCTTTCCAAGACCCAGTGCCACAATACGTAATAACAACAGATGCTTCCATGACAGGGTGGGGAGCACACCTCGATCAACACAGCATACAAGGACAATGGAACGTACATCAAACAAAACTGCATATCAATCACCTAGAACTTCTAGCAGTTTTTCAAGCACTAAAAGCTTTCCAACCAATAATAGTTCACAAATACATTCTCGTCAAAACAGACAACATGACAACAATGTATTATCTAAACAAGCAGGGCGGGACGCACTCCACGCAGTTAAGCCTGCTAGCACAGAAAATTTGGCATTGGGCAATTCACAACCAAATTCGCCTAATTGCACAGTTTATACCAGGGATCCAAAATCAACTCGCAGACAATCTCTCTCGAGATCACCAACAGGTCCACCAATGGGAAATTCACCCCCAAATTCTGAACACTTATTTCAAACTCTGGGGAACACCTCAGATAGACTTGTTTGCGACAAGGGAGAACGCAAAATGCCAAAACTTCGCATCCAGATACCCACACAAACAATCCCAAGGCAATGCCCTATGGATGAACTGGTCAGGGATATTTGCTTACGCTTTTCCTCCTCTCCCTCTCCCTCTCCTTCCTTACCTGGTAAACAAACTCAGTCAAAGCAAACTCAAACTCATATTGATAGCACCAACTTGGGCAAGGCAACCCTGGTACACAACGCTGCTAGACCTATCAGTGGTACCCTGCATCAAATTGCCCAACAGGCCAGATCTGTTGACACAGCACAACCAAAAGATCAGACACCCAGATCCAGCATCGCTGAATCTAGCAATCTGGCTCCTGAAATCCTAGAATTCGGGCACTTACAACTTACCCAAGAATGTATGGAAGTCATAAAACAAGCCAGAAGGCCATCCACCAGGCACTGCTATGCAAGTAAATGGAAGAGGTTTGTTTGCTACTGCCATATTAATCAAATACAACCATTACACACAACTCCAGAACATGTAGTGGGTTACTTGCTTCACTTACAAAAATCTAACCTAGCTTTCTCTTCCATCAAGATTCACCTTGCAGCAATATCTGCATACCTGCAGACTACCTATTCAACTTCCCTATATAAGATACCAGTCATTAAAGCATTCATGGAGGGCCTTAGGAGAATTATACCACCAAGAACACTACCTGTTCCTTCATGGAACCTAAATGTTGTCCTAACTAGACTTATGGGTCCACCTTTTGAACCCATGCACTCCTGCGAAATAGAGTTCCTAACCTGGAAGGTGGCATTTCTCATCGCCATTACTTCCCTAAGAAGAGTAAGCGAGATTCAGGCGTTTACAATACAGGAACCTTTTATACAACTACACAAAAATAAAGTCGTCCTAAGGACCAATCCTAAATTTTTGCCAAAGGTTATTTCACCGTTCCATCTAAATCAAACAGTGGAACTTCCAGTGTTCTTTCCACAGCCAGATACCGTAGCTGAAAGGGCACTACATACATTAGATGTCAAAAGAGCATTAATGTATTACATTGACAGAACAAAAAACATCAGAAAGACTAAACAACTCTTTATTGCCTTTCAAAAACCTCACGCAGGAAACCCAATTTCAAAACAAGGTATAGCCAGATGGATAGTTAAATGCATCCAAATCTGCTACCTTAAAGCTAAACGACAGCTGCCCATTACACCAAGGGCACACTCAACCAGAAAGAAAGGTGCTACCATGGCCTTTCTAGGAAACATCCCAATGCAAGAAATATGTAAGGCAGCCACATGGTCTACGCCTCACACATTCACCAAGCACTACTGTGTAGACGTGTTATCCGCACAACAAGCCACAGTAGGTCAAGCCTTATTAAGGACATTATTTCAGACTACTTCCACTCCTACAGGCTGATCCACCGCTTTTGGGGAAATAACTGCTTACTAGTCTATGCAGAACATGCGTATCTACAGCGACAGATGCCATCGAACTGAAAATGTCACTTACCCAGTGTACATCTGTTCGTGGCATCAGTCGCAGTAGATTCGCATGTGCCCACCCGCCTCCCCGGGAGCCTGTAGCAGTTTGGAAGTTACCTTCAATTATTTATATATGTATCATCTCAACCTTAAATACGTGCATACTTAGTCACTCCATTGCATGGGCACTATTACTACAATTCAACTCCTACCTCACCCTCTGCGGGGAAAAACAATCGAAGATGGAGTCGACGCCCATGCGCAATGGAGACAAAAGGAGGAGTCACTCGGTCCCGTGACTCGAAAGACTTCTTCGAAGAAAAACAACTTGTAACACTCCGGCCCAACACCAGATGGCGAGCTATTGCAGAACATGCGAATCTACTGCGACTGATGCCACGAACAGATGTACACTGGGTAAGTGACATTTTCATTACAGAATGCAAGTGACTTTTTTTTCCACCCAGAATGTATATTGGCTAGAAGAATGCACTAGCTTTTTTATTGTCCCAGTGTATCTTAAAGTCCTAAATGAAGAGGTTTCCATGAGACAAGAGGATTTGGTCAGAGACAAGTTTGAATACTTTGTAAATAAAAGATGATGTTTAATCTTATATATTTTTCTGCTGCAGTGGTGAGGCGTTTGGCGGAGCAGAATACTCGTGTGTGCTTACTTACCAGTTCAAATGTTCTTTATCGTTGAGTGCAACTACTCTGATCTGTTAATGGTTAAGATAGAGGCAAAGGTATTGGGGCAAGATGTACTTAGCCTTTCAATAGTTGCAAATACTCCAATTTCTCATTTGAGACTGTTAAAATGTGTTTTCTGATGTACTAATCCCGTTTTAGGGCTTGGCAATTGTTTTCCGACTCCTAAAATGGGATTCTGAATGGATACCGATTAGGTATCTGAAAGGGGTGTGTTCAATCAATCAGTAATTTGTTAAGCGTGCTAATCAGCCGGTAGGGTCTCAAGGGAACGGATGTGTTGTAGGCATCCCTTCCGAATACCAAATTTGTATCCAACGTATCAATGTTTTCCTTTGGAAATCTGGTCACAAAACATTGACATATTACCTGCATCTCAAAGGTTGTAATGCATAACAAAAGGGAAGGGATCAAATTGGGGACCTCTTGTCCTTTGTGAATGTAAAAACAAATTTGTTGAAGAGGAAGTATTAGCCAGGGGATCACTACATGCTCTTAAACAAGCAAAAATAATTAAAATTTACTAGCTGATAGTCTTCTTGCCACAGATTCCATACCTTAGAATTATCTCAAGAGGTCAACCTAGATCCGACATTTTTTTGATGAGCAGTTCCCCTGCGCTCTGGTAGGTGGTGTCTATCTAGCCACAGATTCCTTAACTGACGCACCCAGCTTCACCGCTTTGTGAATTGATTTTAGAGTTCAGGGCTGTTCCCTGTTTCAGGGCCTTTGATCCACACACCAGTGGTCAGTGTTCTTTGTGGCTGCGCTCTTCTGCTGTGGAAAGTCATGAAAGAAACTAACTTTAGCTCACTGGGGTGGCTTCTATACAGGCCCCGCTCAAGTCACTTCTGGTGTGGACGACACCACTTAGAGCTGAACGGCACCACCTAAAGGTGCGCAGGGGTTCTGCTCACAAAAATGTTCTGGATCCAGTCTGCCTCCTGAAGACAATTCTGAAGTGAGGAATCTGCAGCTAGATAGTGTCTACCAGATAAGATGTTACCGAAGGTAAGTCATTTGTTCTTTTAAATACAGTCTTGCTTACTTTAAGGAAAATTTTCTCTTTAAAAAGATTGTGTTCACTTTAACATTCACATTTGTGTTTGTCTTCTGACTTCAGAAGGCTACTATTTTTGTGATTTCCTCCATTCGTCGTGAGTCATAATTTGCAACCTACCTCGTTAATATTCATCAGTTGTCTGATTCTGACAAACTAAGATTCAGATTTTTAAGAACAGATCTGCTAATACATAGGTAAGTTCCCCTGCAAGATTACTAGCGCACACAAAACGTAGAATTAATTCTGTGGAATCTTGCCTTCTGAATAGACTGGCTATGTAGAGGCTTTTCTGTATGCTTTTCCTAGTGTATGGTGTTGAGATGTACCAGACATAAGGAGGTGCTTGGCATTTTAGCGGGGGTCCTTTTAGTCATTATCTGTACTTTAGTATAATCAAAGATTTTATGACTGTATTTGAGTGAAATGAAAGCTGATGTATGGAGAGGGAAGATTTCCTCATCTATGGTTGTCTTGAGCATGGCCTGAATGTGACATGGCTGTACCCTTAAAACACTTCTCACTTGGTCAAAATAGTCTGTAGCTTCATGTTGGCGGACGAACGATACCTCTATTTTTCAAAGTGTATTTAAGAAAGTGCAAATGCTCATGTGCACAAAGTGACAAAAGTGAGTAATACTCACTCATAGCCCGACGTTTCACCCACCTCAAAGGGGCTTTCTCAGGTTGTGCAGCTCCCCTGCATATTTTCCAGGGTCCACATACCTTTACATGTTTTTAGGTAGCCTCTCCCTTCCTCATGCATTCTCACCTCACCTCCCTCCAAAAAGGTCCATATATTGTTTCCGTTGCTCTGTGGAGTGAGGGGACGAGGTGGTAACCGATAATCTTAAATACATTACACCTGACAACTGCTAGACCTAGTATAAAAGTTGGTCCTTTTCCCATCTTTGTTTGGCTTTTCTAAGGGAGTCAGGAAAATTATTTTTTTGCACTATTAATCCTTTTTTGGATTCACATGCTGTGCATTTTTTTCCACCATCTAGTGTCTGAGTCCAGAATCATGTTTTGTCCTTCGGTGTTTTTTTTCCGTTTTTTTTTGTGTGTGGGTGTCGTTGACTACCATTTGGTGTTAAGTCTATCCCTTTATGTGATGTTAGACAGCACTGTTAGACAGCGCCCCAGGAGGTCCTCTGCATACACGCCATCTTCCAATCCTTTTTTCTGCGTGTGGGCATGGAAGCCCACCAGAGGAGCTTCAGAAATAAGCAGAAAAAGATAAGAGCACCAAAAAGTGCCAGAGTCCACGAAGAACATCGACGTCAGGGAGGGGAGCATCCTCTAGCCAATCAGGAGACTAGGTCAGCAGCAGGCGTTGCTGCAAGACCCGTGGTCAGAGAATGCAGAGGAGAGGAAAAGATGGGGATATAGAAAACACCTCTTTTAAATTCTGCCCAAACTGCCACCACAAGTTAATGCAGAGGGATCCACACAAGTTCTGTAAACCTTTGTCTTCTACCGGGTCACAACACGGAAGGTTCTGAACACTGTGCCAAATTCGTACCAAAAACTCTCGGCCAGAGTGAAGCAGCGATCCGCACACCACACTATCACTGACACCCACAGAACACAAGAATCTCTGAAGGACCTGGGTCTCACCAGCAACGATGAGGAAAATATTGAAGAAGCTGAGTCTGCACAGGAAGGAGAGTCTGATGCTGAGGGGAGTGCCGTTGACGCCAAAAGAGTAGAAGCTGCGAAGAAAATGGCAAGGAAATTCTGAAAAGACCAAGCATAAGTTAACAAAAGACCCAAAAACCCTCAAGACCACTTCAGCGCCAGAAAAACACTTGACAAACGAAGTTCGGCACCAACACTGCACACATCCCGACCAAACGACACCGATGAGGGCAAGCCATTTAAACAATCTTTGACTTCGGCAGAGGAGGTGCCGAAGTAAAAGGACAAGGAGACAAAGGACATAGAGCTAACTGCCCCAAAGAGGAAACCATCTTCGACAGAGGCTGAACGCTCACTAAAGGTCGAAAAAAATGACCCTGACTCTAAGTTGAAATGGCAGTGCTCCTG
The DNA here is from genome assembly GCF_031143425.1 of Pleurodeles waltl. NCBI lineage: Eukaryota > Metazoa > Chordata > Amphibia > Caudata > Salamandridae > Pleurodeles > Pleurodeles waltl. Next base: position 1,145,295,396 of record NC_090446.1, on the reverse strand, counting down.
CAACGTAAGAAGGAGTTTGACTCCCTCGAGACGTTCTGTATTCCCATAAAACCCTCGGAGCTGAGGGACTTGAAGAAGATTTGCCAGACATCAAGGCACCATTGATGCCAGAGACCAGAGGAAGAGCAGGAGGACCTCTTCAGCTACAAGGAGGAAGAACCCAGCATGATGGAGAAACAGTTCAAGAAGTGGCAAGATGCAGACTCTGAATTTCCAGAGGAAGAAGTTGACGGCTACCCCTCGAGGACCTAGCCCCCTGACGACCTGTCAGTGTACAATGGACAAATCAGGAGGGCAGACACATACGGGTCCAGCTGCAGGAAGAGAGGGAGGAATCAAGCTTCCGCCCTGAAACCCTGATGCTGTCACAGAAGGCAAGCCTACACTTATCCATGCTTGTCAGTATTCTAGACCAGGGTAAATGAGCATTCAAGGAACTTGCCACAGCTAGGGCAGTTACTCCTCGGATGGAAAAAAGTGTTCTACAAAACGCCCGAGTACATCAAGGAGAACGAAACGCAGGCTGACTCGATCATAGCAGCCACAGCCAGAACAAGGAACAACGCCCTCACGTCAACTGGGCTACCACCAGTAAAAGGAAAGCAAAAGAATTCACCTGGTGAGTAGGAAGATCAAAAGGGAGGTGGCAACACAATGGAGAATTGCAAATTCTAACGCTCTTCTGAACAGGTACAGCCACCAACAATGGGAAGAAATGGAAGGACTCCTGTAACACGCTCCAGAGGAATTCAGAGCAAAGAGTCCTGCAGGAAGGAGGACAAGAAAATCGCCATCCCCAGCCTCAAATCTGCTCTGGATACTGCAATACCACCAGCAGGCAGATGTGCACGGGCGCCACAGTCAGGAGGCATGTGTGGCTCAGGGTCTACTGCTTCACAGCCAAAGTGCAGGTGTCCGTGATAAACCTGCTACTCACAGGGAAGGCTGTCTTCGGGACCACCGAGGTCAAAGCCCTCCAGCAAATTAAGGTCAATGAAACAGCCAAGGGGGGCTTACAGTTCAGATCAGTGGTCTTCAAACTGGGGGGCCTTAAGTGATTCCAGTGGGGGTGCCAGGCTCTGGCCAAAAGAAGCATTACACAGATATGTGTTTTGTTTTAAGCAGAAACATGTTATTGCACTTTAAAAAAGTTAACAGTATTTAACTGCAATGTTTAAATATGTCTAGACATATTTAAACATTGACATCTTTATAAAATAATTGTGAAAACTTCTGAGTGGGGCCCAATTATTTTTGTTTTTCAACTGGGGGGGGGGGTGCATGTGGCATAAAAAAGTTTGGAGACCACTGGTTTAGAGGGTACTTCAAGAGGAAAGGAACCTCCATCAGAATACCAGCATGCAGAGCAGGTGCCTCACCAACCCACCAATACCACCAGCAGCAGGGCTTCAGCCAGCTAGCTGCTCACCAGCCTGTTCAACCATAGTGGCAACACCTGGCAAGACTGCCTTTTTACAGAAAAGGCAGAGGGCAACCAGGAAGAGGAGGAACAAGCAAGCAACCAATCAACAACCTACCAACCAACATCCCTGCCACATAACCGCAGTTGGGCGGGGGGAAATGGGGGATTACTGCAGGAATAGAGTGTAGTTGCCTCACACACTTGGATCTTCAACATTATAAGATACTCACAACATAGAACTTACTGCCTCATTTTTCCGCACAGACAAGAACGTTGAGAGCAGAAACTCACACAGTTACAAGAGGTCAAGAACTCATCATAGTAAGCTATGGAGTCCCTCAAAGGGCAGCAGCGTTTGCTCAGTGTACTTTCTCGTAGCAAAACATAACTAGACTTTGAGCCCAATCCTAAATCCTTGTGGAAGCCATGAAACACATAAACTACCTGAAACTGAAGATGGTATTCCTAGCGCTGAAGGCATTGCAGATGCATGTGAAGAGACAGACCGTTATAAAGATGGACATCACAACTAGGTTCTCTCTCAACAAGCAGTGGGCAACAAAGTCATTCTCACAGTCAAAACTAGCACAAGACAAATGCAAGTGGGCAATCCAATGGAATACAACCTTGTTAGATACACCTTGCCGGTAAGCAGAACACTGAAGCGGACAGGTTGGGCAGGCAAGAGAGCAAGCTCCCACGAATGGTTGGTGAAGCAGAAGGTACTCTACAGTGTTTTCAGACAGGAAGGAACACCAGTCATAGACCTGTTTACAATCCCAGAAATCTCAAAATGCCAAAATTGTGCATCCAAGTTTCCACACTGCTAGACCAAGGAGTATGCCGTGTTGATAGACTGGGAAATTTGCCTATACCTTTCCACAGATTTCAATGAATGAAAGGTTACTGGTCAGGGCCAGGCAAGCAGGAACATCACCTGTGCGAAGCACCCCCACAGTGGCCCTTAGAGACATGATATTCGGATCTACTAGAGATGTCCAGAGGACAAATCATACCAACAAAGCAACCTAAGGCCTGTTAACTATGCCGATCAGAGGTTTGTGTCACCCAGAATCAGCTGCACGTAACCTAGCAGCATGGCTCCTGAATACCTAGCGTTTAGGCACCCACAGCTTCCCCAAGGCAAAGGAAATCCTGAAGAGGCAAAAAAACAAACACTAGAAAGTGCCACACAGCCAAGTGGATCAGATACATCCACTGGTGCAGAGACCAAAAAAGAATAGCATCAAGGACAGAGCACAGTATGGCGCTAACATACCTTACCAACCTCCTAGACTGCAGCCAGACCCACGCATCACTAAAATTCCATCTGGCTGCTGTAGTCGCGTACACCAGAGAAAGAAAAGGGAGCAGACTCTTCACAATACCAGTAATGAAAAGATTCCTGACAGGATCAAAGAGGGACGTCACCAAGGGCAGCACCAAGTGGAATCTAAACACAGTACTCGCACTACTCATTGTGGAACCATTTGAACCAATGCACAAGATGGAGCTGATGTTTTTAACCTTTTAAAGGTAGCGTTCCTAATAACCATCATGTCACTCTACAGGATTAGCAAGTACTCACAATCCAGGAACCATACCTTCAAATCCACAAATTCAAGTACAAATGAACTAACAGTTCCTACCAAAGATGGTATTGCATTTTCACATCAACTACAGCATCCAACTGCCAGCCTTCTTTCAGGACCTAAAGACTCCGAATTAATATCTTGGACGTGCAAGGAGTAATCATGTACTACCTACAAAAGACTAAAGCAATTCGGAAGGGGAACCAGCTATTCGTCCCCTTTTCCAGCGCAAGCAGAGGTACACCACTACCCAGAGAAACGGTCGAATAATGGAGAGCGGAAACTATCTAAATATACTATGCAAATGCAAACGTGGGGATGACTTTACCCACACGCCTCTGGACGCACTCAGCGAGGAAGAGGGGTGCAACCCTAGTGTTCTTGGCAACATCTACATGGTTGCAACCTGGGAATCCCCACACACCGTCACTAAACACTACTGTGTGGACATCCATTTGAACAACGGAGCACAGGTGCGACAAAGTGGTACGACACATGTTTGCCAGGTCATCCACATTTCAACTACTCCTTCTCAAGAAATCAAACATCGCTACATAATCAGAGAGGGATTCATGCTGCAAAACAAAATTGTACTTAAAGCAATTCAAGACTAAGTGGAGTTTGAAGAGCAGCATGTGCCAGGAGAAAAAAATTATCTGAAGATGGTGTCCACACATAGGAACTTCCGGGCCACTGTCTAACGTCACACGAGGGATGGAGTTGACACATAATGGTGGCCGACCATGCTTGCAAGCAAAAAAAAAAAAAGAAAACAGGAGAACAAAAGATTATTCCAGACCCAACCACTAGATGGAGGAATAGATATGTAAATACAGAAAACATTCAGGCTGCAAACTCTTCCTACTGATAAGGAATCGTTTTTTTTTTTTTTTTTTTTTACATGAGAGATGTTCATTTTTGGGGAGGGGAGTTCTTTCAGAATCCTATACCTTTATTTAGGGATGTGCAAAGCTAAACCATTGATAATCCTCTTGCATATCTGTGAAGAATTTCAGCTGAGCAATACCCCACACATCTCCAAACTTACTTCTGCCTATGGTGTCCCATTGGTTAAATTCTGTTAGTTTCCCACCTCTGTTAATAGGTTGGTAACTCGGAGCTTTTTTTTGGTTAGGATCTCATCCCGCTCCATTTATTGGTTGGCTGCGTGACAGGCCTTCATTACCACTATATGAGGCGTTTACTACCCCTTTTGTTAAGTAGAGCAGCTGTATAATCTCTGTCCAAAAAGCCCCAGTCATTTACAACAGCCAGTTGAGTGTCCTAGTAATATTTTCGAATGCTTGAGAGGGTCATAACCCACCCATCCCCATTTAAAGCCCCTCTCCTGGTCAGTGTATTGAATGCTATTTTTGGTGGCCTCCTGTTTCAAAACTTAAAGCTCACTTCTGATTCCACCTTTTTAACGAATCTATCAGAGACTTGGATTAATGTATTTTTAAAAACCCGCAGAAATATGGATATATCAAACATTTAAGATAGTGCCGCTTTGCCCAGAAGTGAAGATGACTGTCCTTCCAGTGCCTGACAGGGTCCAAGAGTCTGTCCAAGATACTGTATAGGTTACATTGGAGCAACAGTTCTGATTCACATCGAATGTATACCAAATATTTAAATCCTTAATGCTTTGTCTTCCTGGAATAGTTAAGTCTGTAGCCAGTTAGTCAGATTTCTGTCCGTCATCCAGAAACCATCGTATTTATCGAAGAGGTCCACCGTTTGTAAAATCTGATCAGTATCATCTCCGGGTCTGTGACATACAGTATGATCTGCTTATGAAAAAATCACCCCTCATGGTATACCAGTTAATGCCCTTCATAAATGTCCCTGACCCCAAAAAGCCAGGAACCAGAATAAGAATCGTGGGTGACAAGGGACCACCTTTTGCCATTTTTTAAGTAAAATTATTCTTAAGTAAATCTGTTAGATTTAACTTTCTCCATGTGCAGAGAAGCTTAATCCCAATCTTATAGTTTGGCCTAAATCCCATCTTGTGAAGGACCTGAAACATATAATTAATTCCACCCCTGGGAATAGAACACCTTGGTAGTTTACAAATATCGGACAGTTGATGGTTCTGTAACATCAGCAGTGTTTGCCATACACCTGAACAAACTCCTAATATTTAAGTGAGTACTCCTGTTGAGTATAAAGTCCGAATGACATCCGTTCTTTTGGCTGGCTCTTTGGCCAATATCTTTGTTTCATGGTTTAATAGGGGTACAGGTCTGTTGGGGCGACGGTATTTTTGCAGTTTGTCCTATTTGTGCTTGACCACTATTGTGGCTATTCTGAGGTAATAGGCCATTGATCCCTTTGTCCTCGTCTCAGTCGACTATGATGCTCATACACTTCAATGAAGGCCAGTATGTCTCCATCCTCCACGCCTTTCCTGGAGTATTACAAGTCTTAGAAGTATTTCACAAAGGTTTATTCTTTGGCCATGTTTCCTTGCACAGACGTCCCACTAGAGTCTAATGGTTCATAAACCCATGTAACATTTGCATTTCTCCTATTGAGTCCGGCCAAGAGTTTGCCTACTTTGTTGTCTACTACATTTGTGTGAACAGAAACTGGTTACAAGCATCACCCTCTGCCAAGGCCTTCTATTACCGCCTCTTAAGGTACCATAGCTGCCCCACGACCTTTCCATTGAACTGCAAGCACTGTTTTTACAGGTCTAGTATTCAGCTTCTTTTTGGGTCATCTTCGTTCACCTCGCTGGGTGAACCAAGACTTATGACATCTTCCCTAAATATGGTTTAATACGCATCCCATTGTGTCAATTTGCAGGTTACGGGCTGGATTAATTTCACTAACAAATGTATTTTTCACTCCGGGAGCTTGAGCGGTAGGTAAACAGAACAAAGGATTAACTTTTCCTTATTCTATGACCTTGTCACCACTGATTTTAATAGTGAATTTTGACCCCCAGCATATTGTGGAGGAAGAATATCGAGGACTGACTAGCAAGGAACAAATTATTGAAAGGTAAGGTCATATAATGAAGAATAGTTTTACTATTCGTAACTCCATATCCTCATACTTGTAGGTACATATATGTTGATGAGGTCTACAAAATTTAGACTTCCTTACTTTAGATTTTATCCTAGATATTTTGTCCCATCGATATTCAGGGGTTGATATTCAGGGTGCACATCATCACCGCTACTTAGCAACTGGGGGGATCTATTCACATCTGTTCAACCAGAAACTGGGTTGATTTCGTGGGCAGCATCACCACCCCTTTAGAGTCTGATTTGAAACTTGCATGAGCCAGTAATTTATAACAGCCCCTACCAAGCATCCAATACTTTGTATCTTTGAGGTGTGTATCTTAAAGCAAAATCACATCAGGGTCCTGTCATGTAAAGGCCCAATGGAATTTTCTCCTTTTGACTTTGTCCCCCAAGCCATTCGCTTTCCAGGAAGCAGTGTGCATCTGATCAAAAATTTATTGTTTTGTCCGTGATCGAGGGAAATCTTCTCTCTGCACTTCCGCTTTCCCACGTTGCCTTGTCCCATGTCCTTTACATGTTCCTCTGACCAGGTTCATCTTACATATCTCTTGACTACTGCATATTTACTTGCGTTCTCCATATTTCTCTTTTTTTTCTCACTCCATATTTCTAGCGGCTCTCATTACCTTCCCCTTACACCTTGGTCCCCTCCCCACACATCCTGAAAGTTTGCATGTTTTTTTTCTAACTATCTTCCTCACATTCTTCAGCTCAATATCTTGGGCCTCCCTCCCACCTCTCCCTCTCCTCCATATCTTTTTAAGTACTGCTCTTCTCATTTTGTTCTAGATTTTAGTTTTTTACTCACTTTTGTTTAGAGACTATAGTATTAAACGTTTTTTTTCTTGTTTACCTCTTTTCGTGTTTTATTTTAATATGCAGACTTCTATTTTCTTTGTTATGGAAAGCTTTTCGATGCTTAACTTTGTTTTTATACTCCAAACTTGGTATGAAAAATAACTGCTTTATTTTTTGTCCATAATTCGCATTGTTTTTCACAATTTCATCATTCTTCTTTTTTTTTTTTTTTTAGTTAGTTAGGAAGACGTTTTTTGGTTTTTCATCACTGGATAGAATCCACACAGATTGGAGTGAGTAATATATCTTCCCATCTTGAAGTCGCATATTTCCCAGTGAGTAATGAAGGGGGAGTACAATAACTAATATTATGGAAATGGCCATGAAAGTAATATTTCTGCTCCACTTCCCAAGCTTTACATTCTTCATGATTGTGATACTTAGTCTTTTCTATGCAAGCAGGTGGTTGCTGTTTGTGCAGTGTCCATCTGTTTGAAAAAGGAAAGTTTAGGCTCTCACTGCACTTCTTGAGGAGTGTTTTTCCAGGACAGGAGCCCCTTACATCAGAGTTATAAAACTGTTAATAGATCTCCAGCATACAAATTAGATCCAAAAGGAGCTTGAAAGTTCCTTCTGACTGATCACAGGTGGTTGGTACATTTCTCTGTATGGCCTCTGAGCAGATATCCTTCAACTCATCTGCTAATTGGTAGCCTCAGATTTCGCATTCATAAGATCCTCTTTTTTGGCAGCAAGTCCTCCATCACTTGGTGGTCTGCTGATTTAAGTCCACTTCTACTCCCACCTCCTTTGTCAGAAATGTGAGATTATTTTTTTTTTTTTTTTTAACCTCTAACCTCTCCTTTAAAACCCAAATAAATCATGTGTCTTCTGTTTGCTTTCTGTTCTCAGAATGCTCAGGAAAATGTTCCCCATCCTCCCCTAAAGCCGAGCTAGGTGCTTATTTCTCGTTGCTAGGCTGTGGCAACTCTTGTTAATTGGACTTGCCAGGCAGTCTTCTCCAGTGGCTCCAGGTTATTTAAAAAACTGCAGCCAGACTTATCCTCAGAATACTCTCATATAATTTGGTGTAAGACCCTAGCCCTTTATGTGGTATGTAAATACAGAGGTTCCCCAGTGAGTGGACAGGGCCTGCTATTCAATCTCAAAGTGCTGTATTTAGGGGTTGTGCGGCCAAGCAGCTTTAGGATTAACACAGAGGAGTGCAAGACATCTACAAATAAACAAAATAGTCGTTAAATGAGACACACGACTCAAAGGAGATCCACATCAATTTATAAAAATAGCAAGTACCTTTATATATGTTTAGGCATTAGAGAAAAATTCTTCAGGTAAGTTTGTTTTTAAAAAGAAATTATTTTCTCTTTAAAAAGTGAACACTGCAATTTCTCAGTTCTGCAGTTTCATCCTGTGGGAGGAGAAACAAGTTCTGCAAACAGGTAGAGTACAGCAACTTACAAGATCAATCTCCAGGAGTTAGGGTGAGTTGTAGGCTAGGTCCAAGGCAGCACCAGCAGGACAACACCAACAGCACATCGGTTTCAGGGTGCCAAAGAGCGTTGGGTGCCCAATGCGATTCAGTGAAGATTGGTCACTGCGAAAAGAGGCTGCAGGCTCTGGCCAGGAGGGCTGAACCAACAGTGGGGCCACAGGCAGGCTGGCAGGGTTGACACTGAGTCAGTCACTTATCTTCAGTTCTTGCCTTTTGCATCTCTGGAGTGTCCTTCTTTCGGTCACCAGGGATCTGCTTCTTGGGTGCCAGGGACTCCCCTAAATACTGAATTTAGGAGTGTTAGGGGTGTCAATGCTAGTAGCCAATGGGCTACTGACCCATGGGGACACTACGCCCCCTATATGACCACTTCCTGTGGTAAGTGAGCATAACCCTGTCCTAGAATTCCTAGGTATGCCATCTCAAAGATGGCTACATCTGAAAAATGTTGTCCACCTCGCAGAAGCCCACCTTAGAGGTGGTACTAGCCTGGTGGTGGCCTTCATACGTGACTAGCTAATATCCTTGCTTGTCCAGGTGGCAGATGAGCTCTGGACAGTGGGGGTGGTTTCCCCTCCTGTGAGGGGAGCCAGATTTGCCTTTCAAAGGTGGCCGCTCTTTGAGGCTTGCCACCTTAGTAAGGGTAATCAGCAAGTCTTCCTGTGGGAGGGGTGTTACACCCCCCTTCCCGGACAAGCTTTTGTTCTGGGCTTCCTGAGAGCAGAAGGCTCTCACTCGAGGGGTCCAAGATGGTGTCTCCGGTGGTGGGCTGGTAGAAACCAGCATGTGAGCACACCAGCAGTTGGATGGATTTCAGGGGCACACGTAAGGTGTCCTCTTAGTGTTGGATTTACCAATACATGCACCACCATCAGTGTGGGTTCTCCAATACGAGCCATCATGTAGCTGGAGAACTAATATTGACCAATGTCCAGTACGTGTATTTAAAATGGCTTCCCCGGTCACTTACTAAGTCTGAGAATTAACAAAGACATAGCAGGGGCTTGTGCAGATATGTCCTCGCATGTAATATAATGCACCCAGTGCGCCCTGCCTTAGGGCTGCAAGGCCTGCCAGAGGGTTGAATTGCATATATTGCATGCAGTGTAGGGGAACATGGCACATGAGTTGTGTGCCATGTCGTGTTTTCACTTTTGTTTGCATCAGAACACGCTGTCTACAATGGTAGGCTGTCGTGCTTGGTGAGGGGTACCTTAAGGTGGCACAATTCGTGCTACAGCCCCTTAGGGATCCTTTTTTAGTACTCCAAGCACCAGGGGTAACATTTACTAGGAACTAACAGAGCATGCTAAAGGTTTTGTCAAATGGGGAAAAAACTGTAGTTTGGGGGAAGAGCTCTGGCACTGGGGACCTGGTTAACAGAAACCCAGTGCACTTTCAGTCAAAATCGCGTCATATACCAAGCAAAAGATGAGGGGCAAAAGGGGTACCCATGTAAAAAAAAGTGGCACTTTCCTACATGTGGTCTCTTTCTCTAAAGGACCTTCCCTGGCTCCCTATTGGGAAACTGGTTACCTTTTAAAGCTTTGTCTTGCCTACAAAAAGCCTACCATAGTCTGGGCCACGGTTATCTGATCAACAAGCTCAATATCTACATCCTTTCCATGCACCTAAATCCTTTTCTGATTACAAACTCGCAGAAGTTGACTGGGTGAATACTTCTTATCTGGCCAAGCTGCTAAGTCTTCAAACTCTTTCCACTCTAATTCACGTCACCCCTAGCCTCACTTCTTACAGAAAACCTCTCATAACCTGGCTTTTCCAGGCAAGTTAGCATTTGCTTTCTCCCAGGTTGCTTTCTTCCTCTGCAGCAATGGGACTACCTTTGGGATGTTCGCTCACGTTTTAAATTAATTTCATTTATTTATTTCCAAGCTTCATTCAGCTGTTGTTTTTCAGCCTCCCTCTTTATTTTTCATCCTTGCTGTTACCCACATTTATATCTCTGTCTGCTTGTTCTTACGTGCTCCTTTTCTCTTCATTCTGGTCTGATATTCCTTCCCATAACCCATACCAGATAATCATTTTTGTGACTCTTCCTCGTCTGGTTCCTTTGTGTTTGTTCTCCACTTGCCCCCATTAATGTGAAACATTTGTGCCTGTTTCCATGCATGGTCCTTCCTTCCTCCCCTACCTGTGCTTGTGACCCATTTCTTTTTTTGTAATTGCCCCGGAGACAGTAAAGTACTTGTTGTTTATATTCAATATAACTGATACCAATGAAAGCTACTCTTTGAATGTTAACCTTGTACTAACTAGTGTGGTCTGTCTGTACCTAGAACAGTTCAACCACTGACTTTGACTGTATCCGCATCAATGGGCTACTGAAAATGACCAGAAATGTTGATATTAAAGGGACCCAAATACCTAGTACATCCACATCATCTGTGCATAGAAATCTGACCAAAAGGCAGCATTCTTCAGGCGTCTAGCTCTGAGCATAAAAAACACCTTGTTGTGGGTCCATTACATGCTTTTATTGAACCTATTCCAGTTGACTACTCCCAATGACTTGACACATTGGTGTAGCCCACAGATTTGATACCCAATCAAACCATCTCTCCTAGCAAACTTGTAACAGTCTACTGACCTGGTACAAAGTGTTTAATTGGTTTCAGATGTTCTTGCACTAGATGTTAACCTCTACCTTTTAGCTTAATTTTGATGCTTATTGTATATGAATGTTCATTGCTTTTCTGTCTTTTACCTGAGGTCAAGCCCTAGCCATGGTCCAAAAGCACAATACAGCTTTTTCAAATGCCCTTCTCGTCAAGAGAATCATAGGATTCAGCATCGCAGGATCCTCACTGATAGTCATAAACACAGAATATTCCCTCCAACATGCAGGGACCCCAGAACACTTTGTTCCTGTAGTACAGAAGAAAAATCTTTATTGGGGACATCACAAAGTGAATTATTTATATGTCACCTCCATAGATATAAGTAGGAAGTGTGTTGCAGAGTTGTGCTCAATGGAATCCCCAACTTAGATAATCGCAACAAGCTACATTGCAGCACCTAACTGAAAATGTTAGCGCTTCAAGTTTGAAAGATGTAGAAATACTGTACTGCATTTCAGTAGAGTAAAATGAAAAAAAGAATGCTTGTTGAGCAAAAGGGCACTAGTTCAAAAGGGGGATATTTCTCCTTTCAGGGCATAGCAGCTTTCCTCTTCCAAGCATGTGCTTTACTGACAGTAATTCAGAACAAACTGAGGCTGTGAGGCTAAGTATAATCTCAAAGTTATTAGAGGAAAGCACTGGTATGTATGCCTGAAGAGATGCACCTTGGCAGAGGGGTACAAGGTAAGAGGGTACCTCACTAAATGTCAGCAGAACTGGTCCAGATGGGGAAATGTGAAACCTACCTAAATCCAGAGGTAGTGGTAAAACACTGATGTATATACCGTACACTTGGTAAAGGTACTCTGGATGATCTTTATTCCTAGTTTCCAAGGTTCGCAGAGAAATCTGGGAGCATCTGAGTGGCAAGGCAGGTGACGTCAGAGCCCCCTCCTGATAGGAGCTTACCTGGTTAGGTGACCAATCCCCCTTTCAAGGCTATTTAGGGTCTCACTTGGGTGAGTCCTCAGATTCAACTTGCATAATTCCAGCAGGATTCCTCTGCAACCTCCACTTCGACTTCTGGCCACTGGATCTGCGACTGGACCCTCCAGGAACCGACAACGCTGCAATCCACGAAGAAGACTCTTCTGCAACTTTGTTTCCATGGCTCCTGCCAGCTTTGCAACCTTTCCCCGGCTGTGCATCCAAGCCTGCACAAGAAGAAGGAGGAATCTCCTTTAGAGTGAATGAGTCACTCCCCTACATCCGCAGGCACCTACTGCAACGACGACTGACCGCATGGATCGCCTCTCATCCCGAGCTGCATGGATCCTAAATCACGGGTGGTGGTCAAGAGTAGTCCTCTTGGTCCTCTCTGCCAGCTGACCAATTTTGGTGGTGGTAATCCCTTGCCTTACCCCGCAGGACAGTACACCGTGTCTTACAGCTGCCAAGGCTTGTTTGCATCTCCTTCAAGGGATCTACAGACGACGTGTAGCTCCAGACCCCAGCACTCCTTTCTGCGACACACAGCCCTCTGCGTGGTTCTCCTGTGGTTTGGGGATCCCTTTCTGCAGTGCTGTGTGAGCTCCTTTCTGCAACTTGTGTCCCTATCCTGTGAGACTCCTGTGGGTGCTGCCTCAGCTCCTGGGGGAGTGGGGGGGGGGCCTTCTTTGTCACTGAGGGTTCCCTATGACTCCCCCTCCTGGGTTGAGTCCTCCTGGGTTTTGCTGGCCCCCTGGCAGCACCACTTTTCCACTAACCGCGAGTTTGCCTTTGCTAAGGCTTGTTGGTAGAATTCCTACACAGACAACCGTCTGTAATCTTCACTCTAGCCTGGGACATCTTCTGCATCCATCAGGAACTCTTCTCCGGCTACAGTGCTGACTTGTTCCTCCTCACCGTCGACCAACTCCTGCAAGTACAGCTGGGTGGGTAGTAGCTCCTGCTCCTCCTGGACTACACTGTGACTTCTGGACTTGATGCCCTCTCTCCAAAGGTCTTCTCCAGGAATCCACTGCTTTTTTCTTGCAGACTTCTCTAGGTGTCTTCTTTTCTTCTTTTCCTTCATTTTGGGTGGTTTTGGGAAATTCCGTTGATTTTTACTCTGGGTTTCCTGGTCGCTGGGGGGTGGGTACTGTTACTTACCTTGGTGGTTTTCTAGTACTCCCAGCTCTCCTCTACACATTCCACTTACCTAGGTGGGGGTCCTGTGTTCGCTTTCCATTTTTTTAGTATATGGTTTGGGCTCCCTATAGGGTCACTATTAGTTATTACTATTTCCACTGTTTTCTAACCTTTTCAATGTCTATTTCTGATTACTATTGTACATATTTAGTGTGTTTACCTCCTAAGGGAGTATTGCCTTTTTAGTAATTTTGGTATTTTCACTAAAATAAAGTACTTTTATTTTTGTAACACTTCGTTTTTTTCATGTTTGTAAGTGCTGTGTGACTACAGTGGTATTGCATGAGCTTTTCATGTCTCGTAGATAAGCCTTGACTGCTCATCCGCAGCTGCCTCTAGAGAGCCTGGCTTCTAGACACTGCCTACACTTCACTAGGAGGGGATACTTGGACCCGGTATAACGTGCAAGTACCTTGGGTACCCACCACACACCAGGCCAGCTTCCTACAAGAATGTTCTCTAAGCAGCAAACACAAAGGCAGTTACACCTAGTCTGCAAAAGCAACAAAAGGTTTGCAGCAAGATTCGTCCTATTTTCACCAGGAACCTAAACCGGACTCTGTGACTGTCAGTGTAAGGAAATGCCTCCTTGGCATGGTTACCCCCTGACTTTTTGCCTTTGCTGATGCTAAGTTTTGATTTGAAAGTGTGCTGAGGCCTGCTAACCAGGCCCCAGCACCAGTGTTCTTTCGCTAACCTGTACTTTTGTTTCCACAATTGCCACACCATGGCATCCAGGTAAGTCCCTTGTAACTGGTACCCCTAATACCAAGGGCCCTGATGCCAGGGAAGGTCTCTAAGGGCTGCATCATATCTTATGCCACCCTGGGGACCCCTCAGGTCAGCTTGTGTGTGCTAGTGGGGATACAAAGACTAAGTCGACACTCAGGGTGCCATGCCAACCTCGCACTGCCTACAGGTATAGATAAGTCACCCCTCTAGCTGGCCTTACAGCCCTAATGCAGGGTGCACTATACCATAGGTGAGGGCATAAGTGCATGAGCACTATGCCCCTACAGTGTCTAAGCAAAACCTTAGACATTGTAAGTGCAGGGTAGCCATAAGAGTATATGGTCTGGGAGTCTGTCATGCACAAACTCCACAGCACCATAATGGCTACACTGAAAACTGTGAAGTTTGGTATCAAACTTCTCAGCACAATAAATGCACACTGATGCCAGTGTACATTTTATTGTAACATACACCCCAGAAGGGCACCTTAGAGGTGCCCCCTGAAACCTTAACCGACTATCCATGTAGGCTGACTAGTTTTAGCAGCCTGCCACACACCAGACATGTTGCTGGCCTCATGGGGAGAGTGCCTTTGTCACTCTGTGGCTAGTAACAAAGCCTGTACTGGGTGGAGATGCTTATCACCTCCCCCTGCAGGAACTGTAACACCTGGCGGTGAGCCTCAAAGGCTCACCCCCTTTGTTACAGCACCCCAGGGCATTCCAGCTAGTGGAGTTGCCCGCCCCCTCCGGCCACGGCCCCACTTTTGGCGGCAAGGCCAAAGGAGATAATGAGAAAAACAAGGAGTCGTCACTGGCCAGTCAGGACAGCCCCTAAGGTGTCCTGAGCTGAGGTTACTCTGACTTTTAGAAATCCTCCATCTTGCAGATGGAGGATTCCCCCAATAGGGATAGGAATGTGCCCCTCTCCCCTCAGGGAGGAGGCACAAAGAGGGTGTAGCCACCCTCCGGGCTAGTAGCCATTGGCTACTAACCCCCAGACCTAAACACACCCCTAAATTGAGTATTTAGGATCTCCCAGAACACAGCAAGATAGATTCCTGCAACCTAAGAAGAAGAGGACTGCTTAACTGAAAACCTGCAGAGAAGACGGAGACACCAACTGCTTTGGCCCCAGCTCTACCGGCCTGTCTCCCCACTTCTAAAGACACTGCTCCAGCGGCGCGTTCCTCAGGGACAAGCGACCTCTGAAGCCTCAGAGGACTGAGATGCAGGGCAGTTCCAAGAACTCCCAAGGACAGCAGCTCTGTTCCACAAAGACTGCAACTTTGCAACAAAGAAGCAACTTTGATACAACACACGTTTCCCGCCGGAAGCATGAGACTTTGCACTCTGCACCCGACGCCACTGGCTCGACTTGTGGAGAACAAACACTTCAGGGAGGACTCCCCGGCGACTACGAGACCGTGAGTAGCCAGAGTTGGCCCCCCTGAACCCCCACAGCGACGCCTGCAGAGGGAATCCCAAGGCTCCCTCTGACCGCGACTGCCTGCTTCAACACCTGGTAAAGGCACTGCATCCGCAGCCACCAGGACCTGGAGGATCCGACCCCCAGTGCAGGAGCGACCCCCAGGTGGCCCTCTCCCTTGCCCAGGTGGTGGCTACCCTGAGGAGACCCCCCTTGCCTGCCTGCATCGCTGAAGAGACCCCTTGGTCTCCCATTGATTTCTATTGCGAATCCGACGCTTGTTTGCACACTGCACCCGGCCGCCCCCGTGCCGCTGAGAGTGTACTTTCTGTGTGGGCTTGTGACACCCCCACCCCCTCTCCCCCTGGTGCCCTACAAAACCCCCCCTGGTCTGCCCTCCGAAGACGCAGGTACTTACCTGCTGGCAGACTGGAACCAGGGCACCCCCTTCTCCATTGAAGCCTATGCGTTTTGGGCACCACTTTGACCTCTGCACCTGACCGGCCCTGAGCTGCCGGTGTGGTAACTTTGGGGTTGCCCTGAACCCCCAACCCCTGACGGTGGGCTACCTTGGACCCACACTTGAACCTTGTAGGTGGTTTACTTACCTGCAAAAAAATAACAAACACTTATCTCCCCCAGGAACTGTTGAAAATTGCATTGTGTCTAGTTTTAAAATAGCTATATGTCATTTATGTGAAAACTGTATATGCTATTTTGCTAATTCAAAGTTCCTAAAGTTCGTAAGTGAAGTACCTTTCATTTAAAGCATTACTTGTAAATCTTGAACCTGTGGTTCTTAAAATAAACTAAGAAAATATTTTTCTATACAAAAACCTATTGGCCTGGAATTGCCTCTGAGTGTGTGTTCCTCATTTATTGCTTGTGTGTGTACAACAAATGCTTAACACTACCCTCTGATAAGCCTACTGCTCGACCACACTACCACAAAATAGAGCATTAGAATTGCCACTATCTTGCCTCTACGGGGAACCCTTGGACTCTGTGCATACTATTCCTTACTTTGAAATAGTGCATACAGAGCCAACTTCCTACAGTCAGCATTGAGAAAAAACACCCATCTACTCCAGAGACATCAGTTCTCAGGGAAGGTGGTTGGTGGCACTGCTGTAGTGGCCCCGCTGTAGTGGCCCCTACAACTTGCAGCAACACAGCTTTATTAAGCAGGTATGACCGATTCCTTAGGAATCCCTATCCTCTTGTGTATGATTTTCCGAGGGAACACACACAAGATTTCCTGGAAATACTTGAGGAAGGACAATTAGTAGGCATTCTGGTGATTGGTGCTGCTCTGGACTCTGCAGATTTGTCAGCTATGCAGTTCTGCCATGGTATGTGTCTTAGGCAGGCGTCCCGGTTGCATTAAACAACAATGATGCCAGAAGCCCAACTATAATTATCAAACCTTCCATTCTCAGGCTGAGACTTGTTTGGTACTCATACAGAGGATGAGCTGGAAAGAATAAGGAAACTGAAAACAGTGGGGCTCGAAGAAAATCTTTAAAGCCCAACATCACTGCTCACACTACTGCTGTCACTGCTAGACTGAGGGTTCATTCCCATCATTGGGCCTACCATCCATATCAGTTACAACACCAGCAAGTGCAAGGCCCGTACCACAGATGGTCTGTGAAACAGATCAGCAGCAACATTAGTGATGCCCCCCCATATTGAAAATACAGAAACTATTCATGCAGTGAAAACCCAGCTTCTTCGTCTCTGTTCGCAACGCTGGTCAGTGTATTAAAAACACTTAAAAGAGTAGAAAATTTCAGCAGAGATGGATCTTGCAAGTCACTAAGAGAACTTATACCATCCAGTTCAGATCCCTATTTCCCACAGTTCTATTAAAAAGTGCTCGACACGTCTGCTGCTTGCTTTAAGTAAGTAACCGGTCTACTACAAAGATAAACAATAGAACTGATTACTCCATTACATTTAGGAAAAGGTATTTATCAAAATATATTTTGTCTCCCAAGAAAGGTCCCAAGAAGGAATTTTTTATCTATCTTGGATGTGAGGCAAGTCAAAATATACATCAGGAAACCAAAAGTTAAGGACGTCAGCATTGCACCAAATTTATCCTCAATTTCCAGAAGGAGATTAAATGTCCTCTGTGGGTTTGTAAGACGCCTATTTTCATATCCCTTCATAAAAAAGCACTGGACATTTCTTGATTTCACTGTTGTGGAAAAAAACCATTATCAATTCAAAGCGCTCCCTTTCAGGCTGAAATCTGTCTGTTTTGCTCTGTCCATATCTAGATGACTGGCTGTTCGAAGTCCAATCTCCAGAACAGTCTGAGTAATTTGACACCACGATCACCCTTCTTTGTCGTGTATGTCTTCAGGTCAGCTGTGGAAAATCTGCAATAACTCCCTTCCAGATTCTGAGCTATTTAGGCCCTACTCTGAACACAAACGTAGGTGAAACATCTCCTTTGGGCATCGAGTGTATGCTGTTTTCAAGAAAGGACAACACCGCTTGCAAATTCTGTCTTGAGCACCAGATATCTTCCATGCTGGAAATAGTGGCCTTGTGTGTTTATCTGGTACTTAACGCTTTTCTGAAATCTCTCCAACTGTGCACGGAAGACAGATGGATCAAAGTTCAAGAGAATTGGGAAGGTAAATTAAAGCTGATTCCAAACACCAGAGAATTGATCACATGGTGGTGCAAAACGTGGAACCTTGGAAAAGGAACTCCATTTCTTCTGAGCCTTTCTTTTAGACCATAGTGCCGGATGCGTCCCTGATAGGTTGGAGAGCTCACTTCCAGAATATACCTACGCACAGTTTGTAGTTAAAGCAACAACTTTACCTTTTAAATATACTCAAGCTCAAAGCTGCGCATCTTACTTTGGAAGCGTTTTAACCATCATTCATAACAAGAAGGTTGCTGATTCAGATGGACAACGCAGCCACAATGTATAATTTAAACAAATTGAGTGGCACCAAGTCAATGTCAGATTGCCTAGATGCCAAGGCAGTCTGACATTGGATCTGATGAGAAATCTCTTCAGTCAGTCTGAATATCTCCCAGGATTTCAGGACTGTCAAGTGGACTGTTAAACAGATTTTTCATCAAAACCACAAATGGGAAGTAAACGGTGATGTACACCAAGATATTTGCATGGCCTTCGGTAGACCTCTTTGCAACAAGACAAAATGCAATGCCAAAGCTTTGTGTGTGAGGTGTGGTAACCAGTATAAATGGGCAATGCATTTTTGATGAACTAGGCGAACACATTTCTGTATACTTTTTCACCTTTCCTGCTAATTCCACCAGTGCTAATTGAGAGTGCAATGCCAGTATGATACTTCTAACCCCAGAATGGCAGACTCAGTCGGCGTCCCAACATCTACTTCACTTTTCAGGAAGACCACACAAGAAATGGCTGTACCAACTGAATATGCAGGGGAGGATCCATCACCTCATACAAGTGTTGAATTTGGCTACATAGCACTTGCGGTCTAGTGATATGGACACGGTCTACCTCCTGAATGCACAAACATGTTCTAGGAAACTGAACTGCCTTACATAAGTGCATCCAACAGTTTTAAGTGGAATTTGTTCACCATCTGCTGTCTGCAGAATATTCATGTTCCCATTCAATGCCAGGAAAATGTTATCATAACTTATCTTCTGACAAAATCAAAGTTGCAGTACTGTTCGGTAAAAGTATATTTTGCTGCCGTTTATAGCTAACAAAAGTACCAAAACAAAGATCTTTCTTCTTAGTCCCCGTGGTTAAAGGCTTATTGGAGGGCCTGAAGAAAACTATTCTCCAAGACGACAGCCTTGTTCTTCTCTGGAATATAAGTTAGTGCTATATAAATTCACCTTTTGAGCCTATCGTTGCAACACCTTTCCTGAAAAGTAACTTTTCTGGTTGACTGTATATGCCTTTCTCTCCCTCTTAATAACCCAAAAGTTTTTTTTAATGGCCTAGAAAACGGGATGGTCTGTTACGCTATCATGTTCATGGGCTGATGATTTTGTTTTAAATGAATATTGGGTCATGTAGAAAGTTCCAGATCTAACCTCTAAATTGCTAAATAATGCATCCAAAACAATCTAACCAATGTTGCGAAATGGTTAAGAAGTGAACTTTCTCCTTCAATGTTTAGTGCTTGGTTATGTGAACACTGTTAATGTTTGTTTTCAGGATGATATAATTGATGACGTGGAGAGCTTTGTTGCAGCTGCAGAAATTCTGAAAGAACGTGGCGCATACAAGATTTTTGTGATGGCAACGCATGGTATCTTATCTGCTGAGGCCCCACGCCTTATAGAGGAATCTTCTATTGATGAGGTATGGACAACCAGAATTTACAAGAGCATTCAGTGCCCCAGCCTGTAAAGTCAGTGAATAGGCATGGAGGCTCAGGGAGAGGGGGGTTGGAGTACACCCTTGGCAGGTAACTTCTCAGTGTACTAGAACTGTGTTTAATCTCATAGTAAATCCCTCCTTTGTCTATCAGGCTTTCTGTGAGCACCTGTGCAGATAATCTGATTAACTAAAGTCTTTGCAAGTGGAGTTCTTCAAGTGTTGTTTAACCTCCAGTGGCTCTGCATACCACCTGTACAGCTTTTGCAGAAAAACTAGACTGACAGTAGCTTACACTACCCTTCTGGTGACCATTCCTGGAATTGTATGGATTCCACCTTGCTGATAGAGCACCAAAGACGACCCATCGTAGTGGTGTGGATTTTGCAGGGTGAGGTGGTGTGGGTTGTTTAGTTGTTGGGGCATTCTGTTGAATCTAAAATAGCATAGCTGTATGTGCAGGTTCATTGTCATTCATATTTTTCAGTAATCTAATTTTCATTAATCTCTTTTCCCTCCCTTGCTGTCTTTGTAGGTGGTAGTAACCAACACAGTTCCTCACGAGGTACAGAAACTGCAGTGCCCAAAGATCAAGACTGTGGATGTGAGTCTGATCCTCGCCGAGGCCATTAGACGCATCCACAATGGGGAGTCCATGGCTTATCTCTTTAGAAACATTGCAGTAGATGACTAGACCACACCACTGTTGCCTGCCCTGCATCCTAGCTTCAGATGGACATATGCATGTGAATGCTGCTGCATCTGCTGTTAAGGTGGCACCCATGGGTTTCCTGAGTGAAAATGCGACCATGTGGTGATTGTAGGCTGACAGACGTTTTTGATGACTGAGTAGTGTCAGAAGCACAAATGGCATAGATTTCCTAGGGCAGGGTACATCCCATGAGATAATGAATGTGTGAGCAGTAGTGCACATAATGTTAGGGGCAGTAACCATTTTAGGAAGTGCCGGCCATCAGTGGTGGACATATGTGAGGCTTAAAAGGTTTGTCACGCTATTCTACAACCATAGTAGTATATTAACCCACCTTAGCTCACACACACGCTGCTGAGTTGCGGAACCTCGTCTTCCGTGAGTATTCTGTCGTACCGATTATCAGAAAGGTGATTATCACCACGTCGTTCAAAATACTAGCCCACATTTATAACCATGTTCTTTCATTATACTAGTTTATTCCACTTTCCGACCGCAAATGCACAGTGAGTTTGCTGATTGTGTATGCGTTAGTGTGCTCTTATGCATTCCACATTCACTCCTGTAGCTGAGCTAGTAGGACAAAGCGTGGGCCGGAGCGTGGCAGTAATGAGCGCAAGGGCTCTCGTTAGTCACAGCTATTCTGGCTGCTGGTTCTCTTTTAGGACTGTTGAACTTGCTTTTTATTTCTGTAACCGCGCTCTGCCTTGTATAACTGGGATTTCTTTACACGGGGTGGTGGGGATAGGCACCCCATATTCGGATCAGCAGATCTGCTTCGGTGCCGAAATAAGGAGGTTTTCGGAGGAAAGTGTGAAAGTGGTCAGGGTTACATTTCTCTTGTGAAATGGATGCTCCACCCAACAGTCTTCCCCCTCTTGGAACAGGGTAGTCATGATATATTGCCTCTGCTGGTTTGGCCGCTCTTGGTATATGCTACAATCACCTATCTTCTCCTGTTTACCTGAGAAGGGGTTATCATGTTTCCTTCACTTCACTTTTCTTTTTTTTTTCCTTTTATGAAATGCTTGCTATCATTTGTTACAATAAAAGGAAAACCCTAAAATCAAACTTTCTCTGGTCTTTCTGTGTACGCTTCTTTGCTTTTCCTAGTTGCCTTATTCATGGAACATACAGGAAGGCTCGTTGCAGGAACTCTGATAACGTTCTTTTGTTTATCATTAATATTTTTTTAAGAAGGGAAAAAAAACGCGAAGCTGCTTCCAGCTACTCCAGAGGGCACTCCTATTCGGATCGACAAGCAGACGTCCAGTTGTTGGGGATGTGCCCTTTGCAGAAGGGTGGTGCAGTGTTAGGTGAATGCCTGGTAAGTCTAGGCTTGTCTCGCTGCAAAAATATTGGAAGCACCTAGAAGTAGAGTAACTTCTCAGGACCAAAGATGTAGGCTGACCTACAGTGCCTCGAATGCCCAGGGGTGTAGCTTCAATTGGGGGTTGGGGAGTTGTTTGGGGTGTTACCCCTCCCCCCTAATAAATGGATTATCTTACGAATAAGTTGGGTACAGGTGTTTTCAGTTGGGTATTGTGAGGTGTGTATCAGATTTACAGGAAATTTACATGCACACAAAGTACGCGCTCTCCCTCTTTTTTTTTTTTTTTGGTCATGTCCTCGAAAATGTTGGTTATTTTAAAATATTGTGCGTTCTCTCACTACTATCAGTCCGCATTTCTCTTTTTTCCACTGCCCATTAGGCCCCTCTCACACACCCTGCTTGTCCTACAATGTATTTTAACATTATATGCCAACTTGATTGTTGGAAAATCTGTAGCTCAAACCTCCCATGTCTTACTGACCAAGCTACATCTTTGCGAATCTCATCAAGCAAATCTCACAACAGAAACTAGGTGTTTAGGGGAAAGGTAGTGAGAAGGAAGTGCCTGTTTACCCCTTTTTGGGTATATGTGTGACCCAAGCCTTCTCCTTCAGTCTGGGGGTCGCGGCCCCCAGGAGGGCCGTGGAGTCCTGGAAAGGGGGTTGCGCAGTTCTCCAGCCAATTGTTAAAATGCCTTAGGTGAACTTGGATTTATTAAGTCTCCTGTGTTGTGAAAGCTAAGGAGGCCTTTAAAGCAGGGCGCCTGCTTCCTGAATGAAATGCAAATGTAAAGGGTAATCTGCAACTGTAAAGGATGCTTGGGAGCTGATCCAATCACTTAAACCTTTGTGATGACAAACATGTATTTTTGTATTCTGTTTTAGGGGTAATGCAAAGAGTTAAGAAGTTTGTGTGCTTTTAATTGTAGTTACACAGCACTTACTTCACCTGGAGGTGTTGAAGGGACCGCTATTTAAAAAAAAAAAAAAAGTATTGCATATGCCGTGGTATTACTTAAACTGGTGCTTTCAAAATGTAGATTTATCTTAAAACTTTTTTAAGTGGCCTATCGTATACTGTACCTAATGGAAGTATAAAATAATGCCTTACATATTCATAGTGCATTCTGTCACAGGCTGTGACCTCGTGGCACTAAAAATACACGTCCCTATTCTCCACTGCACCAACCAAGATTTAATTCTGTCGCTCTCCGGTTACACACGGACCTCTGTGGTGCATTAACTAATAGAGGTTTCATAATGCACTACAGTTTATTTCCGAATATGTAACAACTTTCTTCTTTTTATTTTTCTATTTATTTTTCATTTAAGCTAGATGTCATTTTATATGTAGCTACGTGATGGTGAAAGACTTAAAAACAACGTAGAATATTTTGGGGTTTATTTATGAGAGGCTTGCGCTGCTGGAGCATCTTTTTTTTTTTTTAACGTTCTAGAGGCACAAGCCTCTCAATCATATGTATGAGGTGACGCAAAGCCACCCTGCGTGGCTTTGAATGACCTCATAGATATGGAGTAAGGCAAAGCAGCGCAAGCCACTGCATTGCCTTACTTCAAGGAGGCGTTCCATGGGCATTGTGGTGGGTGTTCCCATGCAACACTCATGGATTTTGACGCTGCCCCAGATTTACAAAATCACATAAACTGGAGCAGTGCCAAAACCTTACACCTCCCCAGATCAGGCATAATGAGGAGAAATGTTTTAATTTCTCCTTGTTTTTCCTCTTTCCATGTGTGTTGCTATCTGCCGCACATAGAAAGAGGTACAATGCCTCTCTGGATGTTTTTGTGCAGGAAGGTGCCCCTTCTTGCACAAAAACAATCCTGCCTACGTTAGATAGGCCACTACAAAAAGGTTTAAGATAAAACTGTGCTTTCAAAATGTAGATTTGTGCGCCAGCACAGGGGGGAAAGGACAGAAAGGCACTGTATTTCATAAATATGGTCCATTCCTGCCCTTTTGCATTGGTGTAGGGCAGTGTAGCAAGAAGACTTGTGGCACGGTCCTACGCCAAATCCTCATAAATGAGGACCTTTGTTTTTAGCTACGCCTTTGACCATGCACCCACATTCACTGACCTTTGGTTTGCTAAACACGGTTTAATATTAATATTATTTCCTCACTGTAAACATGAATTGTTGTGGGAAATG
Organism: Pleurodeles waltl; assembly: GCF_031143425.1. NCBI lineage: Eukaryota > Metazoa > Chordata > Amphibia > Caudata > Salamandridae > Pleurodeles > Pleurodeles waltl. Next base: position 1,145,271,530 of record NC_090446.1, on the reverse strand, counting down.
GGGACATTTATTATTGTCGATGATGAGGAGTACCAGGTTCTAGAAATTTTTGTTAGGAGGGGGTCCTTACACCTAAAAAATCTTTGAGAGGGGGTCCTGGCATCAAAATGTTTGAAGACCTCTGCTTTAGACTCACTAGAACACCAATGATGCAGTACTTGGGTAGATGAGGCCATATCGTCCTTATGTGTGCCTCTTGAAAATAGGAATTTACCAATTCTTGGAAGGTGCTCTTGGTATTGGAATTTTACTCTGTTTAATCACTCTCAGCTTTTGTCGACTGGACGTTTAAATTTGGCATGACTGGGAACACCCCCTCCCCCCCTTTTGATGGACTGAGCACCACTGATAGGCAAAAACGATGCAGCACAACACAATTTACAACCTCTTCACCAGGTTCGCTGCCTTACAAGATGAGCGCTTGGCAATCTACAAAAACACAAAAATAAATACGTTATTTAAATGTTAAGGACTACAAAAAAGATCAACATTTACAAATGATTACCAGGCAAAATGAAGTAATGCCACATCAGACCTCTCCTGCCCAAGTTCTTTTCCATCATTTTTAATGTATAACTATGGCAGGGCTTTGAAGCCATTACATAAGGCTCATGTTTGCCGTGACTCATGAAGAAACTGTGCTGGAGCCCTTGCAAGATAGACTGCAATAGCATAAAAACGTTTTGTGCTATGTCTGAGTAATTGTGTTGATCCATGGATAGAATGTCTTAACATTTTGTTGTCATTTATGCAAGGTAGTTGCTTCGGATGTTTTTTCAGAATAAGATAGCAAATGCCTTTGTAGATGGCATATTGTTTTTGTCTTCTGTTTTACATCTGTACAGTGCTTCCTACCCCTCACGAGGACCTACGATTGCATTTAGTGAATGGCTTGAACGTAAAGCTGGAGATTGTGCTTGGAGTGGAACCTACAGGAGTGAGGAATAGTCGCTTGTGCTTAACCCCCGCAACTCCCTGCCCCCCAGGTGCCTTGGACAAGACCACCTCGTCCTGCACCGGGCCCACGGGGGAAGCGCTAGCACTCCTCCCATGGGCCACCCACCTACACCCTCCATCAGGGATGAAAGAGGAATCCTCCCTGTGACGTCTGACGTCAGCACGCGATCGCGTGCTGACCTCATCAGAGGTCGCCTCCCGTCGCACTGGAAGCTTGCTTCCAGCGCAATGCGGAAGAGAAATGCTCAGAATTTGTCTTCCTCTCTGGAGGAGGGGTGCGGGAGAGACATTGGAAGAAAGGAAAGGCTTTTCCTTTCTTCTGATGTCATTCTGAGCATTTCTGCTGCCTGATTGCACAGAAATGCCCACTAGACACCAGGGAATTTCGTTTTTTCTTTAAATTTACATGAGAGGAGCGGCCCCTTGGGCAAGGGTCGCTCCCTAGGGGGGCAAATAATATTTAGGTCATTTCTGCCTAAAATAATTAGGCCGATCTGCCCCCAGGGGGGGCTGAAATGGCCACTAGACACCAGGGATTTTTTTTCTTTGTTTCCCTTGGGCAAGGGTCGCTCCCTACGGGGGCAAATAATTTTTAGGTCATTTCTGCCCCCCACCCCCCGGGGGCAGATAGGCCTAATATAATTAGGCCAATCTGCCTTCAGGGGGGCAGAAATGCCCACTAGACACCAGGGATTTTTTCTTTTTTCTTTTATGTGCAGGTCGCTCCCTGGGGGGCCAAATTGTGCTTATGCCATTTCTGCCCCCCCATTGGAGGCAGATCGGCCTAATATAATTAGGCCGATCTGCCGCCAGGGTGGGCAGAAACCTCTAGTCACCAGGGATATATTTATATTTTTATTTACTTTACGTTTTTATGTATGGGGAGTGACCCCTTAGGCAAGGGTCGCTTCCCTGGGGGGCAAATAGTATTTAGGCCATTTCTGCCCCCCTTGGGGGCAGAAACCACTAGACACCAGGGATTGGCGGGGGTGGGGGTGTTTTGTTTGGGGGGGCAGCCCCTTGGGCAAGGGTCGCTCCCCATGGGGACACATTACTGTTGGCCATATCTGCCACCTATTTTTGGAAGGCCCATCTGCCCCCACGGGGGCAGAAAGCTCAACTGAGACCGGGGAAGATTTTTTTTCAAAATGAGAGGGTGGGGTTATGGCCATACCCCCACCCCAAGTAAATGGGGCCAAAGTTGTTCTGCCCACCAGTGGGCAGATGGGGCAATTACCCCGATCCACACCCCGGGGGGGGGGGGGGCAGAAAGTCTACTAGATGCCATGAAATAAAAAATAAAAAATAGTGGGGTGGTGACTACTGCCCTCACCCGAACTGAAGGGGCTAACAGTCATTCAGCTCTCCCCCGAACACTAAAACATCTTATCCCATGGTAAGCAAGAGGACATTTGATTTTTTTTTATTATTTTTTTTACATTTGGTCCATAAGAGCTTGGTAACTCTCAAAATTGTCCCACTTGGAGTGGTGAGGGCTGCACTTTTTTTTACTTTGGGACGCTGCCATGTAGAAAAATCCACAAGACCTAGACACGTCTGAAAACTAAACATCTAGTTGATTCCAGGGTGGTGTGCTTCACATGCACCCCCCACCATTTCCTTACTCACAATGCCATGCAAACCTGCAACTTTGCTGGAAAGCACACATTTTTCCCACATTTTTGTGATGGAACCTTCCGGAATCTGCAGGAATCCACAAAATTCCTACCACCCAGCATTGTCTCCTCTATACCGATAAAATTTCTGCTGCACTTGTCAGCCTAAAAATGTTTTGTTTCAAACTGCCCTTTTGGACCCACTTTGGTTCCCCCTCAATTTCGACGTGTTTTTGGCTCTTCCCTGTCACAAACACTTGGCCCGCCTACACGAGAGAGGTATCATTTTTACCGGGAGACTAAGGGGAACGTTGGGTGGTAGGAAATTTGACCCGTGCAGTGATCCCACACAAATGTGTTTTTTTTTTTTTTTTTTAGCTAAATTTGAGGTTTGCTGAGGATTCTGGGTAAGAGAACATTGGGGGATCCACGCAAGTCACACCTCCCTTGAATCCCTCGGGTGTCTAGTTTTCAGAAATGTCTGGGTTTGGTAGGTTTCCCTTGATGGCTGCTGAGCCCAGGACCAAAAACGCAGGTGCCCCCCACCCGCAAAATTTGATAATTTTGATGTGTCCAGATAGTGTTTTGGGGGCATTTCCCGTCGCGGGCACTGGGCCTATCCACACAAGTGAGGTACCATTTTTATCGGGTGACTTGGGGGAACGCTGGGTGGAAATTTGTGGTTCCTCTCAGATTCCAGAACTTTCTGTCACCAAAATGTGAGGAAAATATATATATATATTTTTTTTTTTAGCCACATTTTGAGGTTTGCAAAGGATTCTGGGTAACAGAACCTGATGAGAGCCCCACAAGTCACCCCGTCTTGGATTCCCCTAGGTCTCTAGTTTTAAAAAGTGCACAGGTTTGGTAGGTTTCCCCAGGTGCTGGCTGAGCTAGAGGCCAAAATCGACATGTAGGCACTTTGCAAAAAACACCTGTTTTCTTTGGGAAAATTTGATGTGTCCACGTTGTGTTTTGGGGCACTTCCTGTCGCGGGCGCTAGGCCTACCCACACAAGTGAGCTACCATTTTTATCGGGAGACTTGGGGGAACATAGAATAGCAAAACAAGTGTTATTGCCCTTTGTCTTTCTCTACATTTTTTCCTTCCATATATAAGACAGTGTGTAAAAAAGACGTCTATTTCAGAAATGCCCTGTAATTCACATGCTAGTATGGGCATCCCAGAATTCAGAGATGTGCGAATAACCACTGCACCTCAACACCTTATCTTGTGCCCATTTTGGACATACAAAGGTTTCCTTGATACCTATTTTTCACTCTTTATATTTCAGCAAATGAATTGCTGTATACCCGGTATAGAATGAAAACCCACTGCAAGGTGCAGCTCATTTATTTGCTCTGGGTACCTAGGGTTCTTGGTCAACCTACAATCCCTATATATCCCCCGCAACCAGAAGCAGCAGACGTAACGGTATATTGCTTTCAAAAATCCGACATTGCAGGAAAAAGTTACTGAGTAAAACGTAGAGAAAAATTGCTGTTTTTTTCACCTCAATTTCAATGTTTTTTTATTTCAGTAATTTTCTGTAGGAAACCCTTGTAGGATCTACACAAATTACCCATTGCTGAATTCAGAATTTTGTCTACTTTTCAGAAATGTCTGTTTCTGGGATCCAGCATTGGTTTCACACCCATTTCTGTCACTGACTGGAAGGAGGCTGAAAGCACAAAAAAATCGTAAAAATGGGGTATGTCCCAGTAAAATGCCAAAATTGTGTTGAAAATTGGGTTTTCTGATTCAAGTCTGCCTGTTCCTGAAAGCTGGGAAGCTGGTGGTTTTATCACTGCAAACCCTTTGTTGATGCCAATTTCAGGGAAAACACAAGCCTTCTTCTGCAGCCCTTTTTTCCTTTTTTTTTTTTTTTAAACGAAAGTTTTACTGTATTTTGGCTAATTTCTTGGTCTCCTTCAGGGGAACCCACAAAGTCTGGCTACCTCTAAGATCCCTAGGATGTTGGGTAAAAAGGACACAAATGTGGCGTGGGTAGCTTATGTGGACAAAAAGTTATGAGGGAGGGCCTAAGCGCGCCCTGCCCCAAATAGCCAAAAAAAGGCCTGGCACCTGAGGGGGAAAAGGCCTGCAGCGAAGGGGTTAAACACAGACATCGTTGTTTATAGTTGGAAGGACTGTAGCTTTATAATGTGACCTGTGGATAGTGTTTTGGTGGTATATCCCTATACTGACAGTCTGTGTAGCGTTTGCCAGTGTGGGGACGTGTAATCCCAGGGGACAGCCTTCCTGGTTTATCTCCAATCGTAGCCTAAAATCTATTAAATCACATAAACGTAATTCCAAACTGCACCTTTCCTGTTATGCTGCAGGTTCTCTTGAGGATAAGGAGACAGTAAGATCGCTCAAGGTTTGGTGAGGAAGATATGGTTGGCCTAACCTCAGATTTTTAATGCAGTTTCTAATCCAGCTAGTAATGCAGTGTGCTTGGAGATGACAATAGAGACATCTCTATTTCTGCACATTTGAAGTTCTATATCGCAACATTAATGCTTTCTGCCTTCCCACTTGGAGGTGAGCAGTGTATCTTAACCTTGTCTAAAAGGAAATGGTAGATGTGTTACATGCAAGACAACCCTCATTCATATTCATCTGTGTGAGAAGCACATGGCAGACGTTTACGAAGTGGTGTTGTCAGAACTATTTTGACCCTCTTTCCTCAGATGTGCTTCTGACTTGGACTTTACGTGTTCCTAGCTCGTGATGAATGGATGGTAGGAGTAGTAGAGAAGTACCTACCTGTGAGATATGTGTTGTGTTTTCAGCGTCGTGGAGGTTGGGCCCTTTTACATGACTATTGTTGCTTTCTTAAAGGTTTACCAAACAGCTTTTCACTGCTTCGTTGATTGCGTTCTTCAGGGATCTTACTTTTTAAATGGAGCTATCTTCTTTTTCCTTCTCTGCTTCTTTCTAAGGCCTTGGAGGAGGTGTAGAAACAATACTTTAAAAGAGTGGTAAGTACGTACGTGACCGTTCAAATTACTACAGGATAGGTGACCAACTATTTGTGGGTTATTTTGGACACTAAGACATGTACGGCTGCGATTAAGTGGACCCCTTGTCATAAATATTTACCTATTTAACATAAAACCACACTTACTTCTCGACAGTCTCGCGTCTGCGCAGCTTCCCTTAACATTACCACAGTTTATGCCATCCACCGTAAGCCCTCCCTTGTTTGTTCTCATACTGCCACCTCCACAGTTTTTAATTTACCTACTTTACCCTGGAATGTTTCAGTGGCTCCTGAAGAAGTTTGAAAGTGACGAGGGTGTAGGGAAAGGGGTTGGGGGAGAGGGGTATAAAACCATGAATGTACCTGAATAAGCGCAGTGAGCAAGCATGACTGTACCAGAAGGAGTCCGGGTGGAATAGATTCTCCGCCAAGATGTTTTTTTTTTCTTAAGTAGGTAAAATTGTTTGCTTTCTAGCACGATTTCTGTTATAAAATAATCAAAGAAGAATAGTTTTAACCGCCATTTTTAATGCTTTGTTGAGGAAGTCTGACCTGCCTATGGTCGCAGACAGATCTGCATGTACAAAATCAAATCTCAGTGTCTACACTGCAGCTTCATAGACAGTTACCAAGCTTTAAAGGGTCTCCTTTTTTGTTGCTTATGCTTATTAACATTTAATTAGCACAGGTGAGCTATCACAGTAAGCCAATCACAAAATGTCACTCAACAGGGCCCTTTCCCAATACATGTTCTATGTAAACGAAAACGAAAAGTATGAAGTGAAAAATGGATTGTACGAGAATTAAAGATCAGGAAAATGTAAATAATATAGGCAGAAACATTTGAAACCAAGGAAAAGGCACACCGCATGTAGGAAAGTGCCTCTTTTTGACATGGTTACTCCCCGCCCCCTTTTTGCCCAGTATCTGATGTGATTTAGACTGAAAGTGCATTGGGTTCCTGCTAACCAGGTCCCAAGTGCCACATCTTTCACTAAACTGTACAAATGTTGCCCCAGTTGGCAAATCCTTTAACACCCTCTGTATGTCCTTAGTAAATGGTACCTAGTGGTTAAAGATGGTCCCTGAGGGCTGTTGCATGAATTGTGCCACCCTAAGGGAACCCTCACCAAGCTCATGCCAGGCTGTCATTGCAGGCTGCATGTCTTGTTGCAGACAAAAGTGAAAACAAGACATGGCATACAGTCTGTGTGCCATGTTACGTAACACTGTATGCCATGTATGTCACCCTTACAGCCGTAAGGCACGGATTATTATATGACATGCAAGGACATATCTGCTAGAGCAGATATGCCCCTGCTATGTCTTTGTCAAGTCTCAGACATAGTAAGTAGCCAGGGAAGCCATTTTAAATGCATGTACTGGACACTGGTCAATACGAGTCTTCCAGCTACATGATGGCTTCACTGAAAATAGGGATGTTTGGTATCAAACATCATATTGGTGAACCCACACTCATGCCAGTGTTGTATTTATTAATAAATGCACCCAGAGAGCACCTTAGCGGTGCCCCCTGAAACCCTACCAACCTCCGGTGTGCTTACTGGCTGGTTTCTGCAAGCCTGCTACCTGAGACACAGTTCTGCCTCCCCCCCCACCCCTCCCCCCAGGTGAGAGTCTTCTGCTCTCAAGAGGCCCAGAATGAAAGCCTATCTGGTAAGAGGGTGTAACACCCTCCCCCACAGGATGCCCTGCTGATTATGCTTCCTAAGGCGGGAAGCCTCAAAGGGCTGCTGCATTTGAATTGCAAATCTGGCTCCCCTCACAGGAGAAGAAGCCACCCCCTATCAAGAGTCACTTGGCATCTGGACAGTTAGGAAAATGAGCTAATCAGGTAGGCATGCCACCCCCAGGCTAGTACCACTCTGTAGGGAGCTGGCTTTTTATATACTGTATCAAAGTGAGATAGAGTGTGTAGAGTTCAGGGGTTCCCGAGAGGCTTAACAGAGGCTAAAGTAGATAATACTTTACTCTTTTTGTGGTAGTGTGGTCAAGCAGTTAGACATATCAGAGGGTGGTGCAAAGCATTTGTCGTACACACAGACAATAGAAGCAGCACGCACTCAATGACTTAACTCTAGACCAATGGTTATTATATATCAAAAATATATTTTTTATTTTTGTTTTGTTCCCCCCACCACTTTGCTCAGTCGCCAGCCGCGACTGATCGTGAGGCCTAAGCCCTGCTGTTGGTGCAGCCCGACTTGCCTCTTTTTGCAGTGGGTGATCTCCATTGGAACACATTGGTCACCCAACCCTGCACCCGACCACCCCTGAACCGCTGGTGGTGTACTACTGGTGCTGCCTTGGACTATACCCACTACTCATTTTAACTCCTGGAGATTTGTCTTGTAAGTTGCTGTACTCTACCTGTTTGCAATACGTGTTTTTCCTCACATAGGATAACACTGCAGAACTCAAAAATTGCACTGTGTTCACTTTTAAAAGTGAAAAGAATTTATATTTAAAAATGCACTTACCTGAATGATTTTTCTCTAATGCCTAAACATATGTAAAGGTACTTGCTACTTTTATAAATTAGTGTGGATCTGCTTTTTGAGTCTTGTCTCATTTATCGACTATTGTGTGTATTTGTGAATGTCTTGCACTCCTGTTTGTTAAGCCTAAGGCTGCTCGCCCACTCTCCCCGTAAGTAGAGCACTTTGGGATTGCATAGTAAGCCCTGTCCACTCACTGGGGAACCCCTGACCCTTTACACTGTATTTACGTACCAAATAAATGGCAAGCTTCCTACGTTGGTGGTGCAGCAGTTGAGACACAAGACCTGACATTTACTGTACCACTTGGTTGATAAAGGATTCCACAGAGGAATCCAAAAATTGTCTCTAGGTAGCACGAACATTTTCTTTCCAATTTTTCGAAGTTATTTTAAAATAGCTGTAGGACCTAGGCGATGTCTCTTTGCAAAACTGTTTAAAATAGTAAAGTGAGTTAGGTCTTTTAGAAAAGTACTTACCCACCTTTGTAAGTCCTTAAAAATGTTCCCAATTACTTTAAACGCCATGTCTGAGCAAGGCCCTTCCCAGGAACTAAACCAGGCACTCTATCAGCACCTTAGGGTACCACAACTTAAGGAGCTCTGTAAAGCATGGAAACTTACCACAGATCCTAAACCCACAAAAGCCCATCTGCAGCAGTTGCTGGCAGAAAATAATGCATTGGCAAGTAGAAATCCCCCCACTCGGGAAGAGAAGGATAACGCAGAGGAGGTCGAAGATGACTCCATCTCCACCCCCTCAGACAATACTTCCACTGAGAACATTTATAGTAGTGTCTCAGAAGATATAGATACCGAAGATGCAGATCTTCAGAAGCTGGCCAAGAAGATAGCATTAGAGGCTAAACTCTTAGCTATAGAAAAAGAAAGAGCTGAGATTGGCCTAGAACCCATCTCTGGTGGCAGCAAACTCCTAACTAGGGAAGAAACTTATGTCCCGAAAATCCCCAAAGGTATTGTCCCAAAATACTCAGAATGTGATGAGATCACCAAATGGTTCACAGCATTTGAGAGAGCCTGTAGTCAGGAAGGCCAGCCCGAAGTATTGGGGGGTTCTCCTCTGGGAGCTGGTCTCTGGTAAATGCATGGATAGACTGCTGAACTTGAATGAGGCAGATGTCGAGTCCTATGACCTTATGAAGGACACTCTGAGGCCTTTGGACTCACCACTGAAGAATACAGGATCGTGTTCAGACTTTCCAGTGAAAACACTAGTTGGATGGCTAAAAGGTAACAATGTGCAGGGTTATAAAGGGCTTTATAATTTAATTATGAAAGAGCATCTGTCAAGTAATTGTGTTCAAGAAAAGTTACATTAGTACCTGGTAGCCCTATGTCCACTTTCTCCTCAAGAGTTGGGAAAGAAGGCAAACCAGTGGGTCAAAAGAAGGGTGACCAAAACTACCACTGGGTGGGGAGGGGGGTTATCAGAAGAAAGAGGCCAAAACCCCTCCCAAGAGGAAGATGGTGACCAAGCAAAGGATAAAAACAAAGAGTTTTCTAAAGAGGGTGGCCCCCGAGGCTCTTCCTAATCCAAGGGTGGGTACAAAGATAAAAACTGTGGCTCCAGAAAGGCTTGGTGTCCTGACTGCAAGGCTCTTGGACACTGAACTGGAGACCCTACCTTTTCCCCCCAAAAAAATACCTCTAGTGCACCAGCCGTAAATGCAGTGGTGAGTCTCCTGATGGAATTCCAGGTGGGTGCTGACCATGTCAGTGAACCCACTGAGGCAACTCTAGTTTCAGAGGGTGGGGTGGATGTAAATGCCCTGTTTGGCCCAGTAATCTGGAGAATTAAGGACAACTGCCGCATATTAATGGAGTTTGAGTTGAAGCCCTGAGAGACACTGATGCTAGTGTCACCGTGGTGATTGAACAACTGGTGTCCTCTGATCAGTACTTGACTGGTGAGGCACATTCCATCATCAACACTAATAATCAAGCTAAGGTACATACCATGGTGATAGTATCCTTAGAATGGGGAGGGGTTACTGTCCAGAAGAAGGTGGTAGTATCTCCTGCAATCCTGTACAGTCTCTGCTAGGCAATGATCTGGAGTCCTCATCATGGGCTGAGGTCGAAAGAAAGGCCAGTGCAGCAATGCTGGGTGTACCTGAACGGGTGTGTGTGAAAACAGTAGCACAGAGTAAAGCCAAGGGTGAAAAAGTAGAGTTGGAGTGTGGAATAATAGCCCATCCTACCAAGAGAAAAGGCAAGAAGTCTGGGAAACCAGCTTCTGTGCAGATACCAGAGCAGGTCCCTTCTCGGGGAGAAGACCTGCCAGCCTCAGAGGGAACTGAGCTTCAGAAACTTGGGCTTTACACAGCAGATCTCTTGGGCCCCGGGGTGGAGGGGGGGTAGGAGGGGTGCACTAGTGAAGATCTGTGCATGGGGCAGAGGACCTGTCCCATTCTTGAATGCCTGAGACAGCAAGCTGCTGATCAGGAGAAGGAGGATGTCAGTAGCTCCCACAGGACCTATTGGGAGGAGGGACTCCTTTTCACTGAGGCCAGAGACCTGAAACCAGGTGCCACTAGGAAGGTGGTAGTGCGTCAGCAGTTCAGAGAATTTCTCCTCACATTGGCCCATGACAGCCCCCCTAGCCTGGGCATCTTGACCAGGCTAAAGCTTGGAGTAGGTTAGTGAACCACTACTACTGGCCAAGGTATGTCCCAGAAGGTGAAGGAGTTTTGTAACTCTGTGCCACCTGTCAAACCAGTGGCAAGACAGGAGGCTACCCAAAGGCCCCCTAATTCCACTTCCAGTGATTGTGCTTCCCTTTGAGATGGTAGGGATTGACATTATTGGTCCTCTAGACCCTCCAACAACATCAGGAAACTGAGTTATCCTGGTTGTAGTGGATCATGCAACCAGATATCCCGAGGCAATTCCCCCGAGGACCCTCATTGGCATCTTTACCAGGGTGGGCTTTCCAAATGAGGTGGTGTCAGACAGAGGTTCATACTCCATCTCTGGCTACCTGAAACCCTAGTGCGCTGAATGTGGTGTGACCTACAAGTTCACTACCCCATACCACCCACACACCATTGGCCGTGTTGAAAGATTCAATAAGACATTGAAAGGTATGATTGGTGGACTCCCTGAAAAACAATGGAGGAGATGGGATGTCTTACTTCCATGCCTGTTTTTTGCTTACAGGGAAGTGCCATAGAAGAGAATAGTATTTTTTCCCCACTTTTAGCTTCTGTTTGGGTATACTGTGAGGGGGCCACTTTGTCTTGTGAAGGAGAGATGGGAGAGACCTCTCGGAAAACCTCAACAGAATATTGTGGTGTAAGAAGTTGGCTCTGTATGTGCTATTTCAAAGTAAGCAATAGCATGCACAGAGTCCAAGGGTTCCCCTTAGAGGTAAAATAGTGGTAAAAATAGATAATACTAATGCTCTATTTTGTGGTAGTGTGGTCGAGCAGTAGGCTTATCCAAGGAGTAGTGTTAAGCATTTGTTGTACATACACATAGCCAATAAATGAGGTACACACACTCAGAAACAAATCCAGCCAATAGGTTTTTATATAGAAAAATATCTTTTCTTAGTTTATTTTAAGAACCACAGGTTCAAATTCTACATGTAATATCTCATTCGAAAGGTATTGCAGGTAAGTATTTTAGGAACTTCAAATCATCAAAATTGCATGTATACTTTTCAAGTTATTGACAAATAGCTGTTTTAAAAGTGGACACTTAGTGCAATTTTCACAGTTCCTAGGGGAGGTAAGTTTTGATTAGTTTTACCAGGTAAGTAAGACACTTACAGGGTTCAGTTCTTGGTCCAAGGTAGCCCACCGTTGGGGGTTCAGGGCAACCCCAAAGTCACCACACCAGCAGCTCAGGGCCGGTCAGGTGCAGAGTTCAAAGTGGTGCCCAAAACACATAGGCTAGAATGGAGAGAAGGGGGTGCCCCGGTTCCGGTCTGCTTGCAGGTAAGTACCCGCGTCTTCGGAGGGCAGACCAGGGGGGTTTTGTAGGGCACCGGGGGGGACACAAGTCCACACAGAAATTTCACCCTCAGCAGCGCGGGGGCGGCCGGGTGCAGTGTAGAAACAAGCGTCGGGTTTTCAATGTTAGTCTATGAGAGATCTCGGGATCTCTTCAGCGCTGCAGGCAGGCAAGGGGGGGATTCCTCGGGGAAACCTCCACTTGGGCGAGGGAGAGGGACTCCTGGGGGTCACTCCTCCAGTGAAAGTCCGGTCCTTCAGGTCCTGGGGGCTGCGGGTGCAGGGTCTCTCCCAGGCGTCGGGACTTTAGGTTCAAAGAGTCGCGGTCAGGGGAAGCCTCGGGATTCCCTCTGCAGGCGGCGCTGTGGGGGCTCAGGGGGGACAGGTTTTTGTACTCACAGTCTTAGAGTAGTCCTGGGGTCCCTCCTGAGGTGTTGGATCGCCACCAGCCGAGTCGGGGTCGCCGGGTGCAGTGTTGCAAGTCTCACGCTTCTTGCGGGGAGCTTGCAGGGATCTTTAAAGTTGCTGGAAACAAAGTTGCAGCTTTTCTTGGAGCAGGTCCGCTGTCCTCGGGAGTTTCTTGTCTTTTCGAAGCAGGGGCAGTCCTCAGAGGATGTCGAGGTCGCTGGTCCCTTCGGAAGGCGTCGCTGGAGCAGGATCTTTGGAAGGCAGGAGACAGGCCGGTGAGTTTCTGGAGCCAAGGCAGTTGTCGTCTTCTGGTCTTCCGCTGCAGGGGTTTTCAGCTGGGCAGTCCTTCTTCTTGTTGCAGGAATCTAATTTTCTAGGGTTCAGGGTAGCCCTTAAATACTAAATTTAAGGGCGTGTTTAGGTCTGGGGGTTAGTAGCCAATGGCTACTAGCCCTGAGGGTGGGTACACCCTCTTTGTGCCTCCTCCCAAGGGGAGGGGGTCACAATCCTAACCCTATTGGGGGAATCCTCCATCTGCAAGATGGAGGATTTCTAAAAGTTAGAGTCACCTCAGCTCAGGACACCTTAGGGGCTGTCCTGACTGGCCAGTGACTCCTCCTTGTTATTCTCATTATTTTCTCCGGCCTTGCCGCCAAAAGTGGGGCCTGGCCGGAGGGGGCGGGCAACTCCACTAGCTGGAGTGTCCTGCTGGGTTGGCACAAAGGAGGTGAGCCTTTGAGGCTCACCGCCAGGTGTGACAATTCCTGCCTGGGAGAGGTGTTAGCATCTCCACCCAGTGCAGGCTTTGTTACTGGCCTCAGAGTGACAAAGGCACTCTCCCCATGGGGCCAGCAACATGTCTCGGTTTGTGGCAGGCTGCTAAAACTAGTCAGCCTACACAGATAGTCGGTTAAGTTTCAGGGGGCACCTCTAAGGTGCCCTCTGTGGTGTATTTTACAATAAAATGTACACTGGCATCAGTGTGCATTTATTGTGCTGAGAAGTTTGATACCAAACTTCCCAGTTTTCAGTGTAGCCATTATGGTGCTGTGGAGTTCGTGTTTGACAAACTCCCAGACCATATACTCTTATGGCTACCCTGCACTTACAATGTCTAAGGTTTTGTTTAGACACTGTAGGGGTACCATGCTCACGCACTGGTACCCTCACCTATGGTATAGTGCACCCTGCCTTAGGGCTGTAAGGCCTGCTAGAGGGGTGTCTTATCTATACTGCATAGGCAGTGAGAGGCTGGCATGGCACCCTGAGGGGAGTGCCATGTCGACTTACTCATTTTGTTCTCACTAGCACACACAGGCTTGTAAGCAGTGTGGCTGTGCTGAGTGAGGGGTCTCTAGGGTGGCATAATGCATGCTGCAGCCCTTAGAGACCTTCCCTGGCATCAGGGCCCTTGGTACCAGAGGTACCAGTTACAAGGGACTTATCTGGATGCCAGGGTGTGCCAATTGTGGGATCAATGGTACATTTTAGGTGAAAGAACACTGGTGCTGGGGCCTGGTTAGCAGGGTCCCAGCACACTTCTCAGTCAAGTCAGCATCAGTATCAGGCAAAAAGTGGGGGGTAACTGCAACAGGGAGCCATTTCTTTACACAAGCCCCCCCCCAGCCCACAGGCCAGGAGACTCAGCCAACGCTGGAAGAGTCTTCCTAGTCTGTCAGGCGAGGAAGAGTAGAGGAAATGGCTGGTTTGTTGCAGGGCCTACTCTGCCTTACATCCTCCTGTTCAGGTCATTCCCTCTGGGGAACTGACCCACTTCCACAGTGATAGGACCTAGTCTGAACTGCCTCTTGTCTGTGCTTTGTATGTCTTTACCCATTCTCTTTATTTTGAGGTCAGAGGTATCCACCTCTGCTAATCTTATCTTAGCCAGGGTCACCCCTAGCTTACCCAAAGAGGTTACCCAGAGCTGGAGTAACCCCACCATGACCAACAGGGTCAGGGGGCCTAACTTGTTATTTGGCATGGGGTCAGACCACCATGCCAAGGATAGTGCAGCCATAAAGGCTAACACCCAGCAGAGGCCACTGACAGCTGTCAGTGCCCAGAACCACACCTTTAGCTCTTCACCTACAAGGGAAGGGGCTAAGTTACAGGCTTCTTTGGGTTCAGGGTGCCTGTCTGCTGTATTAGAGTGGGGGGTTACCACATCTTGTAGTAAACACCCTTCTTCCACTCTTTCTTCTGTTAGCTGAGGGGCCACCCACTCAGGCTTAACAGTTGCCTGACTAGCCAGGACTTCTTGTGGGTCAGGTTGGACTTTATCAGAGCCATTTTTGGAGTTCCCCCCTACTGGGGCAGAATCTCCTTGGCTTGCTGGAACCTTGGCTAAAGGTTGTCCACCTTTCCTACTCTGTTTCCTTTTCTTTTTCTTCTGGGGCCTACTTGCATTTACTGCAGAGGCAGGCACTCCAGAATCCTTGGGAGAGGACTGGCCCTGGACCAGTTTTTCTCTTAGGCTCTGACTAACCTCTGGGTAGTCATTTCCAAGGAGACAATCAAGGGGGAGGTCTGTACTGACTACCACCCTTCTCCAGCTAAAAGTTCCACCCACTTCTATGGGCACAAGAGCCACAGGCCTATTAGTGACCCTGTCTGGGCTAACTCTTACTCTGGCCATCTCACCTGGGATGTACTGGTTTGAGAGCACCAGCCTGTCATGCACAATAGTGTGACTGGCACAAGTGTCTCTCAGGGCAGTGGCTGGGATTCCATTCACCTGTAGGTGGTGGAAGTGTCTACTTCCCTCTGGAATCTCCAACTCACCTGTTGGGCCCATTTTCCAGTTGAAAGCTATGAAGACCTCCTCATCTGAGGAGTCATCTCCAATGGCTACACTGGTTACCCCTGGAATTTTGTTCTGGGGTTTGTTTTTGGGACAAGAAGTGTCCTTGGTGTGGTGCCCAGACTGTTTACAGTTGTGGCACCATGCCTTAGTGGCATCCCAGTTCTTACCCTGGTACCCACCTTTGTTTTGGGTTGTGTCTTGGGGCCCACCCACCTGTTCTGGTTTTTGGGGGACTACAGAGGACTCTTTTTCTTTGTTTCTAGTGTCACCCACTTTCTCCTGGGGAGTTTTTGTAACCCCTTTCTTTTGGTCACCCCCAGTGGAAGTTTTGGTTACCCTAGTCTTGACCCAGTGGTCTGCCTTCTTTCCCAATTCTTGGGGAGAAATTGGACCTAGGTCTACCAGATACTGATGCAACTTTTCATTGAAGCAGTTACTTAAAATGTGTTCTTTCATAAACAAATTATAAAGCCCAACATAGTCACACACTTCATTCCCAGTTAACCAACCATCTAGTGTTTTCACTGAGTAGTCTACAAAGTCAACCCAGGTCTGGCTCGAGGATTTTTGAGCCCCCCTGAATCTAATTCTATACTCCTCAGTGGAGAATCCAAAGCCCTCAATCAGGGTACCCTTCATGAGGTCATAAGATTCTGCATCTTTTCCAGAGAGTGTGAGGAGTCTATCCCTACACTTTCCAGTGAACATTTCCCAAAGGAGAGCACCCCAGTGAGATCTGTTTACTTTTCTGGTTACACAAGCCCTCTCAAAAGCTGTGAACCATTTGGTGATGTCATCACCATCTTCATATTTGGTTACAATCCCTTTGGGGATTTTTAGGATGTCAGGAGAATCTCTGACCCTATTTAAGTTGCTGCCACCATCGATGGGACCTAGGCCCATCTCTTTTCTTTCCCTTTCTATGGCTAGGAGCTGCTTTTCCAAAGCCAATCTTTTGACCATCCTGGCTAACAGGGGGTCATCTTCACTGGAGTTATCCTCAGTGATTTCAGAGGTGTTGGTCTCTCCTGTGAGGGAACCAGCATCTCTGACTATTATTTTTGGAGTCAGGGTTTGAGGGACCCTGTTCTCCCTAGATAGGACTGGTAGGGGGGAATTTTCCTCCAAGTCACTATCCTCTTCCTCTGAGTTGCTACCCTCAGAGGGGTTGGCCTTTTCAAACTCTGCCAAAAGCTCCTGGAGCTGTATTTTGGTAGGTTTGGGGCCCATTGTTATTTTCTTTATTTTACAGAGTGACCTTAGCTCCCTCATCTTAAGATGGAGGTAAGGTGTGGTGTCGAGTTCCACCACAGTCACATCTGTGCTAGACATTTTGCTTCTAAAAGTTGGAATACTTTTTAAGAATCTACAACTGGTTCTAGAATCTAATTCAAACTTTTACAAACTTTTAAACTCTAAAAGAAATGCTAAACAGGATCTAACACAAGGCCCTAGCAGGTCTTTTAAGAATTTAGAAAACTTTTCAAATTTCAAAAATCAATTTCTAATGACAATTTTGGAATTTGTCGTGTGATCAGGTATTGGCTGAGTAGTCCAGCAAATGCAAAGTCTTGTACCCCACCGCTGATCCACCAATGTAAGAAGTTGGCTCTGTATGTGCTATTTCAAAGTAAGCAATAGCATGCACAGAGTCCAAGGGTTCCCCTTAGAGGTAAAATAGTGGTAAAAATAGATAATACTAATGCTCTATTTTGTGGTAGTGTGGTCGAGCAGTAGGCTTATCCAAGGAGTAGTGTTAAGCATTTGTTGTACATACACATAGCCAATAAATGAGGTACACACACTCAGAAACAAATCCAGCCAATAGGTTTTTATATAGAAAAATATCTTTTCTTAGTTTATTTTAAGAACCACAGGTTCAAATTCTACATGTAATATCTCATTCGAAAGGTATTGCAGGTAAGTATTTTAGGAACTTCAAATCATCAAAATTGCATGTATACTTTTCAAGTTATTGACAAATAGCTGTTTTAAAAGTGGACACTTAGTGCAATTTTCACAGTTCCTAGGGGAGGTAAGTTTTGATTAGTTTTACCAGGTAAGTAAGACACTTACAGGGTTCAGTTCTTGGTCCAAGGTAGCCCACCGTTGGGGGTTCAGGGCAACCCCAAAGTCACCACACCAGCAGCTCAGGGCCGGTCAGGTGCAGAGTTCAAAGTGGTGCCCAAAACACATAGGCTAGAATGGAGAGAAGGGGGTGCCCCGGTTCCGGTCTGCTTGCAGGTAAGTACCCGCGTCTTCGGAGGGCAGACCAGGGGGGTTTTGTAGGGCACCGGGGGGGACACAAGTCCACACAGAAATTTCACCCTCAGCAGCGCGGGGGCGGCCGGGTGCAGTGTAGAAACAAGCGTCGGGTTTTCAATGTTAGTCTATGAGAGATCTCGGGATCTCTTCAGCGCTGCAGGCAGGCAAGGGGGGGATTCCTCGGGGAAACCTCCACTTGGGCGAGGGAGAGGGACTCCTGGGGGTCACTCCTCCAGTGAAAGTCCGGTCCTTCAGGTCCTGGGGGCTGCGGGTGCAGGGTCTCTCCCAGGCGTCGGGACTTTAGGTTCAAAGAGTCGCGGTCAGGGGAAGCCTCGGGATTCCCTCTGCAGGCGGCGCTGTGGGGGCTCAGGGGGGACAGGTTTTTGTACTCACAGTCTTAGAGTAGTCCTGGGGTCCCTCCTGAGGTGTTGGATCGCCACCAGCCGAGTCGGGGTCGCCGGGTGCAGTGTTGCAAGTCTCACGCTTCTTGCGGGGAGCTTGCAGGGATCTTTAAAGTTGCTGGAAACAAAGTTGCAGCTTTTCTTGGAGCAGGTCCGCTGTCCTCGGGAGTTTCTTGTCTTTTCGAAGCAGGGGCAGTCCTCAGAGGATGTCGAGGTCGCTGGTCCCTTCGGAAGGCGTCGCTGGAGCAGGATCTTTGGAAGGCAGGAGACAGGCCGGTGAGTTTCTGGAGCCAAGGCAGTTGTCGTCTTCTGGTCTTCCGCTGCAGGGGTTTTCAGCTGGGCAGTCCTTCTTCTTGTTGCAGGAATCTAATTTTCTAGGGTTCAGGGTAGCCCTTAAATACTAAATTTAAGGGCGTGTTTAGGTCTGGGGGTTAGTAGCCAATGGCTACTAGCCCTGAGGGTGGGTACACCCTCTTTGTGCCTCCTCCCAAGGGGAGGGGGTCACAATCCTAACCCTATTGGGGGAATCCTCCATCTGCAAGATGGAGGATTTCTAAAAGTTAGAGTCACCTCAGCTCAGGACACCTTAGGGGCTGTCCTGACTGGCCAGTGACTCCTCCTTGTTATTCTCATTATTTTCTCCGGCCTTGCCGCCAAAAGTGGGGCCTGGCCGGAGGGGGCGGGCAACTCCACTAGCTGGAGTGTCCTGCTGGGTTGGCACAAAGGAGGTGAGCCTTTGAGGCTCACCGCCAGGTGTGACAATTCCTGCCTGGGAGAGGTGTTAGCATCTCCACCCAGTGCAGGCTTTGTTACTGGCCTCAGAGTGACAAAGGCACTCTCCCCATGGGGCCAGCAACATGTCTCGGTTTGTGGCAGGCTGCTAAAACTAGTCAGCCTACACAGATAGTCGGTTAAGTTTCAGGGGGCACCTCTAAGGTGCCCTCTGTGGTGTATTTTACAATAAAATGTACACTGGCATCAGTGTGCATTTATTGTGCTGAGAAGTTTGATACCAAACTTCCCAGTTTTCAGTGTAGCCATTATGGTGCTGTGGAGTTCGTGTTTGACAAACTCCCAGACCATATACTCTTATGGCTACCCTGCACTTACAATGTCTAAGGTTTTGTTTAGACACTGTAGGGGTACCATGCTCACGCACTGGTACCCTCACCTATGGTATAGTGCACCCTGCCTTAGGGCTGTAAGGCCTGCTAGAGGGGTGTCTTATCTATACTGCATAGGCAGTGAGAGGCTGGCATGGCACCCTGAGGGGAGTGCCATGTCGACTTACTCATTTTGTTCTCACTAGCACACACAGGCTTGTAAGCAGTGTGGCTGTGCTGAGTGAGGGGTCTCTAGGGTGGCATAATGCATGCTGCAGCCCTTAGAGACCTTCCCTGGCATCAGGGCCCTTGGTACCAGAGGTACCAGTTACAAGGGACTTATCTGGATGCCAGGGTGTGCCAATTGTGGGATCAATGGTACATTTTAGGTGAAAGAACACTGGTGCTGGGGCCTGGTTAGCAGGGTCCCAGCACACTTCTCAGTCAAGTCAGCATCAGTATCAGGCAAAAAGTGGGGGGTAACTGCAACAGGGAGCCATTTCTTTACATGTGGACTATGTGCTTGGCCTCCACTCTCGAATGGTTGAGTACATGGAAAAAGAAACCAAGAACCTTGAGGCCTGCCAAGAGCTCCAGAAACTCTGGTGTGACCAAAAGGTTGCTGTGGTGGAGTTCCAAACAGAGCAGAAGGTGTGGGTTTTGGAGCCTGTGGCACCTAGGGCCCCCCAGGGCAAGTGGAGTGGACCCTACCCTATCCTAGAAAGAAAAGGGGAAGTCACCTACCTGGTGGACATAGGGTTTAAGGCGATTGACACGGATAACCCTTTTGGGTTCCTGAAAAAGCCAATCATGACAGAGCTGAGATGACCATGCCTATGGTCACTGATGAGGGACAGGAAGGTGAGAGTGAATCTCTCCCTGATCTCTCCAGCAACCCCACATATGGCACAGTTGAAGGAGTGGTCTTTTCAGACACCCTTACTGTCTAACTGCAAGCAAGTTGTGCCTTGGTATGCTAAGCTCTTTTCTTTGACCCCTGGTAAGACTACCATGTGTGCACGTGATGTAGACATTGGGGACAGCTTTCCTGTCAGAATTAAAGTCTACAGACAATCTGATCATGTCAAAGAGAGCATCAAAGTTGAAGTAAGCAAGGTGCTCAAATTGGAACTTATTGAGCACTCAGAGTCCCTGGGCCAGCCCAGTTGCCTTAGTCCCCAAGCCTTATTCCCAGGGTGGAAAGAGAGAAATTAGTTTTTTGTGGACTGTAAGGGCCTCAATGCAGTAAACAGATGCACACCCAATTCCTAGGGCTGGTGAACCAGTTTACAAGTTATTGGCAGTCAAACATTTCAGTACTTCAGATCTCACATTAGGGGACTGGCAGATAGGTGTGATCCCTGGAGCACAAGAAAAATCTGCATTCTCCACTCCAGATGGGCATTATCAGTTTACTGTTATCTCTTTTGGATTAAAGGATGCCCCTGCAACATTACAGAAGTTATTGAGCAAAGTCCTGGCTGGATTGGAGGACTTTAGTGCAGCATACTTTGATGATATAGCTGTCTTTAGCTCCACCTGGCGGGATCACCTGATCCATCTGGGGAATGTCCTGGAGGCTCTGAAAAGTGCAGGCCTCACTATCAAGGCAAGCAAGTGCCAGATAGGGCACGGCACAGTTGTATACTTGGGACACCTTATAGGTGGAGGCCAAGTTCAACCACTAAAACTCCAGATCCAGACCGTTCTGGACTGGGAAGCTCCAAAGACTCAAATTGTGGTATTCCTTGGCTTGGTTGGGTACTACAGGAGGTTCGTGAAGGGCCATGGCACCAGTGTGTCACTCCTCACAGAATTTACCTCCAATAAGATGCCAAATAAAGTGAACTGGATAGTGAGCTGTCGAAAGGCCTTTGACACCCTAAAAGAAGCAATGTGCTCAGCACCCATTCTGAAAGCTTCAGATTACTCAAATCAATTCATAGTGCAGACAGATGCCTCTGAACATGAGATAGAAGCAGCCCTATCCCAAACCAATAATGATGGCCGTGCCCAACCTGTTGCTTTCATTAGCAGGAGGTTACTCTCCAGAGAGCAGTGTTGGAGCGGCATTGAGAAGGAAGCCTTTGCTGTGGTTTTTGTCCCTGAAGAAGTTGAGACCCTCCTTGTTTGGCTCTCACTTCCTTGTTCAAACCTACCACCGGCCTCTCAGATGGCTCATGCTGATGAAAGGTGAAAACCTCTAACTGTTGAGTTCGTCCATCTCCCTACAGGGAATGGATATTTCAGTGGAACACAGACCTGTGACTGACCATGCCAATGCACAGGGCCTTCCAATTAGAAGATGAAGACTCTCTTGGGAAAGTTAATATCTGATAGAGACTTCTAGCTGCAGATTCCTTACCTTAGAATTCCCTGTCATCAGCTTCGACTCCGGAATCTTTTTGCTGAGCAATACTTTGCGCGCACCGTCTGGTGGCATCTTCCGGCTCCACGTGGCTTCGTCAGCATCGTTGGAGCCGTTTGTGATGTCACGGTCACCTTTATAGGAGTACATCAGTCCCTTTCCTTCCGCGCCGGTTAAGTACAGGTCCGGTATCAAGCTACCCTTTGCCTTTTTTGGCAAGCCTTTTGTCGGAGAATTTTTCATCTGTGTGAGGAAGATGTCATCTAGGCAGACTGGGTTCCAGCCATGTGGTGCCTGTCATCGTGCCATGTCGGCGACGGACCACCCCCAGGTATGCCTCTGGTGACTTGACAGGGACCACGACTCGAAGTCGTGCTCAGACTGCCGGGCCATGGCCCAGAAAGCTTTGAGAGAGCAGTCTCTAAATCTCATGGCGGCCCGAAGTCGATTTCGATTGGCGCAACTCCTCAGAGGTCACAGTCCGAATCAAGGAGGAGGTCGTGGGACTGCTCCAGGAGCCCCAAGTCCGCTTCTTCTCACTCCAGTTCCTCGGGAAAGAGGCACAAGAAGAAGTCTAAGCGGACTTGAACTTTGTCACGCCCATCGGCAGACAAGGCGTCTCAGGAACATCGACGTTCCGAGCATGGTTCCACAGAGCAATTGCCAGGGCTGACTTTGCCTCTCTCTCCTTATCCCGGAGCCGGAGAGACCCTTGCTCAAATAAGACTTTTACTAAACCATTCACCTCGTTTTTGAGTGGACTGCCCCGCAGGTGGGTCTTCAGACCCCAAAGGGTCAGCAGGGGCCCCATCAGGTTCGACACTGGAGGCTTCGGTGCCGTTGGGGACCCCAGGATCAGATATCAGATTTGGGCTGGTGCCAGTTCCACACGGTCGGCCTCCGGGGCCGGGCTCAACGTCGACGCTCCCCCTATCACCGGCACCCACTGGTGGTGGAAGCCCCATCCTCATTCCTGATAAGCCAAAATACATTGCACGATGCCGATTCAGACAATTGCCCAGATCAGTGATTAGACTTATTTTGCTCAGCCAGGCACAGGTAAGGAGTGGGAGTGGGAGGGGTCTGAGGACCCTTTGGAATATGGATTGGAGGAGCAGGACGGTTATGAGGATCTAGGAGAAGCCAGTGGACTGGATACTTCTCCAGATGCTGGTATGCTCTCACCTCCTTCTGTGGCTACGGAGGAGGGAGCATCGTATGCCATGGTGGTGCATAGAGCAGCTGAGGTCTTGGACCTGGACTTTCCTTCGGTGCCAGTCAGGACTAACCTCCTGACAGAGGTGCTTCAGCCGGGGGTTGCTACATCGGAGCCGATGTTGCCCTTCAGTGAAGCCCTTACAGATGTGTCCTGCTGGGGACATGGTCCAAACCCAGCACAGGGACTCCTGTGAATATGACAATTGTCCGCCAGCATTGACCAGCTCCTACAGACCCTAATTTCCTCACCCAACACCCCACCGCGGAGAGCATGGTGGTCCAATCCTCCACTTCCCATAGTGCCTTCCCTTCTACTCCCCCAGAATGGGAATCCAAAAGGCTAGACCAACTTGGGAAGAAGATGTTTTCTTCCTCCAGCCTGGAATTGAGGTTAGTAAACACCTCTTGCCTGTTGGGCAGTTTTTCCTATACTTTATGGGATACGGTGGCACAGGTGCAGTCCCGGGTCCCGGAGGGCGTACTGGGCACTCTCACCCAAGCTGTCCAGGATGGGAGAGATGCAGCCAAGTTTATCATCCGGTGTGGCTTGGACACGACCAACTGGCTGGGCAGGGAGATTTCTTCTACAGTGGCCCTTCGTCGCCATGCCTGGCTGTGTACCACTGTCTTTTTGGGGGAATGTCAAGACAAATCTGATGGGCATGCCTTTCGATGGCTCACGCCTTTTTGGTGAGAAGTCGGTGCTTGAGCGGTTCAAGAACTCTGGAGCCATGGCCAGATCCTTGGGCCTCTTGGTGCCCGTTCGCCAGCAGCCTGCCTATCGCCAGTTTCGAGCCGCCAACCACAGGTTAGCCACCGTCCTCCAGCTTCACAGCATTCAGTGCGAGGACAAGGTTGTGGTACCTTCAGACCCAGATGGTCTAGCCAGAGGTTGGCCACCACCCAGCCCCCCTCTTCTGCAATGCCCAAGCCCTCCTAGTATGGTTCTGCAAGACCATGTTTGCCCAGTTGGAGGGAGAGTTCAATATTATCTCCCTCACTGGCGGTCCATAACATCGGACAAATGGGTCTTGCAAATCATACAGAAGGGCTATTCCCTCCCCTTCCAATCTTTCCTTCCCTTTATCCCTCCATTCAAAAAACGGCTGATGGAGGATCATTTAATCTTGCGCCGCAAGGAAGTTACAGCTCTCTTGGCCAGGGGAGCCATAGAAAGGGTCCGATGTCAGAAGTAGGCAGTGGTTGTTACTCCCGCTACTTTCTGATTCCAAAGAAGAACAAGGGTCTTCGCCCTAGCTTGGATTTAAGGGATGTCAATCTCTTCCTCAAAAAGGAGAAATTCGAGGTGCTCACTCTAGCTCAGGTCTTGTCTGCCCTAGACCAACGAGACTGGATGGTGGCGTTGGATTTTCGGATGTGTATTTTCACATCCCCATCCTGCCTGCCCACAGGCGTTACTTGCGGTTCAAGGTGGGCCACGAGCACTTTAAGTTTACCGTGCTCCCTTTCAATTTCACCAGTGTCCCTCAGGTGTTCACGAAGGTGGTAGCAGCCCATCTGCGCAGGTTAGGGGTTTCAGTTTTCCCCTACCTCAACAACTAGCTGTTAAGGGCTTCTACACCCCAGGCTCTCATCACCCACCTTCAGATTACGGCGAACCTCCTGCATTCACTGGGGTTCACTATAAACATGCTGAAGTCACACCTGACTCCTCAGAAGCTTCCTTTTATCGGGGCTGTTCTGGACACAGTGAAGCCTCTGGTTCATCCTCCCAAACAGCGAGTCCAGGATATTCAAGTTATGATACCGATGTTTCAGCCTCTATCCTGGATTGCGGTGAGACAGACTCTGAGGCTGTTGGGACTCATGGCTTCCTGCATCCTGCTAGTCAAAAATGCCAGATAGCATATGAGGGCTCTGCAGTGGGACCTGAAGTTCCAGTGGTCGCAGCATCAGGGAAATCTTACTGACACGGTTCATACCTTGGAAGGAACTGCAAGAGACCTGCAGTGGTGGTTAGTGAACTGCGATTGGGTCAAAGGCAGACTCCTCTCCTTCCCCAGCCAGATCTCACAGTAGTGACAGATGCGTCGCTTCTGGGGTTGGGTGGCCATCTGGGAGAGGCGAAGATCAGGGGCTTCTGGTCTCTGATGGAATCTGGGCTCCATATCAATTTATTGGAACTCCGGGCGATCTGGCTAGCATTGAAAGCATTTCTTCCTGTTGTGAAAGGGAAGATAGAGCAGGTGTTCACGGACAACACCTCCGCAATCTGGTACTGCAACAAACAGAGCGGTGTGGGGTCGTGGACCCTATGTCAAGAGGATCTGCGTCTCTGGACATGGCTGGAACAGCAGGGCATAACCCTGGTGGTTTAACACCTGGCAGGTTCTTTGAAAGCCAGGGCAGATGAACTCAGCCGTCAATGCCTAGCAGATCACAAGAGGCATCTCCATCCGGAGGTGGTGCAAGGACTCTTACAGCAGTGGGGAGAGCCTTGGTTAGATCTGTTTGCCTCCGCAGAGAACAATCCATGTCAGCAGTATTGTGTGTTGGAGAATCCAAGGAAGCAATCGCTCTGCAACACTTTTCATTGCGAGTGGAGTTCAGACCTCCTATACCCTTTTCCTCCTATAACATTCCTGCCCAGAGTTCTCAAGAAGATGAAGAACGACTGGGCTCAAGTCATCCTAGTGGCTCCGGACTGGGCACGGAGAGACTGGTATCCACAGGTTATCAAAATGAGCATCAATCCTTGCATCAGGCTTCCCCTTAGGGAGGATCTTCTGTTGTAGCAGCAGGGAAGGGTTCCCCAACCGACCCTGTCAAATCTGTGCCTTCATGCGTGGAGATTGAGTGGCAGCAGTTGATGGCTTTTGACCTGCCTCCCGAAGTCTAAAGATATTTTGGCAGCCAGGCGTCCCTCCACTAAAGCAGTATACGGCTTCCGTTATTAACACTTTGTATATTATTGTACAGAAAGATCTATTGACCCTCTTTCTGCTTCTCTGTCTGATATTCTTCTCCTCATTCTTTCCCTAGCCCAGCAGGGTTCTGGCTTGGGACTCTCAAGGGCTATCTTGCTGCCTTACCGGCATTTCTTCGGCTGCCTGATCAGCCTTCTCTGTTCAAATCCCCGTTGTGCAAAGATTCCTCAAAGGGTTTGTGTACATATGTTTCTCCCCTATGCATTTTGTTATGCCTTAATGGGACTTAAATCTTGTCTTCACATTTCTGATGTGTGCTCCCTTTGAGCTTTTGTACAAATGTCTCATCCGGCTGCTCACCATCAAGACAGCCTTCTTAGTGGCAATAACATCTGCCAGGAGGGTGAGTGAGATGCAAGCCCTGTCATCAAAGTCACCGTATCTCACTATCTA
Organism: Pleurodeles waltl; assembly: GCF_031143425.1. Taxonomy (NCBI): domain Eukaryota; kingdom Metazoa; phylum Chordata; class Amphibia; order Caudata; family Salamandridae; genus Pleurodeles; species Pleurodeles waltl. The sequence continues at coordinate 1,145,245,563 of NC_090446.1, read as the reverse complement.
TCCAGACAAGGTGGTTCTCAGAACTTGTGCCTCTTTCCTCCCCCAGGTGGTGACCCCATTTCATCTGGGTCAGAACATTACCCTGCCCACCTTCTTTGCTCCACTGCATCCCTCTAAAGAAGAGGAGCGACTCCATCGACTGGACAATTGTCGTTCTACCTTGACCGCACAAAAGAGTTTGGGTGGATGACCAATTCTTTGTGGGGTACGTTGGAGCAAAGAAGGGTCGGGCAGTGAAGAAGTGAACCATTTTGCATTGGGTCGTTCTCTACATCAAGATATGCTACGCATTGGCCAGGAAGCAGCCTCCTGAGGGCTTGCAAGCTCATTCTGCAAGGGACAAAGCTGGTACCACTGCTAGCTCAACGCATACCAGTCCTAAAGATCGGTCAGGTGGCAGCGTGGGCATCTTTGCACACGTTTGCAAATATGACTGCCTGGACAGCCCGGTACGAAGAGACAGGTACTTTGCCCATTCAGCCCGTCAGGACTTTTTAGTACAAGGAGTAGTATCTGCAGCCCACCGCCAGGAGGTTATTGCTTGGGTATCAATTCAAAGGTAAGGAATTTCCACCTAGAAGTCTCCATAAGATGAACAAGTTCCTTACCTTCAGTAACACATTATCTGATAGAGACTCTATCTAGCTGCAGATTCCTTACACCCCCCCCCCCCCATGCCTCACCGCTCTGCAGATATGCCTAGTAGGATTAGGGATTGTCCCTTTTCAGGGCCCTAGTTCTGCACAGACAAATGTTAGTTCTATCAATGACTGTGCTTCTGGAGTGGAAGTTTTGTGGATAAAATAACTGACGTACGCGTGCTGGGGTGGTTCCTTTATAGGTGACCGTGACATCAAAGATAGCTCCAATGACGCTGACGAAGCCACACGGAGCTGGGCGACGCGCGCAGATCCGAACGATGCCACCCGACGGCACACGCACGGTATTGCTCAGTAAAAAAATTCCAGATTCAAAGCTGACGCCAGGGAATTCAAAGGTAAGGAATCTGCAGCTAGATAGTCTCTGCCAGATAATGCATTACCAAAGGTAACTTGTTCTTCGGCCTCTCTAGTTTGGGAGGGGATCATGTAGGAAAGTGCATCTTTTTGACATGCTTACCCTCCCACTTTTTACCTGGAAACTGATGTGATTTCGACAAAGTGCACTAGGTTCCTACTAACCAGGTCCCAAGTGCCATTTCCCTTTTCTTAAAGTGTACAATTGTTGACCCAATTGGCAAATCCTTTAGCGCCTTCTGTAAGTCCCTAGTAAATGGTAACCCTGGCACCTAGGGCCCGAGGTGGTAAGGAGGGTCTCTAAGGGCTGCAGCATGAATTGTGCCACCCTAGGGGACCCCTCACCAAGCCCATGACAGGCTGCCATTGCAGGCTGTGTGTCTTGATGCAGACAAAAGTGAAAACACAACCTGTGCCATGTCCCCTAACACTGTTTGCAATGTATATGTCACCCCTTCAGTAGGCCTTACAGACCTAAGGCAGGGTGCATTATATTACATATGAGGGCATATCTGCAACAGCAGATATTCCCGTTATGTCTTTGTCAATTCTCAGACACAGTAAGTGGCCAGGAAAGCCATTTTAAATGCATTTGCTGGACACTGTTCAATACGAGTTTTCCTTTCGGTTCTCTGGGGCTGCAAAAACATCCACTGGGTCTCCAGGATGCACACTCTCCATTGGCTGTGTTTTACAAGCAGCCCAGCATCAGGAGATAGTCTGATGGCGACAGTTCATGGGTTTAGGTTGGAGCTGCCCTATTTTGCGCCCGCCATCTTGTTGTGACCAGCCACGCCCCAAGTTATCAGTGATTTTCATGACTCCCCACTCTTGCCATGAAATTTGCATGCTTGATGGCTTAGTACCTGACTCAAAAGACTGTACACCTAAGTGAAAACTGTGTGCACAAAAAAACATTTATGAGGCCAAAATCCCATCCTTAACTTAAAGAATCATGATTGGTGTGGTTGTACTCCTGTGGATGGCATTTTCTCACATAGAAATTGTACCAGTATGGCGAAATTCCATGATAAGTATGTATCTTAATGGGGCAGATTTGTGGGCATTATATGGTGGGTCCATCTGAGAAATGTGCTTGGTATTCACAATTTTTTACAGGCATTTGTTTTACTATGAAGATGCTTAGAAGTTTCAAAGAACAATTGCTTTCCACTTCTGAAGGCAGTAGTGAAGATGAGTGCATTTGAGTGTTTGTAAATGGCTGCACCTGAGAGTACTGTTGGGAAAAGCAACAAGTTCCCTGGGGGTATCACACGTCTGAAATTCACTCCAGCGTAGGTTAATGCTTAGATGGTTACATTTCCGACTTTCGATGTTGGGTTTTTGTAAATTAAGTCTTTTGTGTTGTTATACGAAGTGGAATGCAAGTCTACCACATATGTGGCTCCAAGCAGAATCATTTAGTAGGCAATGCTCTCCCAATAAATTCTCATCATCAGTGTGAACTAACATTTATTGTAGAGGTTACAATAGTTTGCATAAATAGGGTGTGTATGCAGTTTGTGACTACAGTGGTCTGAATTCCAGCAACCTCTGGTTTAACATTTAGAATCCCTAAAGTTCCAAGATGGCCAAGACCCATATCCTTGCCAATCAGACACAACTGGTGAGTGGGACGTTGCAGCCAAGGTCCTGCTTCACTTTTATAGTGTGGCTGAGTAGAAAACAAATTAACCCCTTTAGACTATGTGACCTGAAGGTGAATTGTGCCGATATAGAACACTCGCATTAACCTTCTAATTTAAACCTGTGTCAAACTTATTCTACATCGATTTCTGCTGTAAAACCACTAACCAACTAAGCTGTCCTATAAGTTTTAAGCACAGACTTTCCAGAAACACGTGGGTATCTGTATCAGGTGCCCTAAAAGAGGTCTGTGAAAAAGTTAACCAGAATTCAAGTTGTGTTACACATCGAAATGTTGTTCGTCTGTCATTGTTGACGATGACCAAGGACATCATGTGGAGGAGGTTGACTGGGTATGGTGTGTCCGACTGTGGCTGATCAGTACGATGCGGGCTCAGAAAGCTCTGTCGCATGTCGTGCACCAATGGTCTGCTGGGTTGGCTGGCAAAGAGTTGACTATGGATCTGCGTAGCCTGCGATTCTCCTGCGCCTCTGCAGTCCTGTTCTCCTCAGAGGAGGTAGCGCCTTTGCTGATGCAGCTTCGCCAGGCGTGACTGTCTTGCACTAGGGTTGCCCAGGAGTCCGCGTCAATGCCGAAACTCTTTAGAGAGACTTTTAGCATGTCCTTGAAGCGCTTTTTGGAGCATTTTAAACTGTGCGTCTATTTGATCCTCTTGGAGTGGCGCTCCTTGTTGGGTGGCTTGGTGATGCTGCTCTTCAAGTTCTCAGAAAACACCGTATTAAGAAAACCACAAGGATCCCAAAATAAGACACATCGTGTCTGCAAAATCACGAATTTGGGGTTTTTGAAAATTTTTAATTAGAATATTTTTTTTCGTAATAAACATTATTTTCTATTTCCAAAGCTTCCCGCTGCTCCTTTATTATGTGCCCTTGTCAGGGTCTTCCTGCTTTATCAAAAAGATGCTACACATCACATATGCACGTTGGCTGTGTGCTTGCCTGCTTCACTTCTCCTGACATTTATTGAGCAAATTATAACCGCTTCATCGAGGTCTGAGGATAGGCCTTATGTGCTTGGCTCGTTCTCTGAACTGAAGACTGCACGCAGACCTCCGCTGCTGAACGGATGAGTGCCTGGTTCTTCTCTTCCTGCGCCAGCATTATCCAACTGTGTGCACTCCTTTCGAGCTATTTATTGCCTGCGAGCTTGCAGTATAGAGTAGGAACTGAGACGGGGAGGGATGGCACCTGAACAGCGGGTCAAGCACAACTCGAGCAGACAAGGTGCACAATGCGCCAGTCCCATCCCCCTTCCTGCAGCCTCTGCCCCCACCCTTTCAGCACTCGTCGAGGGTGACACGGCCCTGTCTGACGTGCAGCTACACGGCCTCAGCCTGAACACTCCAAGGAAAATGCCATCTGAGGTTGGAGCGCAGTTCAAGTGGCCATTGCTTCTCAGGGTTGATGACACCACAGACCTCAGGGCGTTGAGATAGTCACCCCCTAGGATGTTGGTTCGCTGCTAGGGTTGCCACCTGGCCGGTTTTCTACCGGCACCACCTTCATTGTGATGTCCCCGTCCAAAAATCTGAAAATCACCTAAGCCCTGTATTTTTTTTTTTTACCCTTATCTGCATATACATACTTTAAACAACAAATATACAAAGAAGCACTTTTAAATATGTACTAGAGCTGCGCCAAGGATCCCTGACTAATTATTAAAGTAAACCAAGACATAAATGTGGTGTTACAAATTAATCCATACGATTTTACTTAAAGTCCTATTTAGTATCACGTCCAGGCCTTTCCAAGCAACAACAAATGGCCGGTCTTTTTCCTCTTGGAAAGGTGGCAAACCTGTTCACTGCATTAAAGGACAACTATAAAAGTGCACACAAGCAGCCAGTTTTAGAAGTATCTTTTTCTTTAAATTGGATGTTTTAAAAGTTATTTAATGGCAAAAATGGAGTTGGAGCCCTGAAGCCCACATGGGCGAGCCAAAACTGGCTTCTTTTAGGTAACTTTCTTTCAATTCTATGTACCTTGGGGGCTTGACGTCTACTATGTATAAGTACAGCTCACTGGTACCACGGGTAGAGTGTGCTTTATTATACTGTATAAATAAATAAAACAGTCTGCCGAGAGCTAAGAAGGACTATCTGGTTCACATTTTTTCCCGCTAACTTCGAGGACGAGTGAACAGTTCGGAGCTCTTGCTTGGTTTTCTAGTGCTTGACAGTCTCCCGGCATCCACTTGAAATTCCTTGCAGCCATTTACCAAACATAATTGTAAGGGTCGTTTTCCACAGTTATCGGACTGGTTCCGCTTAGATGATGTGTTAATGCTCCTCAGACATTTATGCTTCTAGTGTATTGTTCTGCATATTATTCAACATAGGAGAAATCAGAACTCTCCTCTTTGGTAATGTGTTACTAACCCACACTCCGTCTTCCCATGAATTCCTTACCTGCCTCCATTCAGCCTCATTTCTGAGGATAGTGGGAATATTTTCAGCAACTTTTGTTTGAAGTTATGTATGTCTTTTATGATCAGCTCTGCCTTCTAGTTCCGTTGCTCTTTGTGGATCCGGGACCATAATGGAACCATCACAACGTTTTCGGCGACGCACGTTCGTTGCCCTGCGTTAGGCTTCACTTTGGTGCCATTCACGCTGGCTTTGGTGAATTATATTTTAAAACGTTTTATAAATCTAATGTGACACCTGTAAGGTAACAAACGACGAGGACGTTTAACAAAGATAGAAAAATGCTTTCAAATGTGAGTGCCATCTTCTTTATATGCATCTCTGCTTTTCAGGGGAAAACATTGCCAGTGTCTGCATGGCTAGAAAGAATTCTCCCAGAAGCGAGTTGAGTTCTTCTACTAGGGGTAGAGAAGGGAGTAAGGCAGCTGAAGGTGGCTTTGCATTATGTTTTATCTTTAGTTGTGTGGAAAGCCAGCATTTACTAAACACATCTGATGAAACAAAGTGAAGCCCATTGACAGTTTCTTGACATTGAACCTGCCATTATGAATCCATCTCTTGTGCGGATTTAAACCCGATGTTTGCTTTCATCATGTGGAAACCATACAAACATGTGACTTCTTGTGGCATTGATCTTCCTTTCCTGAAGGTAATGTTTTTGTTTTCAATCACTTTTGCTCGCAGATTCAGTGTGAATCAGACTATGCCTTGAAAAGAGCCTTTCTCGAACTTCCACAAAGACTTTGAACATCCATTTTTTCAATTCCAAGTGTAATTCCAGAATTTCACAAAATCCCAGAAAAAAAACATGCTTCGTTCTCTGTCATGGGCCTTAGGCTGAGATACCAATGAACTAAATTTTATCAAGAAAGAACAAGCTTGGTATATTAATTATAGGGGACCTACCACCTGTGAAAAAGCTTCTCTTTTTCTCATATGGTAGTTTATGCATTTCAGACTCTTATTGCAGTTGATGTATTGTTGCTATGTAGAGTTTTCATGTTCATTTCGACAAAGAAAAGGCTGCATTGGTGGTTTTGCAGAAGCATGTACGACAGCAACAACTGCCTTTTCCTCTGCTTTTCTGTAAGCATGATTCTCTTGATTTCCCTTCCAGGAAAGATTCAGCTTTTTTTAAATAATTCATCAAAGCCTATTTGCTTGCAGACTTTTCAGATAGTTACTTTTGTTTTGAAAGGTGAGGGTTGTGAAACCTGGTCCTCAATCCAACCCTCAACTGGAACTTGCCATGGTCAGCAACAGTCATTTTGTTACACAGTAGCATGTCTGCTAGATCTAGCTTCTTGGTGTAAAGATTGGGGAATACCCCAGAGTAAGAAAGTTACTTTTGTTTGTATTTTTTTTAAATATCTTCCAGGTTCTGCACCAGTAGGCTTTGGCTGATGGTGACCAGTGCATAATTACTGTGCAGTGCCATGGTGATACCGATCTATATCTACGTTAAGTGAACTTTTGTGGTAACCTTTTATCGAAACCCTCTCTGAGGCATTCAATTGGGTACAGCAACAACACAATGACAGGGTAAGAAACAACAGAGGGAAGCACAAGAGTAAGGAAACGCCTGATGAATACTTCTCAGAACAGATTACTCACCTTGTGAATATCCCCACATGCCGGAGTGGATCCTGAAAATACAAAGCAGTGTTCTTGCGTGCTGGTAAGTGGCACTGTGCAACTTGGCGTCAATACCATTCCACTCTGAAATTGATGAATGGAGCTGCCAATGAGCCATTTGTGCTGACATCGGTTACTTTCTTACAGTACCCTCAGATGCAGATCAGGAGCCCCCCCCCCAACCCCCCCCCTTTTTTTTTTTTGCCTGTGAAGAAAACTCCCCACCCCCCCCCCAGATTGTCACCTATGTGCGGGATGTCACCTTGTTAGTCTACAGGGTTTAAGCCTTGTAGGGACTGTCTCAAACTGAGATCTATGACTGATCCCACAAGGTGTGCCTTTGGTTCTTGGGTTTGTCGTACGACTCAAAGGCCTGCGACAACTTCACCCAGATGAACACCAAAGTCAACTGTGGTCATGAGGCAAAGCTCTACATGGGGAAGCACCAGAAGGCTCTTTTCCACTCCTCCTCCAAGTGGGAGTCAAAAGTGGAGTCCCACATCCAAATCCATTCCTGGTGCCAGTTTTCCTCTTGGTGGAATTATTTGGCTAAATCAGAGGAGAAACACAGAGTCCGGGTGAGACTTGGCCTCTTCCTGCCACTCTTCAGACAAGGCACAAGGGCATCACCGGCTTCTCGGTCTCACTCCATCAAGAAGCTGGTTCCACCTCTGCTTCTGATGCAGCATGAGATTCCAGGCCCATTGGTGACCTTGCAGTAAGTCCTAGCTCTTGTGAAGCTATGCATCACATCTTTGACAGCCTTCCAGTACTGTCTGGCATGCCTATTGACCCTAAAAATGCCCAGGGCCCACCAATCCAATGACCCTGATTTCCACCAGTAGGTTCAGTCTGTGCACCATCTAGACCCTTTAAACCCACCTCCGGTGATGTACCGGTGTCTGGCTCAGCAATGATATCCAGACCAGACCCTTGCAAATTGACACCAGAGAACAACCTCCAACCCATCATTCTTTCTGACTCCAAACCGATTTTGGCTTCAACTGAGGCAGTGGCCCGATCTTGATGTGCCACAGCCTGTAATGAACCCACTGGACTCAGATACAATCCCACTACCATAAGGTCATGCACATATATTGCACCAGATTTTTTCAATCAGTTGGTTCTTGTAAAGTGCACTTATCACCCAGGTGCTGGGCTGAGGGCCTCCGTCGCAAAGCCAGGTCTTGAGTCCCTTCCTGTAGTCTGCCAGTGAGGGTGTTTAAGCATTTGGTGGCGAGGTTAGAGAAGGATTGTCCTCTGGTTCAGCAATGGCGGATGCAAGGTGTCTTGCAAAGGCAAGGTGGGCAGAGCGGAGGTTTCTGGGTGGCTGGTGGCATTTTAGTTAGTGGTTCATGTAGGCTGGTCCCTAGTCATGGAGGGCTTTGTATGCGTGGGTCAAAAGCTTGAAATGACATCTCTTCTGGATGGGGAGCCAGGGAAAGATTCTCAGGTGGTGGGAGGTGTGGGTTCTATTTGGGTACGCTGAGGATCAATCTGGCTGAGGTGTTTTGGATCGTCTGGAGTTTTTTTTCTTGAGTTCACTGGTGGTACCTGCATAGAGTGCGTTGCTGTAGTCCAGACAGCTGTTGATGAGTGCCTGCGTCACTCCCTTTTTTTGGTGTCAGAGATAGGCCATTTTAAAATCCTGCGGAGCATGTGGAAGCAGGCTGAGGAGACGGCGTTGACCTATTTTTTTCATCAATAACTCGCGGTCTAGAATGATGCTGAGTTTGCGGTCATGATCTATCAGGATGGGGTGGGTCCGAGTTCGGAAGGCCACCAGGGGCTGTTCTAGAGGGAAGTGATGCTACCGAAGATCAGTACTTTGGTTTTGTCCATGTTGAGCTTCAGGCAGTTGCTCTTCATCCAGGCTGCGAGGTTCCTCATGCAGTTGTGGAAGATGGTTTTCTTGGTGGTAGGGTCCACTGAGAGTGAGAGGACGAGCTGGGTGTCGTCGACGTGGGATATGATGTTGATGCTGTGGGTTCTGATGATGTCTGCTAGTGGCATCATGTAGATGTTGAAGAGGGTGTGACTGATTGGCAAACCTTGTGGGACACTGCAGATGGCATGCTTTGGCTGAGGGGTGAGTGGAGGGAGACTGACCTTCTGTGTGCGCCCCGAGAGAAAGGATGCCGTCCGTCTAATGAAGTCACATTTGATTCTGCACTGATACAGTCGTTTGATGACTGTGTGGTAGGAGATGATGTTGAAGGCAGTGGAGAGGTCCAAAAGAATAAGGGTGACAGATTCTCCTCTGTCAAGTAGGGTGGGGATGTCATCTTTCATGGCTATCAGGGCTGTTTCGGTGCTGTGGTTGGCTCTGAATCTTGATTGCTTGGATTCTGATCAGAGCCAGCCATATGAGGATAAAAATGGAGGGGAGAGGAAAGAACATGCTCCACCTTACGATGCAGATGACTGGCACATTGAATTACTGGAGGCCAGTGGATTGGACATCTCACCTGACACTGGTTTAATCCTACCTCCCCACAATCCCCTGGTCCTGAGTCAGAAGAGAGTTCTACCTTTAACAAAGTAATTAAAAGGGCTTCTGAGGTCCTTGACATTAACCTCCTGATGTTGGAAGTTTATACAAATGTCCTCAAAGTGGTCCTTCTCCCTGGCCAGGTCACTTACTCTTATTAAGCCCTCACTGACATGCTGTTGGGCACTTGGACTGAAACATGCTGTGTCCCCCTCCCCGCAGTCACCTGTTGCCATAGACCTGCTCCAGACAACCCTGATTTCTTGATCCAGCATCCGACACCAAAGAGAATGGTGGTACAGGTTTCCACTAGTATAGAAAATCCTAAGGATTTTCCAACCACGCCTCCCTGACAGGAAGGCAAAATGCATGGACACTTATGGCAAGCGTATATTCTTTTCAGCCCTGAGATTGGGGTCAGTTAAAGTATGCTGCCTACTGAGACTTTATACCCACGCTCTTTGGGACATGGGTGAGACCTTATCTGTGGGCCCAGAAGACCTATGATCCACAGTGACCCAAGCTATTCAAGTCTGCATACAGCAAAATTCATTATCCACTCAGGCCTGGACACCACAGATCATCTAGGCAGAAGTAGAGTGCACCATGCATGGATGAATCTACAAGCTTTTTCGAGTGCGTCCATGCATCTTCAATGGACATGCCTTTCAGTGACTCCCACCTGTTTGTCAAGAAGGCAGAGTCTGACCTGAAAAGTTTTAAAGAGAGCTGAGCGCTTCATATTCTCTTTGACTTTCTGCTCTGGTTCAGCAGTCCCCACTACAATTTCATACTTTTAGGAGACATGCCAGGGTCTTAGAATTTCAACAGCATAAGCCCCCCCACCACCTGCACAACATCCTTCCAAGCTTTTTTAAGTTTGGGGCTGTGGATCAGGCAGACAATAACCTGGCCATCAGGGACACGGTTCTTAATAATATCCTGCCTCTGGCAACACCTACAAAACCTCTTTAGTGCAACTATAGGGGCACAGAGCCATCTGGTGAGAGGCAGGATCAGCCACTTCCTGGAGGTGTAGCAAAGCATTGTATTCTACAAATGGGTCCTTCAGAGTGTCCAACTGGGTTATGCCCTGCAATTCTTTTTTAGATCCCCATACTGGCTGCCTACAGCGGAGTGCCTGTCTGAGGACCACCTTTCTATTTTACAACAGTAAGTACAGGCTCATATAGCCAAAGGAGCAATAGAGGAAGAGAACCAGCCATACAGAGAGCACCAGCCTCCGAAGTGGGGATTGAGTGTTATTTCTGCTACTTGCGTGTTCTGAAAAAAGTGAAATGTTCTACCCTGTTCTGGAGCTTCACCCTATCAACGTCTTCCTGTGCTTTTTAAAATTCAACATGCTCCCCCTGGCTGAGGTTCTAGCTGCCCTAGATCTGGAGACTGGATGGTGGGGTTGGACCTATAGGAGGCGTATTTTCACATACTCATCCTGCGGTTCAAGGTGGGACACAAGCGCTTTCATTTTGCCATGCTCTCTTTCTTCCTCTTGGGATTTCACAAAGGTAGTGGCTGATGCCTGTCTTGGCAGTCGGGGGTACCAGTCTTCTCCTACCTCAATTACTTTGTGTTGAAGGCGAGTTCACCATAGTCAGCTACAGACCAACTCCAGATGACTGCAAACCTATTGACATTATTGGAGTTTTCAAACAACCTGCCATAGTCACACCTAACTCCCTCGCTGAGGCTTCTCTTTATCAGTGCCATCCTGGATATAATAGTGCACTTTTGAGCCTTTCCTCCGAGCCAAAACTCCTCCATCCTGGGGAACTTGTTGGATTCCATCAAGTTTTCATAGGAGACTGCAAAGGATCTACAGGGATAGCTGCTCAACTGCAATTGGATCAGCAGCAGACCCCTTTCCCTGCTCCACCCAAATTTGACAGTGGTGATGGTTGCATCACTCCTGAGATGGGGATGTCATCTGGTGCTGGGGCCACCTCCACATAAATTTGCTGGAGTTGTGGTTTATTGGCTTGATGTTCAAAGCCTTACAGTCAACCAAAGGGAGGCGTGTAGAGGTTCTCATAGACACCACTACCATGTGGTATTGCAACAAGCCAAACTGGTTTGGGTCCACATTCCTATGCCAGGAGCTTATACACTTCTGGAGCTGGCTGGATCATGAGGAGATTTCCCTGGTGGTCCACCACTGGGGCACATGACCTCAGTTGGTGGCATCTAGCCATTCACAAATGGTGATTGCCTCCAGAGGTGGTACAGCGCATATTCTAACTGTGAGCAGAACCTTGGCAAGCTCTGTTCGCCACTGCCAAGAACACATAATCTTAGCAATTTTACACTATGGAGTTCCCCAGAAAGCTCTCACTTGTGGATACCTTCCTCATAGAGTGGAGCACAGGACTCCTGTGTACCTTCCAGCCGCTACTTCTCCAGCCTAGACTTCGAAAGAAGATCAGGACAACTGTACCCAAGTCATCCTAGTGATGCCGGATTGGGCCAGGAGAGTGTAGTACCTGGAACTTCTGGGCGTAAGCATCTGTACTCGGATTAGGCTCCCCCTGCGGGAGGACCTCCTGTCGCAGCAGCAGGGAAGGGGTTTGCATCTTAGCCTGTGTAATCTGCACCTCCATGTGCAGAGACTGAGTGGCAGGAGTCGATTTCTTTTGATCTCCCTCTCAAGATCATTGATGTCATCTTGGTGTCCAAGCGCCCTTCCTGGAAATATGTACATGCAGGGGGCTGGGACATGTTTGTGGTATGTTTTGGTACCCGGCAGGTAGACCTATTTCAGGCTAAGCTGTTGGTGGTGGTGTTGTCTCTGTGCACCACATCACCGATGAAGGACCTTGCATCGCAGCCCGCATCTCATTGGAACTGCTGCTGCATGATACAACCCAGATGCACAACTTTGCATCGTAAGTCTTCGACAGCATCCATGATGACGGCACAGGACCTCATCACAAACCTCATCAGCGCCTTCATCTGAGCCACCACTGTATGATGCATCCTCAACACTGGACCTCATATTGCCACCCGCAGCTCATCCAAACCACTGCTACACTATGTATATTCAATGTGTGATCTCACACCGCTCCACAACCAGGATTTAAGGTACTTTGTTCAGCGGCCCTAACTTCGTCCATATATCTGGCCTGCACTACATCGCGGTCAGCCTGAACCTGTGACTTTGCCCTGGTCCGGTGCAACCAGATTACCACAGTTGATGCTTTGTGCTTTAAAGCACTATTTTTACCTAAATCTTTAAAATTACATTTCTCCAGTTCTAATGGCTGAAACTTTGTTGTTTCAAATGTATTACATTGAATCTATTTTTCTAAAATTGGTACGGGTTTTGCCTTGTGTTTTCACTTTACTGTTTGTGTGCTTCATAAATACTTTAAACATTGCCTCTGTGTTAAGCCTGACTGCTTTCGTGTCAGGCTGCCAGAGGGTTCTGCACAGGTTAATTTGGGGTTGCTTGTGGCTTCACTCTGACAGGAGTTTTGGTTACTGTTTAAGAAGGGTTTGACCCACTCTCCATCAGTAATCCAATTTCCTACACTTTTTATACCACCTTTTTATCCCGAAAAACTGGTGCTTAGGACTTTAGCTGCATTCTTACAGAAAGTGATGACGCCTTTTAATGTCAGAGAAGTTATCAATCTGCTGGCCTTCTTTACTATGCTGCATCCTTCAAAAGAGGAGGAGAAACTAGATCTCAAGAGAGCGCTCGGCTTTTATGTAGATCGTACTAAGAAACACTGGGTGAACGATCAGCTCTTTATGGGATTCTCTGGGCCAAAGCTCAAGGGGATGCAGAACTGAGCCATCCCTAGATAGATAGTCCTCTGCATTAAGATCTGCTATGCATTGGGTAAGAAGTTGCGTTCAGAAGGTCTACAGGTGTATTCTACCAGTGAGAAAGCTGCTAACACTGTGTTAGCATGCAAAGTGCCTGTCATTGAGATTGGCTATTTGCCTACTCAGTCCTGCAGGATATTTTAGTTTGAGCCATTCCACGGAACCACTACCTTGGGATGTACTGCATTGGTATCTATTCACAACTTGAAAAATATGTGGTTAGAAAAATCCATCAGAAGAACAAATTACTTACCTTTAGCAACGACCTTTCTGGTGGATTCTCTACCTCCCACCTTCCCATTCTGTGGTATGGTCTCATCTATCTAAAAAGATCTCAATTTAGGAACTGCACACTTTCAGTTGGTCAGTAGGCTCTCTGTCTAAGGGTGTGGGTGGATTAACGAAAGAAAATTATGTCCATGCAGATGGATGGTGCTTATATGCTCATCTGTTCATCACTAATGGGGCAGAATGGGTGTGGAGTCACACGGCACCAACTGCTGGTCCAAAGTAGCACAGCTTTAAATGCTCCAGATTCAGTCTCTTGCCTGGGGATAGTCACAAAGTAAGAAATTGGCTGCTAGAGTATGCACCAGAAAGATTGTTGCTGAAGGTAATTAACCTGTTCATTACTTTCATGGTGAGTTTAGTACAATATGAATCTGGGAACCTCACATCAAATACCTCTAAACTAATGGCCATTTTGGTGGAAGAGAAATAGGAACTATTTGGACAGAAAGTGAGCACAAGAAGCTAGAACAAGGAAAAATGGAGGTGTGGCAGGATGACGGGGAAAGAAAAATTATTTCAAAGTGATTATGGTGCTTGGTGAGTCTGGAATCAGACAGCTGAAGAGAGCTATCTGAAAGAATTAGAGCATCTTGAAGAAATGTTTATATCCTGATTGAACAAGAAGCGTAATAAAGAGGGGTATGGATTTAAGGTAGCCACGATGACTGGTCAAAGTCCAAGTATAAACTAACTGCACTTTGGAGCATTATGTCGGCTAGGAAGAAGAATAACAATGGTAACCACTATCTTGCAGTGTACATTGGGGGGGGGAGGGGGGGGGGAGGCGAGGCGTAGGCGAGGCGTAGGCGTTGCTTGACCGCCAAACATGGTGGACGCGTAGTGCGGTAGCTTCCCTTGTGGAACCTGGGCCAGCCGCGGCAGTTGCTGCTTCCCCCAGATTTGATCTCAGAAGTTTCTTGATTAATGGAGGCCTCGGGCCTGAGGGGGTAACTGTGCTTTGCTATATTTCCCATGGCATGTAGCTGAGATCAGGCCAGAGGCTCATCTTAGGGCTTGGCTAGCCCTGCCTTTGGGGGGGTTGGTGTGGACCACGTGTCCTGTTGGGCCTGGCCTTTGAGTGACTGGAGGCCTCGGAGTGTGTTGGCCATGCCAGCACCAGGGACCGCATCGGACTGTGCCCGGGTGCCCTTGTGGAGCTGGTGTGGCTCCTGCTGAGGGGGGTGCATTGTACTTGAAGCCTGAGCAGAGCTTCGTGCCATGGAAAGATAGCACCACTTGTCCGGGACATCGGGCTATCCCTGCAGCGGGCTATGAGAGCCACCTGCTGCGTTTCCTCTTGCCCTGGCTCGCTGTGCTCTGTACTTGCGTTGCTCTCTCTTGCTGGGCCGTGCCTTTGGCGTGCTGCCATTCGGATTACCCCGCTTCTCCGCTTCTCTGCTGCAGCTGTGGGGGTTGCCCTGGGACTGGACTCTGTTGTGCATCGAAACTGTATGTACTGGTCTGCAGCATAACAGCAATAGGTGAGGCGGGTTCCTGGCAGCACTGGCCTCATTGGACCTGCGTGGGCCCTCCCCCCTCCCGCCTGAGTGGTACTGTCAGACGGGGGTCTTAGGAGTCCTATTGGAAGACGGAGGGGGCTGCACGGGCATCGTACTGAACTTCACGCAGGAACCCCAGCCCAGAACTCGCAACTCTTGTCCCATGGTGGCAAGGAGAATCCCATTCAAGTGGCGTATGCCTCGGCTTGGCTGTGTCGCCGCCTGCCCTGATTAAATTGAACATAATTTTGGCTGTCATCGCAGAGTTCCACATCGTGTCAAGTTTGATCCATTCACCAATGATCTGGCGATTCTCCATGAAAACCATCACAAGCTGCCTGTGAAAGTCACCGCAAATGTGCAGGCCCTGGGGGAGCTACGGCCGACTGCCTGGGCAGTTGCTGAACAAACCCGGGATCTTGCAGAGGCTGCAAGGTACTGAAGGTAAACTTGGTGATGCAGAGGACTGATCACTCCGCAACAGTATTCATCTTATTGGCCTTCTGGAGTGTTCGGAAGGTGCAGACCCAGTGCTGTTTCTGGAACCTGGAATAAAGCAGGATGTGGCTTCCACTACGCTTTCACCCTGTTTTGTGATTGAACATGCATACAAAGTGACTGCCCAGTGCCGCCCTCGGGGCACCACCCTACACCTGTGGCGGTGAGGCTCTTGAATGATCGTAACCGGGATGCCGTGTTGATGGCGGCTCAGGATAAAGATACCATCCGGTACGAGAATTCGAAAGTAATGTTTTTTTCCGGACTACATGCTGGTAGTCCTTTCTTCAGATCTAACAGGGGCTGGGTGAGATGGGCCCTAGATCCGCTATCCTTTCCCCTATTAAGCTGCGGATTTATGTCGGTCAATGTACACTTCTTTACAGGGCTGGAGGAGGCCTGGAATTGGGTGGAGTCTTCCACTGGGCTCTCCTGTAGCCGCTCCGCATCACTTCCCTCCTCAGGGCCAAGTTATGTACACAGTACGCAGACTGAGCCATAGGAGCAGCCCAGTGCGGGTGTAGCTGCAGCGTCTCTTCAGGGGATTTCCTTGACGCCGGCTGTGATGGCTCCGACTCTCACGGCCCTACCCCCTGGCGTTCAAAGCGCAATATGTTGAGCATTTGACATAGACTGGTGCTCAGTGGGGCCTCAACTGTTTGTACCACTGCAGCCTTCTTTTTTCACCCTCATAGCCTTTGGTACTGTTGACTTGGTATGTGCACTCAGGGTCACCCCTGTGGAACTTCTGGTCATTGCTGGGATCTCCGGCCTCCCTATGTCTTCTGCTGTGTCCTTGTGTGCGGGGCTGGGGCTACACTGGCTCCGCTGCCACGAACCTGTGCCTACTACAACAGCGTTTCAGCTGAAGAGTTATAGCATTTATTGTGCTCCTTCTCCTTCCCTGCCCCCTGCGGGTTTTTTTTTTTTCTTTCCTTTGTTTGGATTGTTTTCTGTTTTTGGTAGATGCAATGCTAGCATCCTTTTGGGATTCCTATGGTGCATTCATGCTCATTTACCTTTTTGCCCACCCATTGTTCCTGGGACCTCACATTTTTCCTGCTTCTCGGCGGGTGCCTTCTTTTCTCTACTCCCTCTTACAGTGTGTCAGTTAACACATGTAATTTCCTCACCTGGACCGTTCGGGGATGAACTCTGCTTAAACAGTGTAAGGATCAAGCTGCCTTCCTCATCTGGGGGGATAACACTGCCCTTCTCCAGGAGACACACTTGTTGGAAACAGAGATGGTTAAACTGCAGTCCAATTGGCGGGGTTGGGTGCTTGGTAGGGGCTACTCGGCCTGCAGAACCACCAGGGAGTTGCCACCTGGATCAGTGCTGGGACCCCCTTCAGGGTGGATAGGACGTTTGTGGCCAAGGACGGCCGTTTCCTGCTATTTGGGGGCCCTTAATGGATGGCCTGAACTTCAGAGTGGTGTACGTGCCACATTCGGACCATATGTCTTTCTGGTCCCTGGTTATCTCTGATATGGCTGACTGGCCAGTTATGAATTGGATCATAGGTGGAGATTTTAATATGATCCTTGATGCCTCTTTGGATCAGTCTACACTGCTGCTGCCCCAATCCCCCGTGCTGTTAAATACTGTTCATTTCCCTAATTGGCTAACCAATTGAACCCCGGACGACACCTGGCAGTTTAAGTAACCAATGCACCATGATTTTTGGTTCTATTCTCCTTGTCAGAAAATTACATTCCTGTCTCGTTCATTTTGTCTGTTCGCATCTATAGTTACAGCTGTGCCCTCCATAGGTTACCGTCCCCGGGCTGCTCTCTGACCATAATTCAAAGGTGATGGAGTGGGCTTGGCCCCCCCAATCCCTACTTGTTGGTTATGACCCACGATGCTGGAGGACGCAGTCTTCCATCCGACACTGCTCACACATTGATTCCTTCTTCAGGGTTAATACGGGGGCTGCTGCCTCGCTGTTCATCGAGTGGGATGCATTTAAGGTAGTTACCAGAGGGTGCGTAGGGTTCTGTCGCATGAGATGGAAGCCGCCCCGGATGGGAGCAGAGCGGGCGGTGGTGGCCAACATGGGGATATTGGATGCCCTTAAGGTGACATGGGCTGATCTCCATGATAAACTTAAATTGTTTCACTGTAATGACCTTGCTGTGTATGTTGCGAGAATACACAATGAAGGCAACAAATCTGGTCAATTACTGGTGCAACTGATTTCGCCACATAGTACTGAACCTACTCTCCTACATATTTGTTTTCAGTCCGGTGAAGTTACTCACCCTCCATATTCTATTAATGTCTCTTTTCATGATTCTTCTGTCACTTTATACACCTCTGTCTCTGGTCTCTCCTGCCTCCCTTCAGGACTTCACTGAGAATCCCTTCGCTCATCTTTCTCTCGTGGCTTGGGTGGTCTTGGATTAACTTATTACTGAACATGAGATTGGTTCTCGCTTGAAGGACTTACCGCGCAGCAAGGTGCTTGGCTAGAAGGCTTGTTGGCGAATTTTATATTCACTTTGCACCGACTCTGGCACCCAGGTTGCTATCTTTGTTTCAGGCATGTTATGATGCTGGTTCTCTTCCTCCCTCTCTCAACACAACCTTATTGAAACCTGAAAAGGACCAGATGATCCTTGGCTTCTATTGTCTACTTTCCATCTGCAACACCTAATAGAAGATACTGGCCAAGATCCTTGCTACTCAGTTGCTTCTGCTATTGCCTCATCTTGTACTTGAGGACAGGGCAGGCTTTTTTCCTGGTCTTAGTACCTTGCATAATCTTCGTTGTTGCAGCATGTATTGAGCTTGACCAGGAAAAGGATTTTGATTCTCTTTGATGGGATTATATGCATAGATTGTTGCAGCAATGTGGGATAAGACCTCGGTGGCGTAAGTGGGTCCCAGTGCCAGTGATAAAACGGGACAGTGTATGTCTGTGGCATGTAGAAACACACAATCTCGTCGTATGATGACAATTTACTGTTGTACATTTGGGATGTCTCTATGGACCTGTCCTCCATCACACAGATTCTTCAGATTTTGCAGGTGTTTCCGACCTCCTGGTCAACTTGGCTAAATCCTGTTTCTTATTTCCCCAACTCCAGCCATCTTGTGCGCATCCTTTGCTGCCTTCCTTCATTTCCCGCTTGTTCAAAGCTACTACGTTTCATTACCTTGGGATTCAGATTTATCACACACCTGTAGACTTGCTAGATGGTAACTTGGGGATAGCCACTCGAGCTCTCGGACTCTAGCTTTCTGGGACCCTCTGTTGGTGACTGGGAGGGTGGACTTGACAAAGGTGGTGGTTCTCCCTCGCCTCCTTTATTATTTTGTTAACCTTCCTCTTTTTATTCCTTTCTTTCTTTTGGCAACTTGATTCTTATCTGGTGACTGATCTTTAGGATACTGGTCACCGCAGTGTTGCGCTTGCTACATTGTGCCAGCTGGTAGAGATAAGGGAGCTTGCCTTCCTGGATTTTGAATGCTATTATTTTGCAGCTCAGTTGCTGTGGACGGCCCAATGGCTAATGGGTAGCTCTGTTCATGAGATGGGGCTGATTAGGAGAGACTTCCAAAATGGTCTGTTGCATTATGCTCTCTATCCTTCTGCGCAATGCAAGGTATAGTTCTGTCAATTACCTTGTTTTGAGTGGCCATAGCATGTCTGTCTAGGGTGGGCAAGCTGACCGCAAGACACACCCCTTTCAATCCGGCTGTCTCTTTATTAGGCTTCCTGACCACTACAGTTCGGTTGCGGCTAGGTTAACTAGACTTGGCATGTGGCAGGCATTTCTACAGTGGATCACCTCTTCCAGAATGGGGAGTTGATGACCTTTCCTTACCTTAGTATCTGAAGATGGCCTCCCGTCTGGGCAACTCTTGACTTATGAGTGCATTAAGTGACCCTTACATTAGTTATTTCACATTCGGGATGTGGTGCCACCCACACATGAAGTTTTACAAACTCCACATGATGGAAACATGGGGCAACATCATTAGATGATTCTACAGAACTTTCTTGCAACAGTGGGACTAGTCAAGTGTGGAGCCCTGGGTGGCCTGGGAAGGGGACCTTGCCTGTGTTTTCCGTGACTCGATTGCCATAAGATGCCTACCCCAAAAGGTGTCCCGAGTGGCACAGTTTCAATGTATTCAGTTTAATGTCCTTAATGGGGCCTATCTCACAGCGGCAAGACTTGATAAGATTTTCCTGAACTTGGCCCTGGCTTGTCCTCAGTGTATGCTACCCAAGGAGGACCTCATTCATATGTGATGGGCTTGCCCCTCCCTGCAGTAGTACTGGATTCAGATTATTCATATTATTTTGACGAGGACTAGTCTTGTCCTCCCTGCCTCTCCAACAGGCTTGCTTCTTGGCTTGTTCCCCTGCCCCTCTCATGACTGGCCTCCTACTAGATCCAATCAAACCCTCATCCTGGCTAAGCAAACGGTTACTATGCAGAGAAAACAATCCACCACCCCTTCTATTTCTGCTTGGTCCCAGGCGTTGATTCAGTGGGGCTGCGCGGAGAGTATGCTGTTACAAAGAGAGGAGTGGGAGGGTCTCCAGAAATATTTCAGATCACAGGCCTGGGGCCGCAGCTTAACCAATTTAAAGTTGTCAAGAACGACACCCGCCTACCACGGGGACTCCCTGTAGTTTACATCACTCGCAGACCGCTAACTGGGCTTTGGGGGTCTAGTCACATTGGTGCCCCCTGTGCTAGGCATCGACATACCGGTAGCATGGCTCCTCCCAGGCTCTGTAGAAAATGTTCTTGGGGTGTTTGTTTCCTTTTCTTGTTCTTTCTATAAGAAGGATTCAGGGATGTGTGATAGGGTTCGATAGCAGGGTGGGGGGACGGGAGTTTGAGTAAACCTGGGTTGGGGAGTTGGTTGTTAAGTTGTTCCTTTATACCTAAAATGTATGGGTGCGTATCCATTAACCACTCTGGTCAAGGACTGACTGCCTATCTGCACTGCCTTGTGATACCTGTCGATGTACTCTGTAATTTGTTCTGCTCGTAATACCTGCACCTGTACGCCAATAAAAATCTGTTAAAAAAAAAATTGTGCAGCGTGTGTACATTACCACTAGTCGTACTATTCTAACCAGGGGAAAGATGGTCCCAGATCAAGAATACCCTGAAATTGAGATTTAGATACTTGTATGGTGGATAAAAGCAGGTGTGCCTTTGTACAAGTACCAGAACCGAAGTACAAGTGACCAAGAAGGTAGTTTGTGGTCAATCGCATTTCTACTGATTGGAGTAGAGAACTGAATCAGGCAATGATAGGTGTGATCCTGGTGCTATACTGGCTTTCACTCCTCCTCATCCCTCTGTCACCTGGATTTGAACGAAAAGCGTGAATAAATGAAGCTGTTGATTGCATATTGTGGGCACTTCAAATTCAGGACCCCTATCCACCAGACTGAGGGAAGAGGCTCCGCTGACCCTCTTGTGTTGCGAGAAAAGGAACCACAAATCTAGGGCTCTAATAAAGATACTCAAAATGCCAGGCGAGCATGCCTAGAAGTAGGAAGCTGCTCCCGAAAGGGTACATGATTGATCAAACATTAATTGCTGTAAGTGCTTTATCACTTAGATCCCAAACTATTGGGCTAGGAGTGTGAGGGAAGAAGCAGAGTGAATACAAGCTCGAAGTACGATGTCGATTCGCAGCAGACTTCAAAGCATCCTTGAAACTTCGTAAATTCTCTCACCTTGGTACAAATATGAGACAATCTTGGCAAAAACTCAGCTGCATCAGAAACCATATTCTCAGGAGAAAGGGCATCATATTAAACTCTTATAGGCTTTGAAAATAGAAAAATTGTAAAATGCCTGTGGCAGAATAAATGTATAACAACATTAAGCAATAGGAAGTAGCATTGCCAATTGATCTGAATGGCAATCCCAATACATAGCAAATATTTGTCCGACATCCAACACATCTGTTCTGCTTGGCCATTATCTTGAGGCTGGTAGCTAGAAAGCATACTGTATTCCCAATCCAGAACAAACTACTCTCCAGGATACTGATATCTCCGATATCTGTGGTGTGGTAATCTGTGAAGACAGGAATGCCAAGAAATAAACACACGCTACATCAGGTGCTGAAGTAATTACATGAGTAGGTGGAATTGAGTCATTACCAGTAATTACATCATCGCCGAACATATTTCAGAAAAAAGAAAGCATGCAATAGAGTAAACAGCTGCTGTATGCCGTATCTGGACAGAAGCCTAAGAAGGCCTACCTGTCTTGGGTGCCCTGAAACACTCTTGTACCGCCAACATACGAGTGCCATTGTTCCCCACTGCTGTGTCAAACACCTTTATTTGACCTGGGGATAATTACAAGCTGAAACAAAAAAAACGATTGACATAGTAAACGTAGTACGTTAGTAAAAGCTCAATAGCACATATAGGCCCTCATTACAACCTGGGCGGTCGGTGATAAAGTGGCGGTAGTACCGCCAACAGTAGCTACCTCCAAATTATGACAATGGCAGTGAGAACTCAGATAGACAGCCACTTTACCTCACTGACCGCCAAGGCGGAAACAACAGCCAACACGCCGGTAGCCCCCTACAATCAGGCGGAAGTCAAAGTTCCGCCCACCATATAATGACCCATCAATCCGCTACCTTTTCCGGGGCGGTACCAACGACATCAAAAGCCTGGCAGAAACACATCACAGAAGAGAAAGGACTCACCATTGGAGATACAGGGAACAACCACATCGCCATGGAGCCTGAACTGCAGATCTTCCTCATGCTATTCTATGTGCTGCTCCACCACGAACACCAACGACAGCGAAGACGACTACGGTGAGTACAGCCACCTAGCACACAAGGGAGGGGGGAGGAAAAAGAGAGTGACGCACAACACGCACACACCCCCAACACCATACACACAACCAGATGCAGTAATAAAACATATGTACCCCGTACACCTCCGGAATAATGCAAGGACTACAGGAATTGATGAAAAGTGAGTGTTATAATATAAATACAGTAGTAATGCGAAAAATCAATCTAATGGTGTATACATATGTACAGTTCAAGGGACACTGCCCAGTCCATATTGTGCGTGGGCCACAGGGCCACAGGCCTTAGTCCAAGGCCCCACTTGTCACCTGTACCAACACAGAGAGAACACTGCAGGGTCATCAGTTGGAAAATAGGCAGGCACCTCAGGGGGACGGGCAACGGGGGGGGCACCTCAGCCGGCAGATGGAACACCACTGGTCCTGGAGGGGGCAACATGCCCTGTGCTTGATCCTGGGGAGTGCAAGGCCACAGGCTCTTGAGTGGGTGACTTGCCCACATGCTCTGGAGGGGGCAACATGCCCTGTGCTTGGTCCTGGGGAATGCAAAACCACAGTCTCTTGAGTGGGTGGCTTACCCACTGGTTCTGAAGGGGGCATCATGCCCTGTGCTCTTGATCCTGGGGAGGATGTGCTGAGTGGGTGGCTTACCCACTGGTTCTGGAGGGGGCATCGTGCCCTGTGCTCTTGATCCTGGGGAGGATGCGGTGAGTGGGTGGCTTACCCACTGGTTCTGGAGGGGACATCGTGCCCTGTGCTCTTGATCCTGGGGAGGATGCAGTGAGTGGGTGGCTTACCCACTGGTTCTGGAGGGGGCATCGTGCCCTGTGCTTCTGATCCTGGGGAAGATGCGGTGAGTGGGTGGCTTACCCACTGGTTCTGGCTGGGGCATTGTGCCCTGTGCTTCTGATCCTGGGGAGGATGCGGTGAGTGGGTGGCTTTCCCACAGGTTCTGGAGGGGGCATCGTGCCCTGCGCTTCTGATCCTGGAGAGTGCAAGGTCACAGTCTCTCAGCTGAGTGTCATTCCCACAGGAATTTCAAGGGGCAGGCCGCACAGCAGCCCATGGAGGCAGAACTACAGGCCGTCCGCCGGCGGTGATGGCTGCATAGTGGTGGTAGTGGTGCTGGTGCAGCTGCTGGGGGGAGGGGAGGCTCCAGCCCATCCCCTGCAGCGTCGGACGGCTGCCTACTGCTGGAGGAGGCGGTGCTGCTGCTGGTGCTGGTGGTGGAGGGATGCTCCAGCCCATCCCCTTCAGCCTCGGACTGCTGCCCACTGCTGTTAGTGGCGGTGCTGCTGCTGCTGCTGGTGGTGGTGGGGGGAAGCTCCAGCCCATCCCCTGCAGCCTTGGATAGCTGCCCACTGGTGGTGGTGGTGGTGGTGCTGGTGGTGGTGCTGGTGGTGGTGGGGGGGGGGAGGCTCCAGCCCATCCCCTGCAGCCTCGGATGGCTGCCCACTGGTGGTGGTGGTGGTGGTGGTGGTGCTGCTGCTGCTGCTGCTGGTGCTGGTGGTGGTGGTGGTGGTGGTGGTGAGGGGAAGATCTAGCCCATCCTCTGCAGCCTCGGATGGCTGCCCACTGGTGGTGGTGGCTGCGGTGCTGCTGGTGGTAGTGGTGGTGGTGCGGCTGCTGGTGGTAGGGGGAGGCTCCAGCCCATCCCCTACAGCCTTGGATGTCTGCCCACTGGTGGTGGTGGCAGTGCTGGTGCTGCTGCTGGTGGTGGGGGAAGCTCTAGCCCATCCCCTGCAGCCTTGGATAGCTGCCCAGTGGTGGTGGTGGCGGTGCTGCTGCTGCTGGTGGCGGTGCTGCTGCTGCTAGTGGTGGTGGGGGGAGGCTCCAGCCCATCACCTGCAGCCTCAGACAGCTGCCTACTGGTGGTGGTGGGGGGAAGCTCCAGCCCATCTCCTGCAGCCTCGGATAACTTCCCACTGGTGGTGGTGGGGGGAGGCTCTAGCCCATCCCCTGCAGCCTTGGACGGCTGCCCATTGGTGGTGGTGGGGGAAGCTCCAGCCCATCCCCTGCAGCCTCGGATGGCTGCCCACTGGTGATGGTGGCGGTGCTGCTGCTGATGGTGGGAAGAAGCTCCAGCCCATCCCCTGCAGCCTCGGATGGCTGTCCACTGGTGGTGGTGGCGGTGCTGCTGCTGCTGGTGGCAGTGCTGCTGCTGGTGGTGGTGGTGGGGGGAAGCTCCAGCCCATCCTCTGCAGCCTTGGACGGCTGCACAACCATGGTTGGAGGTGGGGGCTCCAACTGAGTCCCTGCACCAGGCCCTTTGTCCTTCCTGCCTGCTTGTGCAGGCCCTTTGTCCTTCCTGCCTGCTTGTGCAGGCCCCTTGCCCTTCCTGGCAGCACTTTGGGCAGGCTTCTTGCCCTTCCTGGCAGCACTTGGGGCAGGCTCCTTGCCCTTCCTGGCAGCAGCTGGTGAGGGCTCACTTTCTTTGACGCTGGCTGGTGCCCTGGATCCTTTCCCACCACGAGTGGGTGTGAAGACTACTGCTCCCATGGACTGTGTGGCTGAGGTGCTTGCCTGGGTTTTTGGCACCCTAGCCAGACGTGAAGGATGGGCGGGGGAGGGGTAGGTAAGAGGTCATTGGTGGAGAGAAAAAACGTCTTAGGGACAATGGGGCAGGAAAAGGGAGAAGGTTTGGGAATGGAGGAAGAGGGAGTGGTCGTAGGAGGTGTCTGTCTGCTGTGTTTGGGTGCAGGTGCATGGGATGGATGCTGTTGTGAGGTGGATGGCTGTTGGGTGCCTGAGTGCTTGCGTTTGTGTACCTTGGGAAGTGGGGGGCAGACACAGTGGGAGAGGACACAGGGGACGTGTGCATGGCTGTTGTAGTGGTGTTTGCAAGTGAGGTGTGTGTTCTGCTAGGTGTGGTGGTGATGCTGGTAGTGGATGATGGTGTAGTGCATGCAGGTGTGAGTGTAGATGGAACCAGGAGGGTGTCACAGTGGAGGCAGTGGATGTTGGTATGGCTGCATCTGAATGTTGTTTGTGTGAGTGCCTGTGGGATGAAGTGTGATGCTTATGTTTGCCTGTGCCACTCGTGCGTTGTCTTGTGTGCATGCTCGTCTGCCTGTATGCTTGGGATAGGTTGGGGTCGAGTGGAATGGGTTTGGGAAGAGGAAGTTGGAGGGGGGAGGGTGGAAACCGGGACAATGGCTGCCATCAGAGAGGAGGCCAGAGCCTGGATTGATCTCTGTTGTGCCACCAAGCCAGTGTGAATGCCCTCCAGAAATGCATTAGTCTGTTGCACTTGGGCTGCCAACCCCTGGACGGCATTCACAATGGTTGATTGCCCTACAGAGATGGATCGCAGGAGGTCAATAGCCTCCTCACTCAGGGCAGCAGGGCTAACTGAGGCAGGGCAGGAGGCACCTGGGGCGAAGGAGATGCCCACCCTCCAGGGTGAGCGGGCACGGGCAACTCGATGAGGGGCTGCTGGGAGGGCGGTGCTGGTACGGGGGATGGCGGCTTGTACCTGTAGCTGGGGTGGTCACAGAAGTGTCCGCCACCACCAGGGAGCTTCCATCGGAGGAGGTATCTATCAGAACTGTCCCCTCCTGTCTCTGCCGTGGTGCTTCCCTCGCCCTCTGTCCCACTGGTGCCCTCACCGTCAGTGGACTCTGCCTCCTGGATCCTGTGAGATGCATCTCCCTCCGGTGCCTCTGCTCCTCTGCCAGATGATGCTAATGCACATAAGGACAGGGTGACCAAAGAAAAAGGGGGAGGGGAAGAGACAAAGGATACACTTGGTCAATGGGTGCTCCAACACCACAGTTGGCGTACATACCACCATCACACACAGGGAACAGCCATACGCACAAAGCAATACACTACCAGTAATAATGCTAGCCACCAGGGTATAGGGAGGGGCACATACCACCAAATGCTGCACACCTGGGACCCACACAGCCCTGACCATTAGTGGATGCCTACAAGCTAGGTAGCAGGATTATCACTTCAGAACCCTGCCCAACATGGGACCCACTCTGCAAAGTCAGACCTGGCCTCGGGGGAACCAACTGACACACATCCCCCACCCTGGTACCCACCCTACCATGCGTAAGTTGTAATGATGGCACTGTACTCACCCCCTTGTGGATGCTGTGATGCCCTCAAGCGCCAATCCAGCTCCGGGTAGGCCACCGCCAGTTTGCGGCCTATATGGGGGGTCATGGTTCGATCGGCACCCCTTCCTCGTTGGGAGGCCACCCCCAGCTGGGCCTCCGCCATCTTCCATTGCCAGCATCTCAGGTTCTCCCACAGTTTCTGACAGTGGGTGCTCCGCCTGCCGTAGACCCCCAGGGTCCGCACGTCCTTGGCGATGGCACGCCATATACCCTTCTTTTGATGGGTGCTGACCTGCAGAGAAATACACACAGGAAAAGGTATCAGTCAGACTGTCCTGCCTGTTACACTTATGGCCCACCATACCCCTTCACATCGCCATTTTCACACACAGGGCCCAGCACACAAGCTGCACGCCGCCCAGGGGACATCCACCCACCCCCCTACACGAGGCCTTCACACACCACTCCATACATTGCTGCCTCATTGCATCGTGCTCACAGTGTACGCACCTGTTGGTCTGGAGGCCCATACAGCAGTCCCCCATCCACCAGTTTCTCCAACTCCGTCGAGGTGAAGGCAGGGGCCCTTTCCCCAGTTACACGAGCCATGGTAGTTTCCAGACACAGGTCACAGCAGCACATGCAGTGTAGGTACTCTCCTGTTGAAGGTCAGGTAGTAAGTGAGTGATCAGATAGAAAATGGCGGTTACATCCGCGGCGGTGCATACCGTCACTGCCGGCGTACATCACCATTGGCCACTGTACCCCATAGGGCCCAATGTTAACCAATGAGGAGTTGCACGGCAGTTCCCGACCACCTCCCGCAACGGCGCACAACGGCAGTGGAATTAACTCACTTCCACCTATCCCTCCACACAGGAAAGGCGGACGCCATTTCAGGGGGTGGAGGGGCAGGCCCTGGGTAAGAACTGCGTCACAGTCCAAAATTGGACATACAGGACAAATGCCACTTATACATTGATATTTAACATCATTCATTGTACTGGTGTGGCTACGATGTACAGTTTGTGACCGGCTCCTCACTCTTTTGCCCCATAGATTGCTACCGCTGCGGATGAATAGGAGATGGAGACATACCCCGTGTACAGACCCCTGGTGGATTTGGCAACAATGGAGGACAGGCACATTATCCTCACCTATAGACTTGACAGGGCCACAATCACAGAGGTGTGTGCCCAACTGGAGCCTGACCTGATATCTGCTATCAGTCACCCCACTGGAATTCCCCCTCTTGTGCAAGTGCTATCAGTTCTCCATTTCCTGGCAACTGGTTCTTTCCAAGTGAAAGTGGGCTTGGCAGCAGGAATGTCACAGCCAATGTTCTCAATAGTGCTGACAAGAGTGTTGTCTGCTCTGATTAAACACTTGCGCAACTAATCAAATCATTAACATTTATAAAGCGTGCTACTCACCCGTGCGGGTCTCAAGGCGCTAGGGGAAAAAAGGGGGGGTTAACGCTGCTTGAACAGCCAGGTCTTTAGGAGTCTCCGGAAAGTGGAGTGGTCCTGGGTGGTCCTGAGGCTGGTGGGGAGGGAGTTCCAGGTCTTGGCCGCCAGGAAGGAGAAAGATCTCCCACCCGCCGTGGAGCGGCGGATGCGAGGGACAGCAGCAAGTGCGAGGCCAGAGGAGCGCAGGTGGCGGGTGGGGACGTAGAAGCTGAGGTGTCTGTTGAGGTATTCCGGTCCCTTTTCGTGGAGGGCTTTGTGTGCGTGGGTGAGAAGTCGGAAGGTGATCCTTTTGCTGACTGGGAGCCAATGCAGGTGTCTCAGGTGTGTGGAGATGTGGCTGCTGCGCGGTACGTCTAGGATGAGGCGGGCCGAGGCGTTTTGCATGCGTTGCAGGCGATTTTGGAGTTTGGCTGTGGTCCTGGCGTACATTGTTTTCCCTCAGGTGGAGGATTTGGTCACAGTGAAAGCTGACTTCTATGCAATGGGACATATCCCCAACATCACTGGAGCAATTGATGGTACACATATTGCATTCGTG
Organism: Pleurodeles waltl; assembly: GCF_031143425.1. Classification (NCBI taxonomy): domain Eukaryota; kingdom Metazoa; phylum Chordata; class Amphibia; order Caudata; family Salamandridae; genus Pleurodeles; species Pleurodeles waltl. Next base: position 1,145,217,292 of record NC_090446.1, on the reverse strand, counting down.
CCCCCCGTCAAAATGAACAGGTGTTCAGAAATCGAAAGAGTTTTCACTCAATGAATGTCCAGATGGTGTGGTTGGTGGACCACTACATCTCCCATATCAATGCTAAGTATCCTGGGTCGGTGCATGATGCCTATATCCTGAGGAACAGCAGCTTCCCAAATGTGATGGGCCAACTACAGAGGCACAGGGTGTGGCTAATAGGTGAGCCCTGGTTCCCACCCAGTAGATGTTGGGGTATGGTGTGGGCCACATGGGATAGTGTGTGGCTAAACGTTTTCCCTCGATATTTGCAGATGACTCTGGTGACTCTGGTTACCCAAACCTGTCATGGCTACTGACCCCTGTTAGGAATCCCAGGACAAGGGCAGAAGAATGTTATAGTGAGGCACATGGGTGAACACGAAGGATTATCGAACTTACCTTTGGCCTCCTGAAGGCCAGGTTCCGGTGCCTCCAACTAACATGTGGATCCCTGTGCTATTCACCCAAGAAGGTCTGCCAGATAATCGTGGCATGCTGCATGTTGTACAACCTGGCCCTCAGGCACCATGTGCCTTTTCTGCAGGAGGAGGAGGCTGGAGATGGCCGTGTGGCAGCAGTGGACCCTGTGGACAGTGAGGATGAGGAGGATGAGCAGGCTGAGGATGAGGACAACAGAACTGCAGTGATTCGACAATACTTCCAATGACACACAGGTAAGACAGTGTTACTTCATATTACATTTTCATTTGATGATTAATCTTTGTCACTGGCATGCTGTTATTTCCCACTTCTATGCCCACTCACTGCACCCTTTGGCAACTCATTTTGCAGACGTTGGTGCCCCACTATCGCTCCTGGTGTGATCACTGCAGCCAACTACAGGTCTTTTCTATTTGAACTTTACTGTACAGTTGAATTGCAATGTTTGAACCTGGTTAAACTAATGCATAATAAAATAAGTTTTACATACTCCATACTTTTATTTTTTTTAAGTGTGTTTATTTAAGTGCTTAGAAGTAGGAGGACAAGTGCAATGGGCTGGGTTGATGATGGAAGAAAGTCCAGGGTAATGTTCCAGTCTATTGATAGCACAAGGGGACATAGGAAGGGGAGCAATGGCAGTTGAAGGTGGACAGGGCGACAGAGTGGGACACAAGGGTGACAATCAGGAGAGTCATTTCCTGGTGGGGGTCTTTGCAGTAGTCTCTGGCTTCTGCCTGGATCACAGGGAATGTTTGCGGGGTGGTTCTCCTTCTGCAGGGGGAGGGGTGCTGGTGGCCTGTTGGTCGTGAGGCGGGGCTTCCTTCCACTAGCGGCAGTGAAGGTGGAAGGCAGTTCAGATATCTGGCTAGTGGCAGGGGCCCGCTTTTGTGAGACTGCCTCCCTCATGATGTTGGCCATGTCTGCCAGCACCCCTGCAATGGAGACCAGGGTGGTGTTAATGGCCTGCAAGTCCTCGCTGATCCCATGGTACTGTCCCTCCTGCAGCCACATGTTCTCCTGCACATTGGCCAGTATCTGGCACAGTGTGTCCTGGGAATGTTGGTATGCACTCGGTGAGTGCCTCCTGGAGAGTCGGTTCCCTGGGCCTGTCCTCCCTCTGACACACAGCAGTCCTCACAGTTTCCCTGTTGTCCTCTGCCTCTGTCCTCTGAACCGTGTGCCCACTGCCACTGACCCCAGGCCCCTGATTGTCTTGGGTATGAGGTGTGCCCTGGGGTCCCTGTAGTGGTGGACACACTGCTGATTGACATGTCCTGGGGACAGAGGTATGGGTACGCGGGGTGGGTGCTGTGGCGGTGTTTCCTGATGGGGGAAGCCTCTGTGGTGGTGTGTGACTGTGCCTGGGTAACCGACGGTCCAGAGGTCCCTGATGGGCCAGGCTGGTCATCCAGATCCAGGCGACCAGAGTTGCTGTCATTACTGTGGGCCTCCTCTGTGGGGGGACTGTATAGTGCTGGCACCTCTTCGCCACTGACATTGTCCGGGATACCTGTGGGGATGTAAAGGATGTGTTATGGTTTCTGTGTGTGACATATTGTGTATCGGTGGGTTGCCCTGTTTGTTTGTATTTGCCCTGGCATCTTTCACTTGTGTACGTTGGTGTATGGTGGGATGAATATTTCTCTCTAGTGTGCATGCTTTAGTGATAGGAGTCCAGGCAGGTCTGTGAGTGGTGTCCATGCATTGGTATGGCATGCAGGGCTTGGCATTGGGATGAGTGAGATGTGATGGTGATGGTGATGGTGGGGGTGTGGGAGGTGGTGGAGTGATGGCATGCAGGTAGAGGGGTGATAGTAGTATAGAGTTGACTTACCAGAGTCCATTCCTCCTGCTACTCCGGCCAGGCCCTCAGGATGCATGATTTCCACGACTTGCTCCTCCCATGTTGTTAGTTGTGGGGGAGGAGGTGGGGGTCCACCGCCAGTCCTCTGTACAGCGAGTTGGTGTTTTGCTGCAATGGAACGCACCTTCCCCCGTAGGTCGTTCCACCTCTTCCTGATGTTGTCCCTTGTTCTGGGGTGCTGTCCCACGGCATTGACCCTGTCCACGATCCTCCGCCATAGCTCCATCTTCCTTGCAATGGATATCTGCTGCACCTGTGCTCCAAATAGCTGTGGCTCTACCCGGATGATTTCCTCCACCATGACCCTTAACTCCTCCTCTGAGAATCAGGGGTGTCCTTGTGGTGCCATGGGCGTTGTGTGGGTGAGGGTGTATAGGGTGATGTGTTGGGGTGTGTTATGTGGGGTGCGTGGGTGGTGCATAGGTGTAGGTGGTGTGTAGCTCTGGTCTTGTCTGTAGTTGTGGTGTCTGTCTCGTGCCAATGTTTTGTATTCGTAAGGGGTTGTGGGTAATGTGGGTATGTGTTTTATAATGGTGTGGGTGTGTGGTGTGGCTATGGGTGTCAGGTGTGTGTTATTTAAATTGACCAATGTATGTTTTGTATGTGTGTGTATTTTGAGCGCAGCGGTATGTACTGCCAATGGTTTACAGCCATTGAATGTCCGCCGTGGTGATTTGTGGGTCATAATGTGATGGGCATTGTTCTGTCGGCGTAACAGTGTGGGTTTTGATACCGCCAGTTTATCACTGACCTTTGGTGTGGCGGGCTTGTGTATGTGGCTGAGTAGTGACGGATTGGTGTGTATGTGTCATAATATGGTGAACGGATATCCGCCGCAGTCAGCGTGGCGGTAAGTGGGATTTACCGCCAATGTCATATTGAGGGCCATAGACTATTCTTAGGGCAAGAGTAAGGTACACAGTAAATTAACCTATAGCAGCATGGACTTGTTGATAAAACAAAAATATATTTTGGGTCCTAATGCCCAAAAGAAGATAGTCTAGGGCTCTTGTCCAAAGCATTATCATATTTTTGGAGGGACGCCAAAGAAAGATTGAACCGAGGTACATAGTTATTTTAGAGTCAGGTGTTTGAAGAGAATATGGAGCATGCAGATATATTTTTCCAGTAGAGGTGAAACTTGTCCAAACTTCAGACACATTGGCAGCAAGATAGATTGTAGCACTAAGCTCCCAAACTGCCATAAGGTAACTGTTTATTTACCAGAAGATAACGTCTTCTACAGAGGAGCAGGGCACCCGCTTGACCAATGCGGTGGCCTGTAACTGCCATCTCCATTACCTATAAAGAATCAATGGTTCCTAGATTATTAAACTAGTACAAGATGCAACACTCATCCCCGCTTCCTGCGCACATTCGTGCCCCACACACACACAACTACATTATGCGACTGTTACCCACTCACAAGAACAATTGCGCTATCAGTACTGCACTATCATCAACAACCACGTGTCTTGCACTCCTACCCCCGCTTGCAAAGTTCCACCCACTTCGGCTTGCCCTGCCTAACACAACAGTCTTTCTCTCACATACACAATTACTCTTCTTAAGTTCCACAATTCTCTTTATATTCACCAGACTGTCACCAAATTTTGTACTTCCTTTCGTATCTTTTCTCTTGCTTCGCCAACATTTGCCTTGTCACTCTGCGGACCCATCCATGCATTATACAACTTGGTAGCAGCTGATCTTCCTCTATCATAGTGTACTGAGCACTCTCTGTGACACCGTGTGATATTATCCTGGAAACCAATAACCGCTTTTTAATCCCCACCTTCCATGCCAAACAACTTTTTAAATCCAACTGTGTTCACCACTCCAGAACACTTAGGCTGCAGGGGAGTAATCACTAGTTTCAATCCCTCATCACCTGAAGCACAGGCAACACCTCTTTCCACTGCCACCTTCATCATTTTATGCATTCCTGGTCGCCAAATCCTTTTAATTCAAGTGCAATCCTATAGATGTGTCAACATTTGGCACCTTGTGTAATAACACTCCCCCGGCTGCGTTTAACAAACTTCCTTTCTCCCTATTCCCAGGAAGGCAAACTTTAACAAAATCTCCAACTGAAATCTTGCAATGTTTAAATTTGTCAGTGGTATCAAAACACTCTTTCCTTCTGTTCTGTCTGTACTCAAAAAGGATCTGACTTCTTGGAGGTCAGGCTTGGTATGGACAAACGTCCCTAATGGAATCTTGCATTTCAGTCACTACATGCATAGGTCTGGCATGGCTATGCTTCCCTGGAGTAGTTGGAAAGAATTGACATCCTTGACTTAATTAGGGGTTATTCTGTATGCCCATAATCTCTCTCTAAATGCCTACGATATAAGAATGAGATTTTGGCATCCTAGGTGCACACTATCTTTTAAATAAGGTTAAGTTTATCTATGTTCCCTTTGCCTAGTAGGCCTTAAAGGGCAGTTCTTGAATATTTTAGGCCATGCTTGAGGAGGAATTCCAACACAGTAGAGGATGTACATTGCACACCATTGTCAGTAACTATGGTTTCAGGAAACACTTCCTTGATAAAGATATCCATGAGAAAGTCCAACACTTCATCAGTAGCTACTGTCTCAACAAGTTTTACTTCTGACCATTTTGAATGATAGCCAATACCATGGCAAATTGCATATATGAGGGAAGTCTTTTAAATGGTCCTGACATGTCAAATCACAATTTCTGCTGTTTAAAGTGGGGAAAGTGTCAAAGGGGCTGCAGTGCTCCTAAAATGTTTATCACACTTCATATGTACCTAACATTCTCTAACAAAATGATTGGTTTCCATATCCATCCCTGGCCACCAGAATGGGCCCTGAGTACGTTTTTTTTATAAAGCTGACATTGTGGTGTGGTAAACCTTAAGAATGTCAATGCAAATCCCTTGAGTGGGAACTCGCAAGTCACTGTGGAATACAAAGTTGTTGATCACACTTAACTCTGCAGACACTTGAGCAAAGGAATGCAACTGCACAGATAATTATGTAATTGAAGCTACCGTTTTAAAATATACTCTTTAGTAGAATTTAGCACTTCACCATTCGCATCCTCCGTACACCAGATTTCCTTCTCCACCCTCAGATTTTGAGGCGTGCAAGCGTAATTCATACTTCCAATAAATAGCAACTTCTTTGTCATCTCGCTCAGATTTTTCATCATTAGAACGTGGAACTCGTGATAGACAGTCAGCTGGTTGGTTCTTTTTTTCCCTGGTACATAAGAAATTTCAGAACGATATTCTTGTAATTTTTAACAAAGGCGAGCAATGCAAATAATGGAAGACAAACCACCTCTTGGCAGTAAAATCTGGAAAATGGCTTGTGGTCTGTTTGTTACAAAAATGCTACCCAAAATGAAATGGCATAAATAATCACCCAAACACGTGACAGACGTTCTTGCTCAATCTCAGCATATCTTCTTTCTGTTTCATGTAGGGTTCCCAATCATAAGCTACTGTGTACTATGTCCGGGTGCTTTGGGACAAGATCGCTTCTAGTCCATGGGAACTGGCAGCTACTGAGATCACACACAGTTTCTGAAGAGAGAATGGTTTTAAATTCGAGGCCTGGGGATTGTGTTCCTTTATGTTCTCGAAGGCTTCCGCTGATCATTCTAAAGTCTTCTCCATTACGCAAATGTATTCTTAAGGGTGCCATGAGAGTAGCGATGCTTTCAACAAACTTAGAATAGTATTCACATAATCCTGTAAATGACACTCTTTATCCTTGTTATCAGGTGGAAGTGCTTCCTTAATTGCTCTAATCAAGGATTCTTCTGGTACAATTCCTTGAATAAAAATGGAGTGCCCTGAGTATTCAACCTGTTTTTTTTTTAAAAAGCTTACGTTTGTCAGGAGACAGTTTAAATTATTTTTCCGATAGCAAAATGCTGTTCTACGTTTTTGGTGAAAATCACAATGTCCTGGAAGCACTTCATGCTTGAAAAGATGAAACGGGGCCTGTTGAAAAATGGATGCCGCTGATACAGGGCTTAATGTCATCCTGGGGTATTGAAAACATCCAAAAGGACTCCGAAATGCTGCAAGTGGTCTAGACTTCTCTGCTATTTTAATCCGATGATAAACCTGTTTCTAATCACGTGAGTAGAACATGGTTGCATCATCCAACAGTGCCGAAATGTCATTTATTTTGAACAGAGTATGCCTGTCTATGGCTACAGATGTTTTCAAGGCTCTCACGTCAACACAGTCGCAAGAGCCCATTGCTTTTTTTTTTTTTTTTTTTGCTTTTTTTTTAAAAACAATTGGTGAAATCCAGTCCAATGACAGAGTTTCCCTTATTATTTCACCACTCTGAAGTTCTTCCAGCAAGTTTTCCAACTCATCAGGCAGACAAGGGAACGAGTCTCAAATGTTGTTGGGTACATTCTTTAAATTTTATCTGATGTACATATCCCTTAAGGTTGTCTAATGTATCATTAAACACTCTAGGGAAAGATTAAAGATTTCTAGGTCACAACCTGGTTCCATAATGGCCAACACAGGGTCAGGTGCAGAAGTATTACATGTCATTTTCAATGATGATTGAGTCTTCCAGTCAAGGACATTCGCTCGTATTGAGGGCAACATACACTTTAAGCTTAGGGTTTCTCTGTTTGAACCCAACATTACTTGAAAAATATCCCAGGAAATATATTTTACATCCATCAAAAGTGACCACCTTCACATCAGGTTCTAAAAGGACTTTGCCTCTTGGTTGTAGTCCAATTTAAATGTTTTCCTTTGTAATAATGATGAATGGAGATCCTCAGTCAGCCATGATTTATAATTCCTCTGCCAATTTCACAGGTGGTTTATCAGGTCCATCCTAATTTATATTATTTGTCCTGTGTCCAACCAGCACAACATTTTCTTTTTTATGTTCACTACTCATAATTATATGAAATATTATTCCGAATTCATTGCCACTTTGTTTTGGAAAAGCAATTGTGCTCACAACAAAGTTTAGAGAAATGCTCAATCTTGGCACAGTTGCTGCATTCCTTATGATTAGCCGAACAACCCTTTTACAATGCAATGTAATCACCCATGGTCTTTTTAGTATTCTCTTGCAGTTAGATCAGACCATGAGCTAATCTTTCAAGTAAATTCACCAATATCATAATTGTCTCTAAATAGTCCCAATGATCCTCTTCACCCATTGGTGTCTCAACTTTAGAGTATGTGCGAAAGATATATCACCCCTGTGAACCTAGACAGTGAAGCCTTTTCTTCATTGCACAGGCATTTTATTGACATCAACAACTATCAGGTAGCTAAGAAACTCGACTTTCTACGTCTTCAATTACGTAGATGGATCCCCATATTTTTTGCAAACAGTTTTGAGGAGAATCAAACTACCTAATGATTTTTGTGAAGAAACAATGCCAGCAGTGGAAGTGAAGTTGGATTGATCAACATTTTAGTTCATAAAAAGGGCACTTGAGTGCTATGTCCAATTGATATAAGCAGGATGTAAAATGGCCACCTGAATAAAATCTAGGCTTGGCACACTGGGCAGATGATCAGCTTAAAGGTACCACATACAGTTCTAGTTGCATTCCTCAAAGTGCATAATCCTAAGATTCGAGGAAATGCTAGTGGAGAGAGACTGCTCCATCCAAGGCCAATCCCGTAAGGTAAGAGGAAAGTTGTGCAGAGAGGCTGCGTTGTATCATGTCTATGGATGTTCTCCTCCTCACAGGATGAGTTGATGTGAGATGAGTCGGAGCACTGAACGGCCTGAAAGTGCAATGTTTCCACAAGCCCTCAACTCAGGGGAGCTGTTTGGCAGATGGGCTGTCAGAAGGACCACCAGAGAAGTACACTCCTCTCTAGTAAATGGAGTGGGTATGGCTGATGTTGGTGTGCGCTTGTCTTTGGTTCTGAATGACTGCACACCTCGTTAAGAACTAACAGCAGATAAGGTGAATGAGAAATTTCCTAGATAATGAGAAGGAAAGTTTCAATTCTATTAAGGACACGGAGGCGAGGATTATGCATTTCTTTCTTCACTCTTTATCAAACACCAGGTTCAAAGGTTAAAGGAAAAAAAAAAAAGCATAAACACTACATATCCCATGGTCCAAGGGACAGAGTCCATAACAACAGATAGCCAATCCTAATGCAAGTCTATAATATAACCATGTCAGCTAAAGTCCTTCCTCGTCTTCTCCGCAGGAGGTTAAGTTCAAGTGGCTTCAACCGGTCTTGGGATCAGAGCCTATGAATAAAACTCAGTTGTTAAATCTATCCCTGCATATGGAATGCACATGTCAATAATGCCCAATAACAACAGACCTTAAATCACAAGTATGTAACTTTATAAACCATTATATCCATCACAGTACAACCATCATCTTACATTTCCTTAATGTGTGTTTGAGACACAACAACAAAACAAATCCTTCCATTATTCAGGTGAATGAAAAAACAATACCACCTATCAATAGCAGTATTGTACTTACTGTTAAATCTAAATCTGTAGGGTGAAATATCACCAAAGTGTTGGGAGGCATAATTATTGCCTCTGTGTCCCTAATAGAATTGACACTTTCCTTCTTGTTATCTAGGAAATTTCTCATTCTATGTCAGGACCAGAGACGAGGAATAAGCATGTTTAAAGCTTACTCACCACTAACGCAGACGCTTCATATATAGGTTTGAAATAAAACCTTTTAAAAGTGGATTCTGAAGACCAGTTCGCCACATTCATGATGTCTTCTATTCTGCCACCTACCTAGATGCCCTTAGGAGCCATTGCCCCCCTCATTGAATGAGCTCCAAAAACATGGGTAATGATTCCTGCCTCTGCCATAATCCATTTTACCCAACGGGCAATGGAAGGGGACAAAACTGCCTTGAAGGGTTTCTTAATGGCAATCAACAATTGTTGGTGCCCTGGTGGTCTAATATCCGCCATCATTTCTTCCTAGGCTTTAAGACACCTGGCCCCACACATTTTGGGAGCAGCCTCAAAGGCAGGATATGTTACTGACCTAGTACTGGATTTGGTCCATCTAGGAATGGTGAACATAACCCCCTCCGGGATGAACACCCTCGCTGTAAAATATAGAGCTCTGACATCTGAGACTCTCTTACGAGAAATCAGGCAGAGCAGAAGGGCCAACTTCTCAAAAATCGCTTTCCCAGAAAGAAATCGGTTATCTTACCATTCTAACAAAAACATAGAACCAGGTTGACGTCCCAAAAACCAGAATATCTGGGCTCCGGGGATTTAGACATCTTGATGCAGCTTACAGACCCATGTATGTTCCCATACTGGAGTATTGTTGATGGGCGGGTGTCCTGCTGAGATTAATGGCCTAAAAGAATTCATCGTACAGTCGGCCAAACTGGAAGCCGCCAACTCAGCCAGGAAATTCAGGATATCTGTAATCTGGGCCCCCATGGGATCCAGGTGTCTCCATGTGGGAAAGTAGTCGCTTGCTAGCATGGTTACCCCAATTTTTGGCCTGTTTGTCAGTGTGTTTGACTGTGTCACTGGGATCCTGCTAGCCAGGACCCCAATGCTTATGGTTTGTGGCCTGTTTGTCAGTATGCTTGACAGTGTCACTGAGGATCCTGCTAACCAGTACCCCAGTGCTTATGCTCTCTCTGTTCCCACATTTGTCACTACATACTGGTAACCCAGTATTTCATCCCAAATTGGCATACTGGTGCTCCCTTATAAGTCCTTAGTATATGGTACTTGGGAACCCAGGGCATTGAGGTTCCAGGGGATCCCTATGGGCTTCAGCATTACTTTTGCCACCCATAGGGAGCCCATGCAAAGGCTTCTACAGGACTACCATTGCAGCCTGTGTGAAATGATGCATGCACCAGGTCACTTATAAGTCACCTATATGTCAGGCCTCCCAACCCTGAAGGCTGGGTGCAAAGTACCTGTGTGTGAGGACACCCCTGCACTAGCAGAGCAGCCCCCACATCGTCCAAGACCATTTTCCCGGACTTCGTTAGTGTGGGGACGCCATTTTACGCGTGTACTGGACATAGGTCAATACCTATGTCCAGCTTCACAATGGTACCTCCGAATATGGCCATGTAAGGTGTCTAACAACTGGGAAGTGTACTCCAATAATGATTCTGGTATTGGTTGTACAATCCCATGCACGCCGGTGGCTCCACTGTGGACACCCAGTACTGCCATACCAGCCTTCTGAGGTTTTCCAGGCCGCCCCAGCTGCTGCCACCTCACAGACATGTTTCTGTCCTCCTGTTGCTTGAGCAGCTCAAGCCCAGGAAGGCAGCACAAAGGATTTCCTTTGGGCGAGGGGTGTTACACCCTCTCCCTTTGTAAATAGATGTTACAGCCATGGGAGAGGTAGCTTCCCAGATCCTCTGAAAATGCTTTGAAGGGGACAGATAGTGCCGTCCTTGCATAATCCAGTCTACACCAGTTCAGGGACCCCCGGTCCATGCTCTGGTACTAAACTGGACAAAGGAGGGGGGAGTGACCACTCCCCTGCCTGTCACCACCCCAGGGGTGGTGCCCAGAGCTCCTCCAGAGTGTCCCTGGGTTTTGCCATCTTGGATTCCAAGGTGGTGGGGCTCTCTGGGAGCATCTGAGTGGCCAGTGCCAGCAGGTGACATCAGAGCCCTTCCCTGACAGGTGCTTACCTGTGTAGCTAGCCAGTACCCCTTTCAGAGCTATTTAGGGTCTCTCCTCTGGGTGTTTCTTCAGATTCGGATTGCAAGACTCCAGCAGGAATCTTCTGCATCCTTTACTTCATCTTCTACCGATGGAACTGCAGCTGAACCCTCCAGGAACTCTACAAACTGCAACAAAGAAGCAAAGACGACTTCTGCAACATTGTATCTTCAGCTCCTGCCAGCAAATGTTTTCAGGTCATGCATCCTCCGAGGACTGCCTGTCTTCAGCCTACACCAGAAGAACCGAAGGAATCTCCAGTGGAGTGATGGAGTCACTTCCCTGCTTCAGCAGGCACCTCTGTAGCAACGGCCGGTGGTGTGGGCCCCCTCTCCAGATGACGAGTGTGGATCCAGCAACACGGGTGGTGGACTGAAGTGACCCCATCAGTCCCAAGGTCCAGCTGTCCAACTTTGGTGGAGGTAAGGGCTTGCCTCCCCACGCAAGACAGTACCCCCGTGCACCGCATGACTTGCAGTTACCAAGGCTTGAGTGCGACCTTCCAAGAAGTTCTTTGTGCACAGCACAGCCTAGGCCCCAGCACTCCATCCTGCGGCGCACAGCTTCCTGAGTGGTTCTCCGGTGGCGTGGGATTCTTTTGTGTCGTGCTGCGTGGGCCTCCATTTGCACCTTCTTTGTCCCCATGCTGTGGGACTCCTGTGCACAATGCCTGGTCTTCTGAGGGCTCTCTGAGTTGCTGAGAGCCCCCTCTGTCTCTCCCTTCTGGGTAGAGGCCGACAGGTCCCTCCTGGTCCAGGGCAGCGCCATGTTTCGCTAACAGCAAGCTTTTCCAGTGCCAAGGCTTGTTGGCGGAATCCAGCGACGCAAACCAGACTGTAATCATCCATCTGGCGTGGGACATCTGCACCAACCAGGAACCATCATCTGTCTTCTTGGGTACACAACTGACTTTGTCTTCTCATCGGTGGTTCTTCTTGTGCACCTTATTCCAGGTTAGCAGGGGCTCATGTTCTTCCTGGACTCTTCAGTGCTTCTTGGACTTGGTCCCTTTCTTCCACAGGTCTTCAGGTCCAGGAATCCTTTGTTGGTGTCTTGCAGTCTCTTCTGGTTCTTGCATAATCTTCTATCACAACGTATTGTGTGTTTAAGGAAACTTACTGTGATTTACTCCTGTTTTCCTGGGCTCTGGGGTGGGTTCCATTACTTACCTTTGGTGTTTTCTTACACTCCCAGTGCCCCACTACACACTACACTTGCCTAGGTGGGAGGCCGACTTTCGCATTCCACTATTTTAGTATATGGTTTGTGTTCCCTGTAGGCCCATTGCAACCTATTGTGATTTTCACTATGTGCACTGTTTTCTAACTGTTTTTACAGCTATTTCTGCATTCTAGTGTATATACTGTGTATAGTACTTACCTCCTAAGGGAGTATAATCTCGAAGGTATTTTGGCGCCGTGTCACCAAAAATAAAGTACCTTTATTTTTGTAACACTGAGTATTTTCTTTCATGTGTGTGAGCACTGTGTGACTACAGTAGTATTGCAAAAGCTTTGCATGTCTCCTAGATCAGCTTTGGCTGCTCAGTTACAGCTACCCCTAGACAGCCTAGCTGCTAGACACTGACCACTGATTCACTAATAAGGGATAACTGGACCTGGTATAAGGTGTAAGCACCTTTGGTACCTATTACAAACCAAGACAGCCTCCTACACTCCACACACCAGAGTCCATTTGCCCCAGGCCTATCTGTATCTCTTACTTGTCCCTGGGGCCCAATGCCTGCTGAATGAACTTCTCAGCTTCCTTCAAAAGTCTGATGTCTTACCATTGTTGCTGGAATCCTCCAAGCCACGAGGTTTAGATGACCCTGCAATACAAGCAGATGTGGATGGCCAAGGGGATCCAACAGGAACAACGGTATTATAATCGGGGCTCCCCAAGATAGTTCCAAAAGTCCAGGGAACCGTGCTTGTGTTTTCCAGAGAGGTGTTATGAGAAGGACCGAAGCCCCTGATGACGAACTTGAGCAGTCATTCTTGGGATCAGGAGAAAAAGTGGGAATTCATATGCTTGTTCTGTCGACCAGTCTTGCAGGAAGTTGCGCACCACCATGGCCCCAGCTGAGTGTTCAGTCTGGATGAGATCAGATCCAAAGTTTATGGACCTCACTGGTCCATGAGAGCCCAGAAGATCGATTTGTCCAGTTGCCAGTCGCTGAAATCCTTGATATACCTGGAGTTCCATTCTGCTATTGTATTCTGAGACTCCAGTAGGTATTCCGCCACCATGGAATCTGATGCTGGAGGCAGTAGTGCCAGAAGTCATTTGGCAGTTCCGCTAGTGCCCCTGTGTGTGTTCTGCCCAATCGATTTCTGTATTGGACCACTGACACTATATCCATTCTATGCATAATGTAGTCGGAGACCCTGTACTGTGTCAGAGATCTGATCGCAAACAATCCTGCCATGAGTTCCAGGCAGTTGATATGTAGGTTCAGTTCTTCCTGTGTCCATTCTCCCCCCCCCCCCCCCCCCCCCCATGGAGATCTTGCCACACCTAGCGCCCCAGTTGCTGTCATCTGACCCTATGATCAGGCCCTGAGAGGATTCAAAGATTGCTCTGCTGTTATGTTAAATTTACTTGTTATAGCGCTGGAATCAACGCGGGAGGAGTATCTCGGTGCTAGTAGGCAGGAAAAAAGGAGGCAGCAGTCCATTAGAACAGTGTGATTTTAAACATCTTTCTAAAAGACAGATGATCAGGACAAGCGCAGATTTTATATGGCAGTTTGTTCCAGTAAACTGGGGTCAAATAAGAAACTGATCTACCACCCGAGTAACGCTTTTTCACTGGATCTTAGGTGTCTAACCAGGCAGTAAGGTATGAGTTTCTGAGCGAGGTAGGAAGGACCTGGTCCCGTAAGGGATTTATGAGTAAGACACCAGACTTTGAAAATGGTACATTTCTTAATCAGCAGCCAATGAAGTGAATTGAGGGGAGGCAAGGGGGCTGAGCCCGATGGTTTATTGCAGATAAGCCTGGCAGCAGTGGTTTGGACTACTTCTAGTTTTGCCACAATGTTGTCATTTGTCAAAGCTAGTAAAGCACCGCAGTAGTCTAATCGACTGTTAATTAGCCCTTGTAGTATGGATTTTCTAAGGTTTTTCTATCCACCATTGCAACTCACTCCGAACCTCTGGGTTCAGAGAAATCATTTCCGAATACGTGAGGCCCCTCCCGAGGTGGGATGCCTTCAAGTGTTGTAAAGCCCTGTAATGTAGAGGGCCCGGAAAGATGGCCCGGATTGAAGAGCAAAACAGCCCAACTATCCGGGCCAATTGTCTGAGGGAAATCCTGCCCTTTCTCAGTACTTTCTTCACCTTTTTCTGGATCTTGCTTACCTTTGATTCCAGGAGACCGAGAGTGGCTACCTTGGAATCTATGAGAAACCCCAGGAAGTTCATGGCCTGGGCTGGTGTAAGTTCTGATTTCTGTCGGTTTAGGACAAAACCTAGGTCCTGCAATGAGGCAGTAGTCAAGGTCAAGTGAGATAGAAGTTTGGAAAGAGACTGAATCTTCAGGAGGATGCCCCCTAAGTAAATTATCAACCTGATCTTCTTCTTTCTGAGGGTTTTGACTGAAGGTTTGAGGAGTTCTGTGAAGCACAAAGGTGCAGACGAAAGTCTGAATGGGAGGGATTGGAACTCGAAGAACTGATGTCTCCAAATGAATTGCAGGAAGAGGCAGTGTGGTAGAAAGATAGTGACTGTGAGATACACATCTTTGAGGTCCAGGTGCACCATCCGATCCCCCTGAAACAGAGGATCCCTGAGTAGGGAGATCCTTTCATTTGGAAGTGGCAAAATATTACCACCTTGTTGAAGGCCTGTAAGTTTATGATTCGTTGGAACCCCTTGTCTTTCTTCTCTACTAAGAATAGATTGCTCAAAAAACCTTGAGGCTGTAATACTGACCTGTGGATTGCCCCTTTCCTGAGGGGCTCTTGAACCTCTGCATCGATTAAGGCTGTGTCCGTTTCTAAAAAAAAAGTGGGTCTGGTTTTTACCACCTGAACCAGGGAGCCAAAGAATTCTGTGTGAAATCTGTTTACTGTTTGTAGGACCCAGGAGTCTGATGTAACCTCCACCCACTTGTGTGCAAATAGCCTCAGCCTTCTCCCTGCTCTTGAGGGGAAGAGAGGATATTACTTACCATTAAATCCTCCAGGTGCATTTGTACTGCCTTAGGCACTGCGGTTGCTCCTGCCTTTTCCACCTCCCTGGTGGTAAGAATGCTCCCTGGTGGCTGTCATGCTAGCCATTAGTGCGTCTTGCTTGACCTTTATTGGGGCCTTGGAAATTGGAGTGGCTGGAGGCTCAAACCCTTCCTCTTTTGGTCCCAGCGTAAACCTTTCCAGGGACAATTTTCCTTGTGGAGGTCTGCCCCTCATCCAGTGTTGAAATGGTGGCTACACACTTCTCTATCTCCTTTACAAAAGGTTCACCAAACAGGTTGCCCTGTGCGACCACCCCTGCTTCCAAGTTGGACAGCTCCCCTAACATAGGGTCCATTTTTGTCAGTAGTAAGCAATGCCTCTTTGTGGATAGAGTGCAGTAGTTCGCCAAACAGGTTGCTCTGTGGAGAGTGCAGTTGGGGTTGCCAGTGAGAGACACCGCCCTCTGAGCCCAACCTGCTACAATGTCAGTAGCCTGGGGATTCCTTGTTTGTTTACTATGTTCAGCCAATTGGAAAATCTGTGTGAGGGGGCCCAGAACATCCAGTAACTTGTCCTGACGCCCTCCAGGCGCGGTCAATACCCCTCGTGGGATCCCTAGTGTATGTGGAAAATAAAGGTGCACATTTTCGGGTCTATATCTGAGGTCGTTGCAACTTCGCCGTCCAGTGTGAGTCTAGGGCATTCAGCCCACAGGGGGGCACATACCTCCTTATTGAAGGTTTGGCAGGTTTTGCTGGCCATGTAATCTGCTACTTTTTGGTCTGGGAGCCATTCCTGGGACCTAGGGTGGTAAATGACCTACAGTTCGAACATGTCCCATAAATTCGAGTCCCCTTCATAGGGATCCGAAGCGGCCGAAGCCGGGTGCCAAGGTCTATCAAAATCATAGTCCACATCAGAGGAGACCTCGTACGCTGTCTCACCTGCCCCTTTTTCGGGCAACTCCACATCAAGGTCAAGTTCTGGGGAGACCTAGTTGCCAATCTCTCGGGGCAAGTCCTCCTCTCGGTAGGGTGCATTTTTCAACATGTACACACTCTTA
Organism: Pleurodeles waltl; assembly: GCF_031143425.1. NCBI lineage: Eukaryota > Metazoa > Chordata > Amphibia > Caudata > Salamandridae > Pleurodeles > Pleurodeles waltl. Next base: position 1,145,201,027 of record NC_090446.1, on the reverse strand, counting down.
TGGAAGGCTGCTCTCAAACGATCAAAGTCTTCCAGGTGCCCCACATTACGTTTCTGAGTTTTGTTGGGAGCTGAAGTGTTAGGGCCCCATTTGCCCCAGAATCCCAGCACCACTAGATACCTGGGCAGCCAATGTGGCCACGCTTTCCTGCAGTGGGGCAAGCGCCTTGGCGATAGCCTGAGAGAAAAGCTTGTCTACCTCCACAGGAAGGTGCAGTTGAAGGGGCCATTCCTCCTTAGAGGGAAGATTGGGTGAGTACTTGTGTTTCTGATAGGACTCCGTAATAAGAGGGTGTGAGCACCAAAAATTAATCACCCTTATATATCTAAAAGGGCAGCTCTATAGCAGGTGCTCAAGGCCAGCAAGCAATATATATATTTTTGTACAGCCACAAAGGGGCATCAGAGCATGTGTCTGAAAAGGTACATGCGATTGCGGTGTAGGAGAAGATTGGTAGGGAGAAGAAAAACATGTGGGGTCTCTGGAGACCAGGAAACCACTGTATCTCCCTAGCGCATCGCTAATCTGTAGAGCGCTAGTAATTAAGGTGCGCTTCACACCGGATCGTGGCGCGCTTTACAGAGACCACAGTTGGTGTGAAAGAGTGCCACCTGGTGGACCCGTGCGGTATCAAAACGCGCTCAGGCCGGAGCCTTCTGCGCGATTAGGAAGACACATAACAGTGCTGAAATAAAGGCAATGTACACAACATTAAAATGATCTGAACCTGAGCACAGCCAAAACATCCCTGCAATACCAAAACAATCAAGAGACATTAAGGAGAGAGAGGAACTTAACTGATGCAGCAGTGAAGAAAGAGGAAGGACTTTAGGAGCCATGGTTATATATAGACTTGCAGACTGCATTTGGATTGGCTATTGGTTGATGTAGACACTGTCCTTTGGACCATGGGATATGTAGTGTTTATGCTTTTTTCTTTAACCTTTGAACTTACTGTTTAATAAAAAAGTGAAGAAAGAAATGCATAATGCTCGCCTCCGGTCCTTACATAGAATTGAACCCCATCCTCATCATCAAAATTATTACATATTATTTTCACAAGACAAAATGTTCATAGCTCGATTTGGACCAACCAAAAGGAAATATAGGGGCATGTGGGGAAAGTTTGACGGGCATAGCACTATAAATATAATACAACATCATTTTATAAATTTAAGGAAACACAATGGGTAAAACATTTATAACACTGCTGTCCTGGACTCAAAACCTGATGGGAGGCCTCTGCTGGTGAGTGTACACGACACTCACAACCTGTTCTTCCCCCTCAGCTGGCAGTCCATCCCAAGGCACACCAGCTCCTTTACCACGTTCTTTTGTCTGTGTTGTGGGGGAAAGGCAAGCCAATACTGGCACTACAACACTCCCAGCTGATCTCTGTAACAGGTCCCCTCTCACAGCTTCAAAAGATCCTCCTGCCCATTCTAAAAAGCACTATTAGCGCCTTGCCCACTGCCTTTGCTTCACCCCATCCTAAGCTATCTTACAATATCTAAGTAGCCCACACAAATAAAAAAACATCTGGCCTGAAAAAACAGTGATCCTACATGCTGCAGGTAGCACTTGCCTTCACCTTACAAAGAAATAGGTGAATTTGACCCTGGCCTACCCTGAAAATTGGCAGCCCCTCACCAATCCTCCCAAATCCCTATTCAGCATCTCCACTATCGGTGTGGCTCAGGTACATCAGAGGCATGATAGAACAACCAACACTGCCTTTAATAAATCACCTACGTATGTTACCTATGTGAAGTGCACAATGCGATCAGTGGCTTCTTAACGAAGCTCTAGCACTAGAAACAACAAAATACAGTGATCCATGTATGGACTTCCGAATGCGCATACCTGATAACTGATGGCGATGCTGAAAACAACCTTTGTTTTTTCAGTTTTATATAGTGCTAATTCGACCCAAAGGTATTGGAGCGCTTTACATGAGCACCAGTTACGTTACACAAAAAGGACGCAAACAATAGAAGAAATAACCAAGCAATGGGTCTTGCGTTTGCTCGAGTTAGAGCTATTAGCGTTGTACATTCCTAACTGGACTTTTCTTGTCACAGAAATTGAAAATTAAAAGTAAAACAGTTGACATGAGCAAGCCGATTCAAAGCGCCACATCCCCCATGAGCATGAGCGCAAAGGAGAGACACAAAAAGAAGAATAAGTTCACTCGCAGTCAAACGTACCTGCAAACGTGCAATTAAACATGTAACAGGGTCGGTGTCTAAGGCGGTAACAAAACCGCCCCAAGGAGGGACAAACGTAAAGCATTTACCAATTATAACAAAGGATTTTTAAAAGGCACGCTCATGAACAAGTGATAGTGGTTAGGGTTTCAAAGTTGAAAGGGGTCTTTATGAAGGGTTACTCAGACTTTTAGCAACAATATATTTGTAGTGGATGGCCCGAGAAATGTAACCACTGCAGGGTGTGTGAGTACAGAGAGGTCTCACTGTTGTAGGCATTAAGACGGGGACTACACTGTTTTACATTACTCTGCCGTCCAACGTCTCGAAGGGCATGTTCCCTGACAATCACATTTCTAATTATACAGTGAAATTGGCTAAACCTGTGGTCCTGAAAGGGGACAGGGAGGTAGAACTAACAGAAATCCAATACCCTAGAACATAGAATACATTTTCAATGCTCAAGGCCAAATTTACTATAAAACATGCTTAGGACCCCTTAATCATTCAAGGCGGCTTTCTTCATGGCTATTACCCATCTGTCGCTGCAGTGGATGAAGTTATCAACAAATACATAGCCAAATTTGAAACGTATATGAATATTCAGCTAGTGTTAGATAACGTTAGAAGGAAGGTGTTTCTTAAAGCTCCAAATCGTGATACAGTGTTTAGCTGTACAGTAAATTAAGAAGGGGTTTAGGAACAGTACAACGTATAAAAAGCCAAGTAGAACCGGACCCGTCATGCCCCGATATTAACAGTGGTTTCTATAAACATGTATATCAACATTGTAGAGCCACACAGGATCGGGAATAGTGATTCACTGTTTTTGAGGTGGGTCCAGGTGAAGGGTGAAAATAACATGATGGTTAACATTCAATACAACAAGCTCGACTATGTTGCAATTTCTAAAAAACATTTTGACACTTTTTCGATCATGATCTTCGACGACCAGTCTAAGCAGGTGTCCTTTAAATACGGGAAAGCTACTGTTAAGCTTCATTTAAGGCTGCGAGGTGACAGTGACTATTAAGAAGTCATCATGGTGATTATGAAAACATACGGCGACCACTCTATGTACATGGATTATTACAGAAACCAGGCCAGGTATGGAGGACCACTATCATACTTTCAAGAGGCCCCTGTTATGTACAGGCAAATTTGGGGGGTTTCTTCCATAAGAGGCATGACGTTCTTGAGAAGAGGCTATGAAATTGCAAAACCCCACGTTAAAGCGCCAGCTATGAACATTGAACAGGATGTGGTGGGTTCTGTGACGTCTGCTGTTGTCGACCGCATGAATATTAACCCCAAGAAGGAGCGGGTCTGGTGTACAAGTCTTGCACACATTTTAAAAGGAAACAAAGGGCTTCAAGATGCAGGGGCCACTGGCTCCTTATAAAAAAAGATGGCACTCTTCAAAAAGCACTCACAAAAGAAGATCCATAAGTCAGAAGAGAGCTTCGAAGAAGAAGAGAATGGACGCTAGCGTAAATATTTTATAAAGTACAACAACCTGAAACATGGGCTTTGTACATTGCGCATCAGGTGAATGCGCCAAATCAGAGTTAGACTTGTTTTCTCGAAAACCCACCCAGACCAGCATCGAAAACAGTTTTTTCATGGAGCTTTTGACGCCTTTAGCGCCAATAGAGTTTTATGTGTCCGTGGCCACGGATATGTATCTAGATCTCAACAGTACGCTGCTGTACCTTATCTGTAAAATCATAAATGCAGAGATTTCCAACATAGTGAACAACGGTAAAGTGGCGACGATCGCTTACCCCATCACAACCATGTTTATTCAGGTGGACATCACCCTCTGCGACTGACTTATCACGCAAAGTGATAACATGTTTGCATATAGGGTCTACATCAAGGGTATTCTAAATGACAGCCCTGATGCCCTGGACACCAAGCTTTCAGCGGGGCTCTTCTACAAAGATACTTCCAGACATTTTGAAGACAAGGAGCTGGATGGGGACAATAAAGGTATTGTAAAAAGAGCAAGTTTCACAGCAGGCAATAGACAGTTTGACCTTCTTGGACATATACATTCGGACCTTTTCTTCCAAGATAAACTGCTCGTCAACTGTATCAATCTTAAGATCAAACTTAACCGCTACAAGGACTCATTCTGTCTCGTCAGTGGGGAGGCGCAACAGTATAAACTAGTCATACTGTCCGCTAGCTTGTTTGTAAAGAGAGTGAAAGTGTCACCAAGCGTCAGACTGGCTCACACTGAAGCTTTACAGCTATTGAATGCCAAGTACGGCATTAAAAGAGTAGCTGTGAAGATATTCAGCATCCCAACCAGTGCCAGATTAACCCAGCAGAAAAATGTATTTTTTGGGGCAACTACCGAAACTTATCATCGGTTTTGTGGGCAATACCACTTTTAGCAGCCTCTATACCCAAACCCTTTCAATTTCAAACACTACGATATCAGTAGTATGTAGGGATACCTTTCCTCATCAACTGGAAAGTGACAGTTGCCACGCCCCTAAAAAATGATGTCACATCTATTACCGGGACTTCCGGTGCCCTTGAGAGCCCACTGGGAACTGACGTAGGTGTATGGGGTGTCATGTGGGTTGTGACATCATGGGTTCACGTGTTAGTCATGTGCCAGGGTCCTGGCCCCTGTGTCTAGGTCTATGGGGCTGTGTAAAATAGGGGCCCTGCTGGTGTGCACCCCGTTTCTGCGCCCAAGAGTACAAGTCTGGACATGTCAGACATTCAGGACCAAGTGGCTGCTTGGGTGCCTCCTCACGGGGCGGAGCATTGGGGATGTAAGGCCAAACCTTCACAATGCTGGCTAATCCAAAAAGAGGGGCTGGGCAAAATGTTGCTTTTGTTGGAGCCAGCCAATCATTTTAGAAATATAAACCTAAAACAGATGCTTGGTACAAAATTCCCAGGAATAGGACTTAAAGGTGTTCAGCATATGTCAAAGTATAAAGTGAACAGGCAATTAAAAAAAGTTTTGAAATAGAAGACAAGCATTGCAAACCTAAAACAGATGTATCCCTAAGTGTTCCCAGGCCAGGGTGCATAGGTGTTCGGCATATGTCAAAGTATGGAGTGACCAGGCAGTTTTTAAAAAGTTTTGAAATAGACAGAACACAAGCATTGCAAACCTAAAACAGATGTAGCTGTAAGTGTTCCCAGGCCAGGGTTCAAAGGTGTTCAGCATATGTCAACGTATAAATTGACCAGGCAATTTAAAAAAGTTTTGAAATACAGAAGACAAGGAATGCAAATCTAAAACAGATGTATACCCCATGACTTTCCATGACAGCCATCAAAGGGGTCTCAGTAGAGGTTAAATTATAAACTGACCATGCAATTAACAGTTTGAAACAAACATTGGATAGGCTATGCCCCCTAAAACAGATGTCTATTTCTAAGCCACACCCAACACAAAGCCTAGGCTTAATTAGCACAATGAGACTGGTATAAAAGCCCCCACATTCACAGACATCTTTTTTCTGAGCTACATATTTGAAGTTTGCGGGAGAGCAGGTACCATCAGGACCGTCCAAGCTGAAAACATAAAGGGCAGAGCACAGACTGGTGATGCTAAACCTCTTCTACTTAAGGTCTGTAACTATGTGTTGCATGTGTATGTTCTATTGTAGTTTAACATACAGTAGATGTTACCCCCACCGCATTTCCAACTATACCCCATGAGAGCTTAATGCCTATGTTTTTGCACAGGTTACCTGAGACCAGCGTTCTATGTTGTTAAAGCATATGTTTAATTTGTAGAGGGGAACAGTATTTTCAAGATAAAAAAAACAAGCGAGTGTGATAAAAAGAATAGAAGGCCCAAAATTATAGTACAGTATGCATGTGAATCAAATGTTTTTAATATTTTAAGCCCCTAGCTATGAAGTTTTAGCTAATCACAATTTTACTACTATGCTGTTTTTTAAAAGGTTTATAAAACCTGTATGTTTTTTAGAAGGTTGTTAGCAGGGCTGTCTTTGGGTCTGGTCGAGAGGCGTTGAGGCACTGGGTGATGTCCTGGGGGATCCATGGCCACTTGCGGTCCATGTCCTCAGCCCCCTTTCAAAAATATTGTTAGGGCAGGGACCCCAACCTCTGCCCTAACAATATGTTTGTAATGCAGGGCTGGGGGCCCGGGCTGTGCGCGGTCCTGGGTCCCCACCCTGCACTAGTATTGTTAGGGCAGGGACCCCAACCCCTACCCTAACTGCACATCTGTAATGCAGGGCTGGGGACCCGGGCTGTGCGCGATCCTTGGCCCCAGGCCTGCATTACAAAAGTATTGTTAGGGCAGGAGCCCCACCCCCTACCGTAACTGTACATCTGTAATGCAGTCCTGGGGACCAGGGCCGCGAGCCGTACCAGTCCTCAGGCCATTATTACAAAAAGTGTTAGGGTAGGGCCGTGGTCCTGACCCTAACTGTGCATCTGTAACAGTGGCATGGGGCACTCCCCAGGCCTCCATTACAAATGTACTGTTAGGGTCGGGGTTGGGGTCCCGACCCTAATGGCACATCTGTAATGGCGGCCGGGGACCCTGACCGCATGCAGCCCGGGTCCCCAGCCGCCATTACAAAAGTATTGTTAGGGTCTGGGGTTGGGGTCCCGGCCCTAATGGTACATCTGTAATAGGGGCCGGGGCCCAGGTCCCTGGCCACCATTACAAAAGTATTGTGGGTCGGGCCGGGATCTCCGGCCAAGGCCCTAACTATGTATTTTTGTAATGGCGGTCTGGGAGCCCTGGGACGCGTGCATCCCGGGTCTCCCGGACTGCTATTACAAAATATATAGTTAGGGCCGTGGCCGGCGATCCCAAGCCCTAACAGCCCAGTGATTTAAGGGCCACAGTGGGGACTCGGGCCTCGAGTTGTATGGGTCCCCAGCCCTCCATTATATACACAATGTTGGGATCGGCCTGAGACTCCGACCGGCCCTAACAGACCTTTTGTAATAGTGGACTGGGGACCTCGACAGCGATCGGTCGGGTCCCTGCCCTTAACACAATTACCCCTAGCGCCACCACACGAGGGTACTGAACAGCGCAAGAAGCGTTGTTTTGTATGCCCCCACATCCCTCGAGTAGGAGGTTTGAAAAATAAATTAAAATAAATGTTAAAAAAAGGTAGCCCAGGATACTGTACAATGTTGGGGGCCCCACAATGGGGCCCCTTTACATACCTTTTTTTGAGGGGCAAATGTGGTCCCTCAGACGTGGGGGGCATAGGGGTGTATCTAGGGGATCGAGGAGACCAGTATTAACTCCATGTGCTAGGGAGGAGCAATGGTTGTACCTCAGGTGGCTCCACCCTTCTTCCTACCAAGGCAGCTCCACCCCCACACATGGTTGAGAGCTTGGAGCCACATAAATAAGGTCATATTGATAGATTCCTATATCTTATGGTTTGCACCAGCGCCACGATGTGGTCTTTTTTTATAAACAGCTCAGGGTGTTTGATAAATGTAAACATTAGTTTTTTTTCTGGATTGTACTTTCAGAACTGTGTGTGGTTCCAGTTTTATGGACTGCGAGAATACTTAATATTGTTTTAAAACAAAATCTTGAATGTGACACATGTATTAGTATATACCTCTAAAAGTGTGTGTATACCTGGCTGATTAATAACGCTTACAGTTGTGAGGTGTGGTAACGTTTCAACTAATATTTATCTGCATGGCTACCTTACAATCATGTATATAGCTTAAAAAACATTAGGGTCTAAAAGGCCTTGTCTTTTTTGTTTCTTCTGTATGTATGATCCCCAAGAGCTAATGCTGTCCCCAGAGGAAATGCCTTGCAACAAGGTACATGTATCTAGAGATGTATAATTCAGAGAGCCTTATAAACAAAGATGTCTTGTTATTTTTTTAATTTTACCATTAATGGTTTCCTATGTGTTTGTGTGCTTTTACAGGTTATGATGTTGAACTACAGCTGGCGGTTGGGGGCTCTACAACAAATCCTCCAGGCTCAAGATGGTCCAACCACAATGTCTCAGGATGCAGCTTTTGCGGGTATATAAAATGAGTCCTTGTGTAAATGCTGTGAAAACCTAAAAAGCCCCATAAAACAGCATAGAAGGCACCCTCAGAGATCATGTATAGTCTATTATATTGTAAATGTGACATTTTTTTCTTTTTTTTTTCTCCAGGCCCCCCTGCGGTACAAGCGACTCCCATGGTAATGACCCAGAATGTCGTAGGGGTCGCTCAAAAGACGGTCCACAAGAGGAAGCCCCCAGCATCTAAGGAAGGTCCACCTATAAAGAAAGGCCCGCACATCGGAACCCCGCAGTTGAGTTTTTAGAAACTGTAGAGCCAGATTAATTAAATCCTTAGTGTCTCTCACATCTTTCACCTCTAGGATATCGTGGCTATAGCAACACCTAATATGTATTTTATTATCTTTACATCCTAGAGTCATCACAAAAGAGCTCTGGAGGAGTCGGCCATCAGGCTAAGCGGGCGGCATCTTCTTTAAAGGACAACACTGTGACCCTTCAAAACCCCAAGCCACCAGAAGCATCTGTGAACAACGCAGGACACCAGGACAAACCATGCATCGGCTCTAAAGACAGATGTCATGGACCAGGTACAGCCCTTAACTACACCACACCAACAGTAATAAAGGCAATGCCCAGTATCGCAAACACTTCTACAGAAACTACCTATCTGCATGGATTTGGACAATCTGACAGCGTCTAGCTTACAGCCTCAGACACACGTCATCCTGTACCGTGTAGAACCTATGGTTGGGACCCTAATCAGTGCAACAAGCATAAAATAAGTCGGTTGTCCATAAAGAACCGCAAAAAGAAGCTGGCTCCCCTTGAGCTACAAGCCTTGCCTTTAGACCTGTCTTTTAAAAATGTTGTTAAGGCTCAGACTGTTCCACCTGGCCCCCCACGTTCTAAATGCTCAACATTTGAGGGGATCTAATATAGCGGTGTCTGTCAACGCCCTAGTACCAGCAGCCTGTATAACTAGCCCTCCTAGTCTTTGGGACGCACAATTGGAAAATGATCATCCCATGGAGGATCCTTATTCTGGGTGTATAGGACTTCTAAAGGCACTAGTGGGTCTGGTAGAGAGTTCTGAAGCAACAGCAACGCCATGTGACCCTTCTAACATGTCCACCGTAGGGCTGCAATCACCAGGATCCCAATCACCCACAACCAGCCACAGCGCTTCCTATGCAGCAGAGGCTTTGAGTTATGACCAACATTTAACTTCCCCATGTCTGATGTCACCAATTACACCCCCTGGAGCATACGACCCCCACCTGCCGGACACCAAGTGCTTACGCGCAATGGTCTTCACCCTCCTTCTCAATATACCCTGACAACAGTACAGTCTGTAGCAGTTCACAAAATCAGAGTTTTGGAACTCCATCAAGCGATGATCAGGCCTCCGAAGCACCGGGGTGTTCACATTGGGGCCCAGTTCTTTTGACCCGTCCAGACCCACCTGTTCAAAAAGGGCTTATTGCGGTTAACAGTGATCAGACCACCGGGGTGGCTAGGGGTAATATACACCAAACAGGTAATGACACAAATAGCGGAACAAAATGTGGTGCGTGACCCCCAACAGGGTTTTGGAAACATTTCTGAAAGAAATACAACAAGCCATTAGGAAACTAAAGTCATGCCTACACCTCAAGACCTCAAAACTGGGGAAGTTGGGGGTCGATACTGGGTCCTCCAGACCATCCCAGAGAGCGTTAATCCTGCGGTTAGCAATGTGTAGCAGGGAGGGGGTCATAGCTTGTAAATCAGCCTCAGTCTACATAGACAATATATTGGTGTGACTAGGCAACCATGTCCCCCTAAGGATTGTAAGATCTGCTTTTTGTAATAAGGGTGTCCATAGGTCTAAATATAAAAACAAAACCCTAGACATACTCACTAAAGCTCTAAGGCTCTTACGCGCCCTCAAAAGCAAAAGGGAGGTGGAACCCTCCAACAAATCCTTAAAAGCCTCAAAATCCAATACCTTGACATATAAAATGGTCCCTGTTAGGTCTCAAGGCATAAAGACCGTAGGGAACAACCCAAACATCGGTTGTTTTAGGACCTCAAGGGCTGGTGTTCAGAGCCTTGTAGTATCCCAGCACCCTGATGGGTCCTTAGCAATGGTTGCCGCAGGTAAAGTTACGGGCACACAGCCCGTAAATACAACAACTGCTGTTCAAATAGGCTATAAACAAGTGGTCTTGTAATAAGCAGAAGTGGGCTTGTAGCACCAGACAGCGTAGGTGTCTAGTAAGGAAATTAAAGAAAGCCAAACTATGTGTTACAAGGAGGCTTAAAAACACTCCAGCACAGAGCCTTAGTCCGCTATCCCAGAATTACACTCAAGATGCCATACCTGCTGGTAGTGATCCTCAAGCTGAGGATTCAGAACCTGTGTTTTTAGAAAGTGTTAGAAGGTACAGTTGTACTATAGAATGGTTTAGCGCTACAGAAGACTACAAGGAATTCCGGTTTGTTAACCTAGACCGTATAAATTCCTCTGATCATGGTGTTTTAGCCACCCACCAAGCTGTACAAACACTAATAGAAAGGTTGTTATACAATGTGGATCCTAATGATTACTTCCAACTACGTTTCCAGGGGCAGCGTATTGACAGTCCTCTATTCACACGTAGAACTCCCAGGAATGTGTTTGATGCTGTGGAATTTCTAGAGAACTTCTGTAAACTGGTGCAGCGCAAGGCAGAGATAGTAGCATACAGTACCTTCAGAGTTATAGCCCTCATTGTCACGAGGGTGGTGTTTCCAGACCTTTAAAGAGTATCTTGTATAGCCAGATCATTGGTAAGAAACAACGATGGTTGCTACATTTTAACACAGGAGCAACCAACACCTGTCTGGCAGCCTGCATAGTAGGGTTACTGTTGGACCAAACTACGGACGATGCTCATATTATGTCAAGAGCTGTTGAAGCCCATAGGGCTCTTGAAATACTGCATGACAGAATGTTCGATTTCGGGGACCTAGGGCCTTTGAGAACTATTTTCACCGTTAAGGTGAAAGTTCTTTACCACAACGGTTCCTGGAAGTACTTCACAACAGGGAAGCGTGTGAAAAAATAAGACCATTTATGTTCTCCATCATGAAAACTACTTTTATGGTATCTCTAGGAGCCAAGTAGGTATGCCCCCACTGCGACCATATCTACAGCACACAGGCAACTCATCAGTGTGAAATGCATTGTAAAATGTGTCAGAGGGATGGTTGTATTGATGTTGCTGAGCAAGAAGGTCCAGTGTTGTATGTGTAATTTGTTTTGTCGCTCGCAAAACTGCTTGAGCATACACACCAGACCTGCGCATTGCGTACCTAAAACAGACTGTAGGGCTTGCGTGCATTACACCCCCTATGAGCATAAATCTGAAGGCATGAAATATGTCCCAGGTGTAAGGTGTATTTTCAGGCAACGACAGAGCACTAGTGTTACATGGTTAAAGGACTCCCTCAAACCGAAACTGAAGACAACATAGTGTTTGATAGGGAGTGTACACAAGAGACAAGTGTACATCAGCCTAATTATATTTATGCTCATCATCTAACTTCCGATGACAACTGGAAGTTTGAAGGGCGCACATGCGTGAGTGATTTCCTCACCTCTTTCATGCAGCCTAAATTCAAAGGGTATTCTATGCTGGCTCATAACCCTAAAGTGTACGACTCCTTTATACTACAGGTGGAAAGATGGCTCTAGAACTCATAAACCAGGGCTACAAATTGATGCTGTTAACGGCGGTGCCTTTTCAAATAAGGTACATTTTCTACCCATGAAATTAAGTAAATTACCCAAAGCCTTTTGTTTCACAGATTGAAAAGGTTATTTCCCCCACTTTTTCAACACATGGGCCAACCAGAATTATGAGGGACCCATGCCTCCACCCTCCAGCTACGGTGTCGAGTATTTGATGCCTGCTGAGAAAGAGAACTTTCTACATTGGTACAGTGAAAACTGTGAAAATAACTTTCATTTTCAAACCGAGTTGAAAGCGTACTGTCAGGCCGATGTAATGATCTTGCGAAAGGCCTGCAACCTTTTCAGAGATGTAGTCGTGAAAATGACCAAAAAGGTGAAGGTTTTGAAGCCCAATACGCCCCAGATGACAAAGACTGTAGAATACATAGACCCCTTCCAGAATATCACACTGGCTTCCATGTGTATATCTATCTACAAACACATGTTTTTGAAACCGTACAGCATCGCTCTAGTATCATCAGACCTGTATAATGGTAAACAGAAGTGCTATTCAACCCCTCGATCCAGTGGCTCATGTATATCTTGGACATAGAAAACATAGCCGTTCAACATGCATTACAGGGTGGTGAATACTGCTTGGGGCCCTATTATCTTGACAGTTATGCCATAATTAATGGCGTGCCAACCGCCTTTGAATACAACAGGTGTTTTTACCACGGTTGTCCTCGTTGTTACAAACCCCATGAGTTTAACAGGCTGTTGGGCACCAAGTTTGAAGAAGTCGCACTCTGATGAAGGTGCAATATGTTAAAAAACATGGCTTTGTCATGAGAACCCTTTAGGAGCATGAATGGTTAGATATGTTAACAACAAATGTTGACCTTGTGCCTTTCATTAAGAGTCGCCTGTTACCAGAGCCTATGGAACCCCACAACGCTTTATTTGGGGGGGGCGTCCAAACACTATACAGCTATACGGGGCTGTGGGTGCTTGTGAAAAAATGCACTATTATGACCTCACAAGTCTGTATCCGTTTGTGAACAAGCAGAAGTTATACCCTGTAGGTCACCCAACTATCATATACAGGCACTTTAAGCCCATTGGTGAATACTTTGGGCTCATTAAGGCCCTCATTATGAACTTGGCGGTTCAGACCGCCATGGTGGCGGAAAAGACTGCCACCGGCATGGAGGTCTGAACCGCCATATTAACACAAGGACGGCCCTCTGCCACCGCCAGGCTACCGCCAACAGGCAGCCTGACGATGGCAGATTACATTATCCAACAGGGCAGCGCTGCCCTCTGGATAATGTACCCTGTTTCCCCCAGCCTTTCCCTTGCGGGTTCCCAACAGGGACTCGGGTTCTCATTAGAACTCTATGGAGGGGCCCAGGGACACTTAGGTGCTGTAGGCAGGGCACAGGGCGGCCTCTCAGGCAAGCCACCTTCTGAGCAAGGGTGAGGGCCTTCTGCTGGTTGTTGCTGCACCGTCGGTCGGTTTCTCTCAGGCCTTGGGGCTGCGGGTGCAGTGCTTCTCCGGGCGATGGATATCTTCGTCCCTGGCTGTCGCGGTCAGGGGGGTCCTCGGGATTCCCTCGGCAGGCATCGTCGTGGGGGTGTAGAGAGATCAGCCCATGGTGAACAAGTAGTCGGAGTCTCCTGGAGATCCTCTCTGGCTAGTTGGTTTCTCTGGACACGGGCCGGGGGTGTCGGGTGCAGAGTAGTTGGACTCACGCTTTTGGAGTGAAGTGAGAGTCCCTTTAAAGATGGTCTCTTTGTCTTCTTTTTGGATAGGTCCGCTGTCCACGGGAATTTCTTGGTCTTCGGTGATGCAGGCAGTCCCCTGGAGGCTTTTCAGGGGTCGCTGGTCCTGCAGAACGCGTTGCTTCTTTTCTTGCAGCTTTTTGAAGTAGGAGACGGGCCGAGTCAGTTGTTGTCTCCTTCTCTTCTCTGCTGGATTTTCAGCTCAGCAGTCCTTCTTCTTTCTTGAGGTCATCAGGAATCTGAAGAGCTGGGTACAGGGTCGCCCCTAAATACAAAATTTAGGGGTGTGTTAGGGTCAGAGGGCAGTAGCCAATGGCTACTGTCCCTAAGGGTGGTTACACCCTCCTTGTGCCCACTCCCTCTGGGGAGGGGAGCGCATCCCTATCTCTATTGGTCCTAATCCTCCAAAGCAATATGGAGGATTTCTCAAGGAGGCGGTCGCTTCGACTCTGGACACCGTACGGGTGGTCCTGGCTGAGGGGGTGACTCCTCCTTGTTTTTCTCATTATCCCTTTGGACTTGACGCCAAAAGTGGAGTGCCCTGGGGCACTGTAACACCAGGCTTGCCGCCAGGTGTTACAGTTCCTGCAGGGGTAGGTGTTAGGCACTTCCACCCAGGACAGGCTTTGTTTCTGACCACAGAGTGCACAAAGGCACTCACCCCATGTGGTCAGAAACTTGTCTGGAAGTGGCAGGCTGGCATAGACCGGTCAGCCTAACACTAGCAGTTGGGCTAACATACAAGGGGCATCTCTAAGATGCCCTCTGTGTGCATTTTTAAATAAATCCCACACTGGAATCAGTGTGGGTTTATTGTGCTGGGAAGTTTGATACCAAACTTCCCAGTATTCAGTGTAGCCATTATGGTGCTGTGGAGTTCGTAATGACAAACTCTCAGACCATATATTCAATATGGCTACCCTGCACTATGCCACAGCCAGTGGTTTGTGGGCATGGTACCCTGAGGGGAGTGCCATGTTGACTTTGTCTTTTCTCCCCACTAGCACACACAAGTTGCAAAGCAGTGTGCATGTACTGAGTGAGGGGTCCATGAGGGTGGCATAATACATGCTGCATGCTACATGCTTAAGGACCTTCTCTGGCCACAGGGCCCTTGGTACCAGGGGTACCTTTTACAAGGGACTTAACTGTGTGGCAAGGCTATGTCAATTGTGGAAACAAAGGTACAGTTTTAGGGAAAGAACACTGTTGCTGGGGCCTGGTTAGCAGGGTCCCAGCACACTTCCAATCAAAGCTGACATCAACACTAGGCAAAAAGTGGCGGGTGACCATGCCAACAGTGGTATTTTCCTACACAACCCCCTCCCCCCAAATGAAAGAGGATGAGATTAACCTTTCCCAAGAGAGTCTTCATTTTTTAAGTGGAAGAACCCGGAAAGGCCATCTGCATTAGCATGGGCAGTCCCAGGTCTGTGTTCCACTTTAAAGTCCATTCCCTGTAGGGATATGGACCACCTCAAAAGTTTAGGGTTGTCTCCTTATATTTGCATGACCCATCTGAGAGGTCTGTGGTCAGTTTGAACAATAAAGTGAGTACCAAACAAGTATGGTCTCAACTTTTTCAGTGACCAAACCACACTCCCTCTCAATGGCACTCCAACGCTACTCCCTGGGGAGTAACTTCCTGCTAATGAAAGCAAAAGGCTGGTCAAGGCCATCATCATTGGTTTGGGATAGGTACTGCTCCTATCCCATGTTCAGAGGCATCTCTCTGCACAATGAATTGCTTAGAATAATCTGGAGCTTTTAGAACTTGTGCTGAGCACGTAGCTTCTTTTAGGGTGTCCAAGGCATTTGACAGTCTAGGGTCCAGTTCACCTTCTTGGCATTTTCTTAGAGGTCAATTCTGTGAGGGGAGTCACAATGGACCCATATCCCTTCACAAACCTCCTGTAATACCCAGTTAAGCCAAGGAATGCCCTGACTACAGTCTGGGTTTTTGGAGCTTCCCAGTCCAGAATTGTCTGGATCTTGAGCTGTAAAGGTTGCACTTGGCCTCCACATACAAGGTGGTCTGCGTATACAACTGTTCCCTGCCCTATCTGACGTTTGGATGCCTTGATAGAGAGGCCTGCGGCTTGCAGGGCCTGCAATGCCTTCCCCAGGTGGACCAGGTGATCCTGCCAGTTGGAACTAAAGACAGCAATATCATCTAGATAGGCTGCACTAAAGGACTCCAAACCAGCAAGAACTTGATTCACCAACCTTTGGAAGGTGGCAGGGGCATTCTTTAAGAAAAGGGCATAACAATAAACTGATAATGCCCATCAGGTGTTGAGAATGCTGTTTTCTCTTTTGCTCCAGGTGCCATCCTAATTTACCATTACCCTGCAGCTAAGTCAAAGGTACTCAGAAATGTGTCTGCACTTAATTTGTCTATTAGTTCACCTGCTTTGGGTATGGGGTGAGCATCTTTCTTGGTGACAGAATTGAGTCCTCTGTAATCCACACAAAACCTAATTTCTCTCTTTCTATCCTTGGTATGGGGGTTTGGGGCCTAAGACCACTGGGCTAGCCCAGGGGCTGTCAGAGTGCTCTATTACCCCCTAACTCCACCACCTTGTGGACCTCCACTGGGATGCTCATTTTGACTTGGTCAAACTGTCTGAATATTTTGTTTTTGACAGGTAAACTGTCTCATGTGTCCACATCATGGGTACACAGATGGGTCTGACCAGGGGGTCAAAGAGGAGAACTCAGCATAGTGTTGCAGGACTTGCCTACAGTCAGCTTGCTGTTGGACCGAGAGGGTGTCTGAATAGACCATACATCTACTGTCCCATCTTTAGGGTCAGTTGAGAGGCGGTCAGGGGGCTTCCTGCTCATCTTCAGTAACCATCAGCATGGTTATATCTGCCCTATCATTATAGAGCTAAAGGCTGTTAACATGGATCACCCTCTTAGGTGTCCTGCTAGTGCCAGGTCCACCAGGTAAGTGACCTGACTCCTTTTCTCAATAACTGGGTAAGGGCCACTCCATCTGTCCTGAAGTGCCCTGGGAGCCATGGGTTCCAGAACCCAGACTTTCTGCCCTGTTTAGAATTCAACCATTGCAGCCTTTTGGTCATACTACAACTTCTGGAGTTGTTGGTTAGCCTCAAGGTTTTTGGATGCTTATTCCATGTACTCAGCCATCCTTGAGCAGAGTCCAAGCATATACTCTACTACATCTTGTTTAGGCTCATGTAGAGGTTTCTCCCAGCCCTCTTTAACAAGTGCCAGTGGTCCCCTTAGAGGATGGCCAAACAGAAGCTCAAAGGGGGGAAACCCTACTCCCTTCTGTGGCACCTCTCTGTAGGCGAAAAGCAAGCATGGTAGGAGGACATTCCTTCTCCTTTTGAGTTTTTCAGGTTCAGGTTTTCACATGTTTGAGGTAAGCTGACATGAAGTTGGTACCTCTGTCAGGAAGCTCCTTCTTACGGAAACCCACTCTGTTAAAAATAGCAATCAGGACCTTGGCTACTGCAGGGCAGTAGTTGACCTAAGGGTAATTGCTTCAGGGTATCTGGTAGTATGATCCACTACTACCAGTATGTATTGGTTCCCTGAGGCTGTGGGAGGTTCAAGTGGACCCACAATGTCCACACAAACCCTTTCAAAACGGACCCCCACCACTGGAGGTGGAATGAGGGGGGCCTTTGGATGGCCATCTGTCTTGCCACTTGCTTGACAGGTGACACAGGAGCTACAAAATTCCCTTACCTTCTGGGACATATTGGGCCAATAGAAATGGTTCACTAATCTGTCTCTTGTCTTGGTTTGTCCCAAATGCCCAGCTAAGGGGATGTCATGGGCCAAAGTGAGGATAAATTCTCTAAACCCCTGAGGCACTACCACTCTCCTAATGGCACCAGGTTTGGGATCTCTTGCCGCAGTGTAAAGGAGTCCATCCTCCCAATAGACCCTGTGGGAGTCACTGACATCTCTCTTCTCCTGTTCAGCTGCTTGCTGTCCCAGGCCTTCAAGAGTGGGACAAGTCCTTGTCCTTGGCACAGCTTTCCCTTGAGGGTCCCCCTGGGCCCAAGAGCTCTACCTGGTAAGGTTCCAGCTCCATGGACTCAGTTCCCTCAGTGGATAAGACATCTTCCTGGCAAGAGAGGTTCTGTTTCTTTTGCTGCACAGAGGCTGGTCCCCCAGTCCTCTCACATTTTCCCTTCGAAGATTGGGCCATTATTTCAGGCTCCAACACTTCTTTTTCACCCTGTGCTCTGCGTTCTTGTTTTTACACACACCAGTTCAGGGATATCCAGAATGGCTGCATGGGCTTTGAGGTCTACCTCAGCCCATGCTGACGACTCCAAATCATACACTAGCAAACATTCAACTGAGATTGCAGAAGAGACCACTATCTGCGTGTGAACCCTGGTTTGCTCTGTGCACACTGTTGATCCCACATGGAGACTGGCTATTCTAGTGCTAAGTGGAGTATAAGTTGTGGGACTTTTCCTGAGACAGGCCTTGTCTCCAGTTGGTGTCCATGCTGTCTACAGGTGTGACACCAGGCCTTCTTGGGATTCGTTTTTACCCTTATAGCCATTTGTGGACTGTCAAGAGGCTCGGGCCCACCCTCCTGAGCAGGGTTTTGGGGCCCTTGAGAAGACTATTTAGTTTTGTCCTTGGATGTCTCACCACCCTTCCCCTGGGGAAACTTTGTGACCCTTTCTTTTGGTCACCCCCTGTGGAAGTCTTGGTCACCCTTGTCTTGATCCTGTGGTCTGCTTTCTTTCCCAATTGGTGGGGAGAAATTGGACCTAGGTTTACCAGATCTTGATGCAACTTGTCATTGAAGCAGTCACTTAACAGATGTTCTTTCATAAACAAATTATACAGCCCATCATAGCCATGCACTCCACTGCCATTTATCCAACCATCGAGTGTTTTGACTGAGTAGTCAACAAAATCAACCCAGGTCTGGCTCCAGGTTTTGTGAGCACCCCTGAACATAATTCTGTACTCCTCAGCTGAGAATCCAAAACCCTCAATCAGGGTAGCCTTCATGAGGTCATAGGATTCTGCATCCTTACCAGAGAGTGTGAGGAGTCTATCCGTAAACACTTTCCAGTGAACAGTTCCCAAAGGAGAGCTCCCCAGTGAGATCTGTTTAACTTTCTGGTTGCACAAGCCCTCTCAAAAGCTGTGAACCATTTGGTGATATCATCACCTTCTTCATATTTTGAAACAATCCCTTTGGGGATTTTTAGGATGTCAGAATTCTCTCTCAGCCTATTTATGTTGCTGCCACCATTTATGGGTGCTGTTAGAAATGGGGTCTTTGGTTTGCAGTCAAGTTACCCCCTGTCCAAACAAGGACACTCTAGTCAGGGTAAAAGAGAATCACCATCAGCTAACCCCCGCAGACCCCCTTGGTAGCTTGGCACGAGCAGGCAGGCTTAACTTCAGAGTACTAGGTGTAAAGTGTTTGTACCAACACCCACAGTAACTTTATGAAAACACTACAAAATGACAACACAGGTTTAGAAAAATAGATAATATTTATCTAAACAAAACAAGACTAAAACAACAAAAATCCACCACACACAAGTCAAGTTATTAATTAAAATACAAAAAGAGTCTTCATGTTCTTTTAAACACAACGTTAACGCTGTTAGCGTGAAAATGTACCTGGGTCGCGTCAAAAATAACCCTGCACGTCGATATCATTCACAAGCGAGACTCTGCGTAGTTTCTCCCTCGGTCGGGTAGGTGTGTGTCGTTTCTTCTCTCCGCAGGAGAGCGATGCTTCGATCCGGACAACTACTCTCGGGTCCGGGCAGGCTTTGTGTCATTTTTACACGCCCAGCGATGTTTGCATCAGAAATCCTGCCGCACGGTGATCCAAAAATCGCGCAGTGTGGGTTGCAATCTCACCAGCCTCTGTCAGCGATGCTGTGCGTCGTTTCTCCAGCCGCGTACGTGAATCTCCCAGCCGTGCAGCAGGCGGAGTGTCGATTTCAGCCACGAAGCCGGTGGCGCATTGCTTTTATGGAGGTTGCGTCGAAATATTTCCTGCACGGCTGTCTGTGCATGGATTTCTCAAACTTGGCCTGCCAGCTTCTCCTTTCAAGGCCCCAAGAACTGGATAGGGCACCACTTGGCAGGGCAGGAGTCTCAGCAGAGGCTCCAGGTGCTGGCAGAGAGAAGCCTTTGCTGTCCCTGAGACGTCAACAACAGGAGGCAAGCTCAATTTCACCCTTGGAGAGTTCTTCACAAGCAGGAAGGCACACAAAGTCCAGTCTTTGTCCTCTTGCACAGACAGAAGCAGCAACTGCAGAATAGCTCCACAAAGCACAGTCACAGGCAGGGCAGCTCTTCTTCCTCAGCTCCTCAGCTCTTCAGCTCTTCTCCAGGCAGAGGTTGCTCTTGGTTTCCAGAAGTGATCTAAAGTCTGTGGTTTTGGGTGCCCTTCTTTTACCCATTTTTACTCTTTGAAATAGGCTTCAAAGAAAAGTCTCTCTTGTTTGTGAAATCCTGCGTTGCCCAGGTCAGGCCCCAGACACACACCAGGGTGGTTGGAGACTGCATTGTGTGAGGGCAGGCCCAGCCCTTTCAGGTGTGAGTGACCACGCCTCCCCTCCCTCCTAGCACAGATGGCTCATCAGGATATGCAGGCTACACCCCAGCTCCCTTTGTGTCACTGTCTAGAGAGAGGTGCAAACAGCCCAACTGTCAAACTGACCCAGACAGGGAATCCACGAACAGGCAGTCACAGAATGGTTTAAGCAAGAAAATGCCCACTTTCTAAAAGTGGCATTTTCAAACACACAATCTTAAAACCAACTTCACTAAAAGATGTATTTTTAAATTGTGAGCTCAGAGACCCCAAACTCCACATGTCTATCCGCTCCCAAAGGGAATCTACACTTTAATCATATTTAAAGGCAGCCCCGATGTTAACCTATGAGAGGGATAGGCCTTGCAACAGTGAAAACCGAATTTGGCAGTATTTCACTGTTAGGACATATAAGACACATTAGTATATGTCCTACCTTAAACATACACTGCACCCAGCCCATGGTGCTAACTAGGGCCTACCTTAGGGGTGTCTTACATGTAAGAAAAGGGAAGGTTTAGGCCTGGCAAGTGGGTACACTTGCCAAGTCGAATTGGCAGTTTAAAACTGCACACACAGACACTGCAGTGGCAGGTCTGAGCCATGTTTACAGAGCTACTATTGTGGGTGGCACCACCAGTACAGCAGGCCCACTATTAGCATTTGATTTACAGGCCCTGGTCACCTCTAGTGCACTGTGCTAGGGACGTATCAGTAAATCAAATATGCGAATCATGGATGAACCAATTACATACACATTTTGTATAGGAGCACTTGCACTTTAGCACTGGTTGGCAGTGGTAAAGTGCTCAGAGTAACAAAAACAGCAAAAATAGATTCCAGCACACATCAACAACCTGGGAAACAGAGGCAAAAAGGTAAGGGAGACTATGCCAAGGATGAAAAGTCTAACACATGTCCTCCCCCAGCTGAAAGTGGGGAGCAATTTCCCAAGTTCATCACTAAGGCAGAAGAATCTGGACAGACCATCAGCATTGGCGTGTTCTGTACCAGGGCGGGGTTCCACCGTAAAGTCCAACCCCTGTAGGGAAATGGACCACCTCAACAGTTTTGGATTCTCACCCCTCATCTGCATTAACTATCTGAGAAGCCTGTGGTCGGCCTGTGCCCGGAAGTGAGTCCAGAACAAGTAGGGTCTTAGCTTCTTCAGTGCCCAGACCACAGCAAATGCTTCACATTCTATGACACTCCACCTACGTTCCCTGGGAAGTAACCTCCTGCTAATGAAGGCTACGGGTTGATCTAGGCCTTCTTCATTAAGCTGTGAGAGTACTGCTCCAATACCATGCTCTGAGACGCCTGTTTGCACAACAAACTCCTTGGAGTAGTCAGGTGCCTTCAGCACAGGTACTGTGCACATGGCAGCCTTCAGGGCATCAAAAACAGTCTGACAAGCCTCTGTCCAGATGACCTTCTTGGGTTGCTTCTAAGAAGTCAACTCAGTCAAGGGGGTTACAATGGTAGCATATCCCTTGACAAACCTCCTGTAGTAGCAAGTGAGACCTAAAAAGGCTCTCTCCTCAGTCTAGGTTTTGGGATGCTCCCAAGCCAGAATGGTGTCAATTTTTGGCTGTATGGGTGCCACCTGGCCACTCTCTACCTGGTGTCCCACGTACACCACAGAACCCTGCCCTATTTGGCCCTTGCTTGACTTAATAGTGAGGCTTGCCCTCTGCAGGGCCTCCAACACTCTGCAGAGGTGTTGCAGATGTTCCTCCAATATGGAACTGAAAACAGCAATTTCATCCAGGTAGGCGGCACTGAACTCATCCAGCCCAGCCAACACCTTGTTGACCAACCTCTGAAAGGTGGCAGGCGCATTCTTCATCCCAAATGGCATCACTTTCAATTGAAAGTGCCCATCTGGGGTAGAAAATGCAGACCTCTCCTTGGCCCCCTCAGTTAAGGCAATCTGCCAATACCCAGACGTTAAGTCAAATGTGCTGAGGTAGGTGGCAGCTCCCAACCGATCAATGAGCTCATCAGCTCGGGCGATGGGGTGTGCATCAGTCTTGCTGACCGCATTGAGTCCCCGGTAGTCCACACAGAACCTGAGTTCTGGAAGGGCACCAGGTGCAGCAGCCTTTGGGACCAATACCACTGGGCTGGCCCAAGGACTGCTGGAATGCTCAATAATCCCTAGGGTTAACATTGTCGATACCTAATCCTTAATGCTAGCTCTGACCCTGTCAGTCACTCTGTAAGCTTTCTGTTTAATGGGTGAACTGACCCAGTGTCCACATCATGTGTGCACAAGTGTGTGACCACTGGGATCAGGGAAAACAGTGAGGCGAACTGTCCCAACACCTGGCGATAGTTCCTCTGCTGCTCTGCAGTCAGGGAGGGGGAGAAGATCACTCCCTCCACAGACCCATCTTTTTCTCCTGCAGACAGGAGGTCAGGAAGAGGCTCACTATCCTCCTCCACCCCATCATCTGTTGCAAGGAGTATGGACAGTTCAGTCCTCTCAAAGTGTGGTTTGAGGCAGTTAACATGCAGGACCCTTAAAGGGTTCCTGGGAGTCTGCAAGTCCACCAGATAGGTGACTTCACTCTTGCGCTCCACCACCTCCAAAGGCCCAGTCCACTTGTCTTGGAGCACTTTAGGCTCCACTGGTGCCACCACCCACACTTTTTGACCAGGTTGAAACTCGACCAGAGTTGCATTCCGGTCATACCACTGTTTCATATACTCCTGGCTTGCTTCTAGGTTCTCCTGAGCGAGACTCCTGAAGCGGGCAGTCTGGTTTCTCAGAGCCAACATGTAGCTAAATACATCCTGGGGGGGTTTACTAGGAGCTTTTTCCAAAGCCTCCTTCACCAGACTTAAAGGTCCTCTCACAGGGTGGCCATATATCAGCTCAAAGGGACTAAACCCAACTCCCTTTTGAGGCACCTCCCTGTAAGCGAACAGAAGGCATGGCAAGAGGACATCCCACTTCCACCTCAAGGGCTCTGACAGGCCCTTAATCATGCCTTTCAAGGTACGGTTGAATCTCCCAACCGGACCATTACTTTGGGGGTGGTAAGGGGTAGTGAACTTGTGGGTCACCCCACACTCCTTCTACAGGGACTTCATATATGTGGATATGAAGTTGGTACCCCTATCAGATACCACTTCCTTGGGGAATCCCATGCAGGTAAAACCCCCCATCAAAGCACGACCCACCACAGGGGAAGTGATTGACCTCAGAGGAATGGCTACTGGGTGCCGGGTGGCATGGTCCACCAAGACCAGGATGAACCTGTTGCCCATGGCTGTCTTGGGATCCAGAGGCCCCACAATGTCAATACCAACCCTTTCAAAGGGGGTACTACAACAGGAAAAGGTTGGAGGGGAGCCTTACATTTCCCCCCACGCTTGCCTCTTGCCTGACAAGTTTGGCAAGACCTGCAATGTGCATATGAGCGCCTGCGCATTAGGGGCCAGTGAAAGTGGGTGACAAGCCTCTCAAAGGTCTTGTCCTGCCCCAGATGTCCAGCTAAAGGCACATCACGAGCCAACCCCAGTAGGAAGGCCCTGGAGCACTGGGGAACCACCAGCACACGGGCTGACCCAGGCTCCGGAATCTTAGGCTCACTATATAGGAGGTCATCTTCCTAGTAGATTTGGTGAGATCCTGGCTCCTTGCCAGCTGCCTGGTCTGCAGCCTGCTGCTGCAAACCCTCCAGAGTGAAGCATGTCTTCTGTGCTGCACAGAATGCATCCCTGGTGGGCCCCCCTTCCTGCTGCCACTGCGACAGCTCAGGGACCTCCACCAGTTCAGTCACCTGTTCCCCGGTAGGCTCCGGGGTGTCACCCTCAGGCTCCGCCTCCTCCCAGACTGTGGGAACTTCTGGGGCTGGTTTCCCATGCCCCCTTCCCCTCCTCTTTTTGGCGGTCCCCTGGGCCACTGTTTCAGGCTCCAGACGGGCTGCCATTGACCTGGTGGATATGCATACCTACCCAGGCAGACCCAACATCTCCAAGTGTGACCTGTGTTCCACCTCCTTCCAAGGGGAATCCTCCAGGTCATTGCCAAGCAAACAACCTACAGGCATGGTTGGACTCACAGCTACCTTCAAGGAACCTGAGACCCCCCTCCCCCCCATTCAAATGGAACCTGCGCCACTCTTCACAGGCGCTCTGAGTTGTCCACTGCAACTACTTGGTGAAGTACACAGGGATCTATCTGCTCTTCAGACACCAGGTGACTCCTTACTGTAGTTACACTGGCTCCTGTGTCTCTCAGAGCCTACACCCTCTGTCCATTGATGGTCACCCACTGCCTGTATTTTTTAGTGTTCTCAGGTACGAGGGTTCTCTGGACCATCTGACTGTCCCCTAGTGAGACAAGGGTCATCTAAGCTGGCTCCCACCCACCTGGAACCAACTGCTTCCCAAGCGCTACATTAGCCAACCCTGGTACGGCGCACCAGTGGGTGCTGGTGTACTCGGGGCATTTGGGGTCCCCCCTCACATGACCCACTTGATCACATGCATAACATTATGTGGGGGGCCCCTGCCACTGGCTTCCTTTGGAGAACCGTGGTTTCTTTACACTGGGGGCTGGGAATCTTTACCCTGGGAATCAGTTTGGGACCCTTTAGAGAACTTCCCCTGTTTACCCTTACCTTCCCCCCTTTCTTCTGAGAGGGACCCTGCCCACCCTTGGCGTAGTCTTCCCCCATACCTCTTTTGGACCCTGGTGCTCTCCCAGCGGTCCGCTTCCTGCGCAAGCTACCTGGGATCAGTCAGATTGCTGTCAATTAGGTGCTGGCGCAGCTCTGGAAAACATAAACTGTACAAGTGCTCCCAAGCAATCAAATTGTAAAGCCCCTCATACATTGTTACCTTACTGCCCTTCATCCAACCATCCAGTGACCTGCAAAAAGAATCAACACATTCCAACCATGTTTGGGATTCCTTCCTCTTCTAGGACCTGGACTTTTCCTTATACTGCTCAGGGGTGAGACCATATCTTGTGAGTAGGGCATCCTCCATGACAGGGTAGGTGAGCCCCTGACAATCCCCTAAGGCTGTCAGGGTATCCCTCCCCTCTACCTCAAAGTGCTTCCACAGAGCTGCTCCCCAATGAGCTTTGGGGACTAAATTCATGTGGAGAGCAGACTCATACACCTTCAACCACAAGTATATGTCATACACCCTCTTGTATCCTTCACAGGGTCTTGTGGGATGTGTACCCTTCTCTCAGGCTGCACTGTGCTGTTGCTGCCACCATCTCTACTGGACTGGCTCCTATAATCTAAGCTCATGAGCCAGCAGTATCTTCCTTTCCTCAATGACCATCCTTCTCTCTTCCATCTCTAGACTGAGCTTCTTCAGCTCCAATGGTATTCTCTCTCTGCCTGTCTGTCCTGTAACTCTTCAGGAGTCAGACCTTTGGATGACACACTGCTACCTGCCCTGGAAACTCTATCCCTGGACATAACAGGCCCACCCACTACATCATTGTGAGTGACCTGCACCCCTTCCTCCCCTTCCTGCTCCTCCTCTGTGTGACCCTCGGCTTCTTTGGCTGTCACCCAGGCCCTCAGCGACTTTTGCATCTCCTCCTTCTTGGATGAGCTCTTAATGGGACAGGCAAAATCTTTATAGAACTGCTTCAACTGAGCCACTGTATAGCTCTCCAATTTCTCTATGTCAAAAGCAGCTCCAACTGATGCATCTCCAGATTGAGACATGCTGAAGAGTTAGAAAGTGCAAGGTTCCAAAGGCAGAAAAACAAGTTCCCAAATGAAGTTTCAAAAAAAGGAAAATCAAGGGATCAGCAAGAAGTAGAACAAAAAAAAGTCCCAAAGAGAAAAGCAAAACATCACAAGACAAGTAGTATGTGTTCACGTTGTGGTCTGAACGTAAAATAGTAGTGTACACTTAATCACTGTATGTCAAGTACAAATACAAGTCCAATCCCAACCGCTGATCACCAATGATAGAAATGGGGTCTTTGGTTGGCAGTC
This sequence comes from Pleurodeles waltl, assembly GCF_031143425.1. Lineage (NCBI taxonomy): Eukaryota > Metazoa > Chordata > Amphibia > Caudata > Salamandridae > Pleurodeles > Pleurodeles waltl. The sequence continues at coordinate 1,145,174,772 of NC_090446.1, read as the reverse complement.
AGGTTACCTCCTGTCCAAGCAAGGACCCTCACTCTAGTCAGGGTAAAAGAGAATCACCCTCAGCTAACCCCCGCTCACCCTCTTGGTAGCTTGGCACAAGCAGGCAGGCTTAACTTCAGAGTGTTAGGTGTAAAGTATTTGCACCAAACACACAGTAACTTAATGAAAACACTACAAAATGACACAGCACAGGTTTAGAAAAATAGGAAATATTTATCTAAACAAAACAAGACCAAAACGACAAAAATCCACCATATACAAGTCAAGTTATTAATTAAAATGCAAAAAGAGTTTTCATGTTCTTTTAAACACAACGTTAACGCTGTTAGCATAAAAATTTACCTGGGTTGCATCAAAAATAACCCTGCATGGGCGAGTGTGCGTATAAAGAAGCTTGCGATGCGTCTATCACTCATAAGCGAGACCGTGCGTCATTTCTCCCTTGGTCGGGTCGGCGTGCGTCATTTCTTCTCTCCGCAGGAGAGCGTTGCGTCGGTCCGGACAAGCACTCTCACGTCGGGCAGGCTTTGCATCGTTTTTACATGCCCACCGATGTTTGCGTCGGAATCCTGCTGCACGGTGATCCACAAAATGCGCAGTGTGGGTTGCGATTTCACCAGCCTCCGTCAGCGATGCTATACATCATTTCTCCAGCCGTGTGCGTCGATCTACCAGCCGCGCTGCAGGCAGAGCTTTGATTTTAGCCGCAAAGCCGGTGGCGCGTTGTTTTTCCAGACGTTGCGTCAAAATTTTCCCCACACGGCTGTCTCTGCATGGATTTCTCAAACTTGGCCTGCCAGCTTCTCCTTTCAAGGACCCAGGAACTGGATAGGGCACCACTTGGCAGGGCAGGAGTCTCAGCAGAAGCTCCAGATGCTGGCAGAGAGAAGTCTTTGCTGTTCCTGAGACTTCAACAACAGGAGGCAAGCTCAATTTCAAGCCCTTGGAGAGTTCTTCACAAGCAGAAAGGCACACAATGTCCAGTCTTTGTCCTCTTGCACAGGCTGAAGCAGCAACTGCAGGATAGCTCCACAAAGCACAGGCAGGGCAGCTCTTCAGCTCTTCTCCAGGCAGAGGTTCTGCTTGGTTTTCAGAAGTGATCTAAAGTCTGTGGTTTTGTGTGCCCTTCTTATACACATTTTGCCCTTTGAAGTAGGCTTACTTCAAAGAAAAGTCTCTCTTGTTTGTGAAATCCTGCCTTGCCCAGGCCAGGCCCCAGACACACACCTGGGGGTTGAAGACTGCATTGTGTGAGGGCAGGCCCAGCACTTTCAGGTGTGAGTGACCACTCCTCCCCTCCCTCCTAGCACAGATGGCTCATCAGGATATGAAGGCTACACCCCAGCTCCCTTTTTGTCACTGTCTTGAGAGAGGTGCAAACAGCACAACTGTTAAACTGACCCAGACAGGGAATCCACAAACGGGCAGAGCCACAGAATGGTTTAAGCAAGAAAATGCACACTTTCTAAAAGTGGCATTTTCAAACACACAATCTTAAAATCAACTTTACTAAAAGATGTATTTTTAAATTGTGAACTCAGAGATCCTAAACTCCACATGTCTATCCGCTCCCAAAGGGAATCTACACTTTAATTAGATTTAAAGGTAGCCCCCATGTTAACCTATGAGAGGGATAGGGCTTGCAACAGTGAAAACCGAATTTGGCAGTATTTCACTGTTAGGACATATAAAACACATTAGTAAATGTCCTACCTTAAACATACACTGCACCCAGCCCATGGTGCTACCTAGGGCTTAACTTAGGGGTGTCTTACATGTAAGAAAGGGAAGGTTTAGGCCTGGCAGGTGGGTACACTTGCCAAGTCGAATTGGCAATTTAGAACTGCACATATAGACACTGCAGTGTCAGGTCTGAGCCGTGTTTACAGAGCTACTATTGTGGGTGGCACAACCAGTGCTGCAGGCCCACTAGTAGCACTTCATTTACAGGCCCTGGGCACCTCTAGTGCACTGTACTAGGGAATTATCAGTAAATCAAATATGCCAATCATGGATGAACCAATTCCATACACATTTTGTATAGGAACACTTGCACTGGTTAGCAGTGGTAAAGTGCCCAGAGTAACAAAAACATCAAAAACAGAGTCCAGCACACATTAACAACCTGGGAAACACAGGCAAAAGGTTAAGGGAGACCACATCAAGGATGAAAAGTCTAACAGGTGCTAAACCCATTTCTGCTCTCTCCCTTTCTATAGCTTGGAGCTGTTTCTCCAAAGCTAATCTTTTGGCCATCCTTGTTAAAAGGATGTCCTCATTGAGGCTGCCCACAGTGTTCACGGAGGAACTCGACTCCCCTGTGGAAGAACCAGAGTCTGTGAGTCTTATCTGTGGAGACAGGGATCTGATAACCCTGGTTTCTCTAGCTAGGGTAGGAGGGGGGAATTCTACTTCTTATCCCCAACTTCTTCCTCATCTGACGGGAGGGCTTCCCCCTCAGTAGGGTAGTCCCTGGTGTACTCTGCCAAGTGCTCCTGGAGCTTGACCTTGGTAGGGTTGGAACCAGTTTTAATCTTTCTTAGCTTACAGAGGGACCTTAGCTCTGTCATCCCAGGATTAGGGTAAGGAGTGAGGTTGAGTTCCATCACTATATCCTCTGAGCTACTCATTATGTCTCTAAAATTGAGATTACTTTTTAAGAAACTAAAAACTACTTCTTTTAACTAAATCCTAACTTTTACAAAACTTTCAAACTTAAAAAAGAGATGCTAACAGAGACCTACACAAGGCTCTAGCAGGACTTTTAAAAATTTGGAAAAATAGTCAAAATTCAAAAATCAATTTTCTAATGACAATTTTGGAATTTAGTCATGTGATAAGGTATTGGCTGAGTAGTCCAGCAAATGCAAAGTCTTAGACGCCACCGCTGACCCACTGATTGCGGAAGCCTTTCTCTGTATATACTCTAAAAAATTGAGATATAGTGTGCACACAGTCCAGCGGTTCCCCAAGAGGCTTGACAGAGGCAATAATAAATCATACTAATGCTCTATTTGTGGTAGTGTGGTTGAGCAGTTGGGCTTTTCAGAGGGTAGTGTTAAGCATTTGTTGTACACACACGAGCAGTAAGTGAAAACACACATTCAACGACTTAACTCCAAACCAATGGGTTTTTATGTAGAAAAACAGTATTGTGTTAATTTATTTCTAGAACCACAAGATTCATTTAGCAGGTAAGTACATTAAATGAAAGGTACACTTTTCACAGTAATACTTAGAACTTTGAATGAAATCAACAATATACACAGTTTTCTTTAAAATGGCAAAAAGCTATTTTAAAAGTGGACACTGCAATTTTCAACAGTTCGTGGGGAAGGTAAATAAAGTGCAGATTTTGAGGTAAGTAACAAACTTACGGGTTCAATCTCTGGGGCATAGGTAGCCCATCCGTGGGGTTTCAAGATAACCCCAAAAACCGAGCAACACAGGGCCCAGTTAGGTGCAGAGGTCAAACAGGAGCCAAAATAACGTGGGTCCCTATGGAGACAGGGGGTAGGTACTCCAGTTCCGGTCTGCTTGCAGGTAAGTGTCTGTTTTGTCGGAGGGCAGACCAGGTGGTTTGGAAGAGTACTGGAGGGGCCCCAAGTAGGCACCAAAATCACACCCTCAGGAGCACAGGGGCAGCCGGGTGCAGGAGACGGGCCGGTACGGCTGGGGCCGAGTCAGTTGTTGTCTCCTTCTCTTCTCTGCGGGGTTTCAACTCCGCAGTCTTTCTTTCTTGAGGTCATCAGGAATCTGAAGAGCTGGGTCCAGGGTTGCCCCTAATTACTAAATTTAGGGGTGTGTTAGGGTCAGATGGCAGTAGCCAATGGCTACTGTCCCTGAGGGTGGCTACACCTTCCTTGTGCCAACTCCCTCTGAGGAGGGGGGCACATCCCTATCCCTATTGGTCCTAATCATCCAAAGCAAGAGGATATCTCAAAGAGGGGGTCACTTCAGCTCTGGACACTTAGGGGTATTCCTGGCTGAGGGGGTGACTCCTCCTTGTTTTTTGCATTATACCTCTGGACTTGCCACCAAAAGTGGGGGCTTGTCCGGGTGGCGGGCACCTCCACTAGATGGAGTGCCCTGGGGCACTGTAACACCAGGCTTGCACCTTTTGAAGCTCATCACCAGGTGTTACAGTTCCTGCAGGGGGAGGTGTTAAGCACCTCCACCCAGGACAGGCTTTGTTTCTGACCACAGAGTGCACAAAGGCACTCACCCCATGTGGTCAGAAACTCATTTGGAAGTGGCAGGCTGGCATAGACCGGTCAACCTTACACTAGCAGTTGGTCTAACATACAGGGAGCATCTCTAAGATGCCATATGTGAGCATTTTTCAATAAATCCCACACTGGCATGTGAGTTTATTGTGCTGAGAAGTTTGATACCAAACTTCCAAGTATTCAGTATAGCCAATATGGTGCTGTGGAGTTCGTAATGACAAACTCCCAGGCCATATACTCAGTATACCTACCCTGCACTTACAATGTCTAAGAATTGACTTAAACACTATAGGGGCATAGTGCTCATGCAGCTGTGCCCTCACCTGTAGTCTAGTGCACCCTGCCTTAGGGCTGTAAGGCCTGCTAGAGGGGTGACTTACCTATGCCACAGGCAGTGGTTTGTGGGCATGGCACCCTGAGGGGGGAATGCCATGTCGACTTTGTCTTTTCTCCCCACTAGCACACACAAGCTGCAAAGCAATGTGCATGTACTGAGTGAGGGGTTCCTGAGGGTGGCATAATACATGCTGCAGCCTTTAGGGACCTTCCCTGGCCACAGGGCCCTTGCTACCAGGGGTACTTTTTACAAGGGACTTAACTGTGTGCCAGGGCTGTGCCAATTGGGGAAACAAAGGTACAGTTTTAGGGAAAGAACACTGGTGCTGGGGCCTGGTTAGCAGGGTCCCAGCACACTTCTAATCAAAGCTGACATCAATACTAGGCAAGAAGTGGGGGTTGACCATGCCAACAGTGGCATTTTCCTACAGGCGTCGTACATTGAAAACGTATTCTATGTTCTGGGGTAATGGATTTCTGTTAGGGCTGCATCCCAATCACCTTTCAGGTCTACTGGTTTAGCCGATTTCACTGTATAATTAGAAAGTTTATTGTCGGGGAACATGTCCTTTGAGGTGCTGGACGGCAGCGTGATATTAAATGGTGCTGTATCCATCTCAGTGTCTACAACGACTCCCTTCATACTCACACAACCTGCACGGAACTGGCCATTACCCAACTGTTAAATTTCTCGGGCCACCCCCACCATTTGACAAAAACCTGGCAGTTAGCACTGCTACCTTTCCTTTTCAGGATCTTTTCAACCTTGTACACCCTGTGCGGGTCATTAGATACCTTCTCTAGCTCCTCCTTGTAAAAGACACCCGACACTTTTCCCCATCATAGTCCTTTAGCCTGTAAATATATTCATCCTCTTTAAGCTCCACACTTTCCACTCTAAATATCTCGTTACTAAAAGTCTGTTGGTAACCCTTCGTAAAGACCCCTTTTAATTTTGAAACCCTAACATGGTTGCCTTCTTTTAAAAGCGGCTTCTTTACACCGGTGGCGATCCGGTTCTTGTACACCATTCTCCACACCTTTAATGAGTTATCTGTTGTTATATTTACGGGTGCCATTTTGATGTTACTGTGGTAAGTGGCGTTCTAAACGTTTATAAAAGCCTGAAGAACATCAACGTATCAATAAGTGTTATAGGCCGTAAAATATCTCCACATCTTAGACTTTAAGGTTCTGTTAAAACGTTCTATAACGGCCGCTTTTACCTCAGTGTGCATTACAAAATGTTTAACATACGTAGTGCTGTTTTAGTCATTTCTGAAATGTCGGGTTTAAAAACTCTTTTCCAGCATCAGTTTTTAGTTTCTGAGGTGTTCGTCCTTTCCTGAAGATGGCTTTAAAGGCATCGGTTACACTGCTCCCACTTTTATCGAATAGGCTTCTGTGTATGCATACTTAGATAATACATCGATGACCGCTAATATATATCAAGCACCGTTATTGTGTTTTGTCAAATCTTGAAGACTGATTATGTCCACCTGCCATTGATAATCTAGTTGAGCGTTAACGATTGTAGGTCTTCTCTTAGACCATTTCCAGGTGGGTTTATAGAGTGAATACGCCTCTTCCCCTGATAACCACGTCTTCACCTGGGCTCTCTTTACCAGCTCATTTTCATCTATAGCCCTTCTAAACAGTGCTTCGGTACCGCCTAAGCTACCAACACCCCTTGTATCGTAATAAAGCTTCCTTAACCCCTGTCACTGGACATGTTATCAGCTGTTACAATCCTTAAAATGAAAGACAAATGCTTTGTGTGAGGCCATTTTATTAAAAATAAAGAATATTAGCAAAGCATAAACACAACATACTTTACAGTTTCTAGCTATTGGTCTTATGGGAGGCATTGCCGTACAATATGTTGACTTTTCACTAGGCGTACATAGTATGACACATGTTACATACATTACATACTACTCGGGTCTCAGCATCACCATTTTTGCTGTTTTTATAGATATACACTTGATAGCTCTAGACACAACTTACCTCTCACCCCACCTATAACTTTGTACACTCAGGATACTGACAGCATTCATAAGCTCATACAGTTCTAGGCCTGACAATACAAAACCCTTTACATGTGAAATAATCATCAGTCAGAAGCTCCAAAGCTGTGTGTAACGCAGTCGTCGGCAAAAGTCTTAACTCGCGCATACACCCTTTGTACAAGTTCCAGTATTTATCCGCTGTAGGCGTCCATGTGTTGATACACCATCTGTTTATACATTCAGGAATGTTGCACAGCCCCGTAGTTGACGGCTCAGAAGTCTTCAGATACTGCAGAGTTACAGAGTGTATTTCAGCTATTCTTTCCTTAAGCAGCACATATACCATTCTGGTAATCCATATGTATCCAGGGTGGAACTCCTAGACATCTTGCACTGCAACACTCTGATTCTCGACCTAAAAGAGAGTAAGTATGTAGCATTAAATAACACAGTTATGGCCTGCTACCCTCGACCTTTGATTGTTTTTAAAGCAACCTCCGTGGGGCTAACTATCACATTCTTCTATTTTTATAATATATATCACACATTCGTCTTTCTATAACCCTTTCTATCAATCTTTTGTCAAAATAGGTACACATCCCCTGCACACGTTCGAGTTTTGAGCAGGGCACGCCCACGTATCGGATCTCATTGAATGCTGCTGCCAAGACCGTAGTCATATCAGGGTGGACATATTTCTTCACAACTGACAACCCGTACACAACCCTTAACAACTTATATACCTTGTTCAGGTCTAACTTGCTACATATGTGTCAAATTGTTCTTGCTGTGTATGACTTGTATAGACACTCGTGAGCCCCCTGCTGGGGTTCGTTAATTTTATGCCCATAACAGAGGTTATAGTACTCACGTTTAACACATGTATTCACAACAGTCTCCGCAAAACCTTTAACAGGCCATATGGCGCCAAAGGGTACGCCCGGAGTTTCGTTTTCAAAATCTGTGCTATTGTAGGTGCAAACACATTTCTTGCGCGGCTGTTTGTTCTGACTTGTAATACTTTCAGACTGTCTTGAACAGCATAAGCCGTAAAAATTGACGTTGTTAAACTTTGGCGCAGACCCCTCTAACGCCTCTTTTTTGTGGATTTTTTCTACGGATCAAACTGAATGAAAAAGACAAACTATTAGTTAAAAGTATGATGCCAGTGTATACACTATAAGTGGCTACAGCGTTTTTTTTTCCCACTAACCTCATCATTTTCGCTTCACTCTGCAGCTGCTCTGAAATCTTGCGAGTCGCATAGGTCCATTGGTGTATAAGTGGCTCTGGAGTTTACACTTGATGGCTGTACGACGACCGCCTCGGGATCAGGGTCCTCCCAAAAACCCTTATCTTCACAGATCAGCGAATTCGGTGGTGCTATACCTTCTTCATCATCTTCTGTATCGATGAAGTTGATTCCATCACTTAATTTGTCTTTCGAAGCATTGCTGCCGCTGCTGTCCGCCTTATTAGGGGATATCAGTTGCGGCAAATCCTGGAGGCTGAGATTTTCAAGCCGATGGCAAAGTTCCTCTTGAAAACCTGTTACGTCGGAACCCCCATCTTTAGGGGCCGCAGGCTGTGCATTCGCATCCAGCACCGAAGGTGTTAGGGTACGATAATATCTATTGCTCATGTTCTGGGCCCCTGAGGAGATGGCTTTTCTGGTTAGAGGATTGTATCTCGTCATAATGCCTGGATAACCTATTTCAGCTATGGTTCACGGTTCGGCACGTGGCTCTAGCTGGCTCCTTATCTGTATTCAGTGGTACAAAAAGGGCGTACTCCTCTACATCACATAGCGGTCACATGCTCTCCTTGATGACTCTCATACGTTGAGAGGTTACAAGTAATGCTAACCATGTGTCATGACCTTTGCAACATTTGCCCAGCCCCTCTTTTTGGATTAGCCAGTAGTGTGGAGGTTTGGCCTTACATTCCCAATGCTCCGCCTTGTGAGGAGGCACCCAAGCAGCCACTTGGCCCTGAATGTCTGACATGTCCAGACTTGTACTCTTGGGCGCAGAAACAGGGTGCACACCAGCAGGCCCCCATTTTATACAGCCCCATTGACCTAGACACAAGGGCTAGGACCCTTGCATATGACTAACACTGACCCCATGATGTCACAACTCACGTGACACCCCCTACACCTACGTCAGTTCCGGGGCGGGCTCTCAGGGGCACTGGAAGTCCTGGTAACAGATGTGACATCATTTCTGAGGGGACGGGACAACTGTCACTTTCCAGTTGATGAGGAAAGGTATCCCTACATACTACTGATATCAACTACGCTACTCTGGTCCACAAGGGGTCTGAGATTTCTGCGAAACTATACACACCTTGTTTTGCAACAGATAATTTTGTCAGGGAATATCTCGATCTGTGTTCGATAGCGGGGAAACACCTGCAAGACTCGGGAGTCATTGTATCAAGAGAAGGATATGGGGCTGGCTACACACTGTTCGCTTTCGATCTGATGCCTGACATGGAAGACGGCGACCACTATAATTTGATCAGAAGTGGAAATCTAAAAGCTGGAATATGTTTTAGTCAACCCTTGGCTACGAATGTGAACATGGTTGTATTCTCTGTATTCGACAGCATCATTCAGGTCAATCATGCCTGACAGATTCTGTTTGACTACCTTTATAACATTGTAAAATGGACACCGTTCAGATACACAAGTTCTTGAGCCATCATAAATATGCTAAGAAATACTTTTTAGGTGTTTTTCCAAGTGACAAACTACCTGGGGAAATAGGGATAAAAAGACCCTGCATGCTCATCTTTAACACAGATCCGCATTAAAAGGGGGGAACGCAATGGGTGGCCCTGTTTTCAGATATCAACAAGGTTACCGTGTTTGACAGTTCAGTTCTGTTCCACGAACATAGCAGTTATACAAAACATATATTCAAGTATGTAAAAAACGTTTGCTGCTAAGGTAGAGTATAAAAAGATGCGGGGACAGGATTCTCTAGCCATCACACGTGGGGAACACTGTATATATTTTATTCGCAAAATGTCTGAAGGTATGACATTTAGAATTTTTTTTAATCTATATTCGAGAGATCTAGTAAACAATAACAGTATTATTGTGAAATATGTAAAAGAAAACACCAAGTCTGTGTCAAGCTCTGTTGAAACAGAATATGGTGCTTGTCAAAAGTGTAAGGTTGTATAACACCAACATTGTTGTATCTGTAACAATGAATGTCTACAATAAAAGAATTTAAACTTGAATTCTGACTATTTTAATTAGGCCAATCTGCCCCCAAGGGGAGCAGAAACCACTAGGCACCAGGGATTTATTTTTATTTTTTACAGATGGGTAGCGGCCCAGTAGGCAAGGGTCGCTCCCCTGGGGGGCAAATTTATTTTAGGCCATACCCCCACCCCAAATCAATGGCAACAAAGTTGTTCTGCCCACCGGTGGGCAGATGGGGCAATTACCCCCAATCCACTCCACCAGGGGGGCAGAAAGCCTACTGGATGCCAGGGAATTAAAAAAATAAATTAAAAAATAGTGGGGTGGTGGCTACCAACCAGTATGGGCATGGTTACGCCCCCACCCCAACTGAACAGTCTTTCAGCTCTCCCCCCGCACACTAAAAAATCTCATCCCAACGGCAAGCATGAGGACATTTGATAAATTTGGGTTTTGGTTTTACATTTGGGCTGTGAGAGCTTGTCTAACTCTCAAAATCTTCCCACTTGGAATGGTGAGGGCTGCACTTTTTGGACTTTGGGATGCAGCCATGTAGAAAAATCTATGAGACCTAGACACATCTGAAAACTAAACATCTGGGTGAGTCCAGGGTGGTGTGCTTCACATGTACCCTGCACAATTTTCTTACCCACAATGCCCTGCAAACCTCCAACTTTGCTTGACATCACACATTTTTGGGATGGAACTTTCTGGAATCTGCAGGAATCCACAAAATTCCTACCACCCAGCATTGTTGCATCTATACCGATAAAAGTTCTGCCCCACTTGTCAGCCTAAAAACTTTTTTTTTTTCAAACTGCCCTTTTGGACCCACTTTGGTTCCCCCTCAATTTCAACATGTTTTTGGCTCTTTCTTGTCACAGGCACTTGGACCACCTACACAAATGAGGTATCGTTTTTTTCAGGAGATTGATGGGAATGTTGGGTGGTAGGAAATATGTGCCGGTGCAGTGATCCCACACAGAAATGGGGGAAAATTTGATTTTTAGCTGAATTTAAGGTTTGCTGTGGATTCTGGGTAAGAAAACACTCGGGGATCCACACAAGTCACACCTCCCTGGACTCCCTCGGTTGTCTAGTTTTCAGAATTGTCTGGGTTTGATAGGTTTGCCTAGATGGCTGCTGAGCCCAGGACCAGAAATGCAGGTGCCCCCCGCAAAAACAGGAGTTTTGTATTTGATCATTTTGATGTGTCCACGCATGAAGTGTTTTGGGGCATTTCCTGTCGCAGGCACTAGGCCTACCCACACAAGTGAGATACCATTTTTATCGGGAGATTTTGGGGACTGCTGGGTGACAGGAAGTTTGTGGGTCCCCTCAGATTCCAGAACTTTGCAGCACTGAAATGTGAGGAAAAAGTGTTTTTTGCCACATTTTGAGGTTTGTTAGGGATTCTGGGTAACAGAACCTGGTGAGAGCGCACAAGTTACCCCATCCTGGGTTTCCCTAGTAGTCTCGTTTTCAGAAAATGTCCAGGTTTGCTAGGTTTTCCTAAGTGCTGGATGAGCTAGAGGCCAAAATCCACATCTAGGCACTTTGCAAAAAACAGGTCAGTTTTCTTGGGGAAAATGTAATGTGTCCATGTTGTGTTTTGGGGCATTTCCTGTCACGGGCACTAGGCCTACCCACACAAGTGAGGTACCATTTTTATCGGGAGACTTGGGGGAATGCTGGGTGGGTGGAAATTTGTGGCTTCTCTGAGATTCCAGAACTTTCTATCACCAAAATGTGAGGGAAAAGTGTTTTTTTGCTAACTTTTGAGGTTTGCAAAGGATTCTGGGTAGCAGAACCTGGTGAAAGCGCCACAAGTTACCCCATCCTGAGTTCCCCTAGGTGTCCAGTTTTTTTTTAAAAATGCACAGGTTTGGTAGGTTTTCCTAGGTTTTGGCTAAGCTAGAGACCAAAATCTACAGCTAGGCACTTTCCAAAAAATCAGTTGTCAATGTAAAAATGTGATGTGTCCATGTTGCATTTTGGGGTGTTTCCTGTTGTTTCGTGTCGCGGGCACTAGGCCTACCAACACAAATGAGGTACCTTTTTTATTGGGAGACTTGGGGAATGCTGGGTGGAAGGAAATTTGTGGCTTCTCTCAGATTCCTGAACTTTCTATCACCGAAATGTGAGGAAAAAGTGTTTTTTTGTCAAATTGTGAGGTTTGCATAGGAATTTGGGTAACACAATCTGGTGAGGGACCCACATGTCACCCCATCCTGGATTCCCCTTGGTGTCTAGTTTTCAAAATTACAAGGGTTTGGTATATTTCCCTAAGTGCCGGCTGAGCTAGAGGCCAAAATCCACTTCTAGGCACTTTCCAGAAAACAGGTCAGTTTTCTTTGGAAAAATGTGAGGTGTCCATGTTTTGTTTCCTGTCGTGGGCATTAGGCCTATCCACACAATTGAGGCACCATTTTTATCGGGAGACTTGGTGGAACACAGAATAGAAGATCAAGGCCCGTATTTATACTTTTTTAGCGCCGCAATTGCGCCGCTTTTTGACTAAAAAACGGCGCACAGTTACAAAATACAATGGTATTTTGTACGTTTGCGCCATTTTTGCGTCAAAAAGCGGCGCAATTGCGGCGCTAAAAAAGTATAAATATGGGCTCAAGTGTTATTGCCCCTTGTCTTTCTCTACATTTTTTCCTTCCAATGTAAGACAGTGTGTAAAAAAAGACGTCTATTTGAGCAATGCCCTGTAATTCACATGCTAGTATGGGGACCCCAGAATTCAGAGATGTGCAAATAACCACTACTTCTCAACACCTATTCTTGTGCCTATTTTGGAAATACAAAGGTTTCCTTGATACCTATTTTTCACTCTTTATATTTGACCAAATGAGTTGCTGTATACACGGTATACTATGAAAACCCATTGCAAGGTGAGGCTCTTATATTGGCTCTGGGTACATAAGGTTGTTGATGAACCTATAGGCTCTATATATCCCTGCGACCAGAAGAGTCCAGCAGACATAACGGTACATTACTTTAAAAAATCTGCCATAGCTGGAACAAGTTATAGAAGAAAATGTGGACAGAAAGGCTCTTTTTTTTACCTCAATTTCAATATTTGTATTTATTTTAGCTGTTACATTCTGTAGGAAAACCTTGAAGGATCTACAAAAATGACCCCTTGCTGAATTCAGAATTTTGTCTACTTTTCAGAAATGTTTAGCTGTCTGGGCTCCAGCATTGGTTTCACACCCAATTCTGCCACTAACTGGAAGGAAGTTGAAAGCACAAAAAATAGTAAAAATGGGGTATGTCCCAGTAAAATGCCAAAATTGTGTTGAAAAATGTAGTTTTTTGATTCAGGTATGCCTGTTCCTGAAAGCTGGGAAGATGGCGATTTTAGCACTGCAAACCCTTTGTTGGTGCCATTTTCAGGGGAAAAACCACAAGCTTTCTTCTTCAGCCCTTTTTCTCTTTTTTTTTTTTTTTAAAACGAACTTTTAGCTGTATTTTGGCTAATTTCTTTGTCTCCTCCAGGGGAACCCACAAACACTGGGTACCTCTAGAATCCCTAGGATGTTGGAAAAAAGGACACAAACTTGGTGTAGGTAGCTTATGTGGACAAAATGTTATAAAGGCCTAAGCGCGGACTGCCCCAAATAGCCAAAAAAGGCCTGGCACAGCCGGGGGGGAAAAGGCCTGGCAGCAAAGGGGTTAAAGAAATACACTTTAATTACGCGGGAAGACTAATATTAGATTGGTGCACATGGACTATTGTTTAGTGAATGGAAACACCACTGGCATGCGTCAGAATGCTGCCTAAACATAGACATGAGTTCGGTGGGACCTAAGCCCGGGCACCACATGCAGCTAGAGACAGGGACAGTAAGGATAGAATGGGATGGCTGCGATCTTACATGACAAGCCTATAAGAGAGCACGATGATTTAAGAAGCAACGAGGAAAATACACATAGTGTAGAATGAGAGAGGAGAAGCATTATATGCATGCAAGAGACGATCTACGGGTGTGACATGGGCTGACATACATCAGATGAAGGAGATTCGGTAGATGAGAACTGTGAGGCTGACACTAAACTAGCGCATTGATACTGTCAGCGGTTGCACTCGTGTCCACTGGACTGCAGACTCCTTACTCTCTCACTAAGCCCTCTCCTCCTCCTATCCCCCACACGCACCTTTCTAATCTCTCACGCCCTGTACACGGGAACCTGCGCCTCCGTACACCGTCAAACACTTGGCACTACTTTTCCTTTTACGCGCGTGACAAGACAGCGGAACATATGAGCCGTGAGAAGTCCATGCCTAGCAACCACAGATGCTTTAGAGACATCCGAGCCTGGAATCTCCGGGCCACGCCTGTGCCAATTGGAGGAGATACAGAGACGCAGCTGGCCTATTGAGGGCGGGGGGCGGGTCTGTACCGGTGAAGGGTGGTTGAGAGACGGGGTGCTATGGAAGCATCTTAGCTGAGCACTTTCAGGGCTTCCCTGACAGATGCAGGAGACAATGATGGAGGGCTGGGGACACTGATGGCTGAGACTCCGAGGGGCTAGAGGAGAACGAGGCAGGGCTAGAAGAAGCTTGAGGGGCAGGAGGTACTAAGAACCAGTTTGCAAACGGGAGTTAGGAAGAGCCACTGAGTTCCGAGGGCTGACGCTCAAGAGGGCAGGGAGCAGTAGTGACAGCAGTAAGCGGCACGAGAAAGTAATGACTGGAGACGTGCAGGAGTGGTAGACTCCCAGGATCAGCGGGCATTGAGAGGCTGGGCGGGACGAACGAAAGGACTAGCAGGCACTGAGGGCTGGGGTAAGAAGGCACCAAAACCAGTACCACCAAGGGTAGTGGGCTTTGGAGGGTAGAGACTACCAGGCACTGAGGCTCAACAACGAATCAAGTCTGTGTCAGCAGGCAGGCAAAGCATTGACAGGGAAGATCATCACATTATTAAAGACAGCTGCCACCAAGGGAGCCAGGCATGGACGACCCAAACGGTTCTGTGAGGTACTAGCAAGAAGGGCATTAATTGGTAGGTCATCTGCGTGGACTTTCGCCGCTTCAAATGCAGATTTGTCTTAAACGCATGGAACGTCAAAAGTATTTGATTTGGGAACATGTGATAAGACTTTAATATACACAGATACACCGAAGCCGGTATTTAAGTAGGGCATGTACTGAAGCCCGAAGCTAAGCTTTCAGCATGCATGTGAGAGAGCAGTTTATCTACCAGACCTCATTTAAACCATAAAGTTTTAAACCTGTCTTCATCTTCAGCTTGTGCATGCAAGTGGAGTGGTAGGGTTGGTGGGACATGCCGTCTAAGGTGAGCCTCTTCGATCTGACGAACCTGTCCATTGGCACCCCTGAGGTGGGCGCAGTGAACTTCAACGCCCTCCACACACTGCTCCACGCCATCCTCAGGCAGCTTAACATCCAGGACGTGCAGGCTGAGATCAGCGATGAAGACCGCAAGCCTGCTACTGGCGTGCCATCCAAAAGTGCCCCACCATTGCCTGCCACTGAGGCCTCATCACCAAAGGCGGCATCAGTCTATCACGAACTGGAGAAGAAGGTCCAGGAAATAGAGCAACAGATGGAGGTGCTCAACAACCTGCCTACTGGCACTGAACTAATGGAGCGCAGCAAGGCAACAGTACCTACTGCAGCAACCCCGGTGGGCGACATGTGGCAGATGATGCAGATGAAGAAGAAGATTGAGACCAACGAAGATGGCGTCACCAAGGTAAAGCGCACCCAATTCCCTGTCCTCTGCTGTAATGTTACCCTGAGGTCAGCACTGGCCACCAGAGGTCAAGTTTTATAAGATTAGGCCGTATTGGTGAATCTACATATGGCTACCTAATGTCAGTCGATGTAGGGCTAGGCTGCACTGTGGGCAGTGACTGGCAGTGATTAGATGTGGGGGGAGGGGGGGAGTTCATTGCTGGCCACCATATGTCAGGGTAGATTGTGAATGAGAGGTCGAATGGACCACCAAAGGGCAGGTCTTAACAGTGGTAGGTGATGGTGGGGCTGAAATCTGAAAAGGTAAAGATGTGTACTTACTTCCTCTGAGTCCCTGCATCTTGGAAGGTAAGCTTGTGTTTGTTGTCCTGTTAGAAATATAGCAGCCCTTCAGAGACAATGCTACCCCATGAAAGACTACCAGTCCATTATGAAGTATTGGTGCTGCGTTACATAAAGTGCAGCAGCCCTGTTAAATGCTCTGTGCTGTGCATTGAAGGCATTGTAGCCGGGTTAAAGTATGCTCGTGCTGCTCGTGCAGCATATCAATCTGGCTGAGAAGTATCCGTGCTGTCCTAGTGAAAGCATAACGCCCTACTTTGAAGCGAAGTGCTTTTCCAGTAACAAAATTAGTACAGTTGTCTTCCTGAAAATCCTTTGTACAGTCTAATAGGTGTCAGGAACACGACTCGGTGAGTTAAGCACCCGCCGCTGACATTAAATCTAATCCGAACGTCATGAGTTTAGATCTTGATGTGGCCAAATCGTTTTTTACCTCCCAACTTTGAAACTGAGTACCACCAAAAATGGTAGCAGTAACGACTGCTACATTATACAACGTGGAAATGGCTAACGCCTGCTTTACGCTGTACAGAAAAACACTGTAGTATTATTAACAGCGTAACAGCCCTACCGATACTGCTGTTGGTGGTGCAGTGTAATTTATACCTTTCGGTCCTGAAATGTTGGTTTCGTTTATGGATGTAAAATACGACGGGGAGCCAGGAAATAAACATGAATGAAAACAGAAGTTGAATGTGTGACCAGGCTCACGATGAACTTCATTTTTGGGGTAAAGGGTGACATAAACGTCGTGTTTTCGTTGGCACTGATAACATACCTCGCTGCTCCAGCACGGCACCTGTAATGTAGTTTGTGTTGTGCTGGCACCGTGTGCGTTCCCGAGCTGCCGGTTAGAGCAGCCGGAGGTAAAGTGCGGGGCAGGGAGGCTATGCTGCACCCTGTGGGGCGCGCATGTTGTCACCTCTATTCTGCTACAACTACCAGGAATGCAGGTTTGTAATGCTACGTACATTTGCGCACCTTCAGATATACTGCTGAAAAGTAACAACTATCGTTTGCCTAATACTGTTTAATTTTTGTAGTTACATCAGCATTTTATATACACTGAAAACTCTTGACTAAACGGAAGTACACCACAACAATATTTCAGTAGTGAAACCGCAGAAACACGGTTGCATGCTACAGTTCAATGCCATGTCAATTCCAAATACATTAAACATTGTATTGAAGCGTGTATTTACCGCTTTATACTCCTAATGAGACAGCGAAGCACTCCAGTTCTCGATCCTTCTGGAATGCTTGCTTTATGGGGTGTTACATGTAGTTTGGCCCAGTGTGGTCTGGTGCATGAGGTTGAAAGATGTACTTCAAAGATGGTGCAGCGAATGTTGCCGCATGTAACAATGAAGTGTTGCGGAGAGAGTGAGTTGATGTAGCCACGCATATCTTCGATTTTAGGAGTAGTCAGACGGTTGAGACAATAAAAAAGTGAATAACGTTGCTAGGTGACGTCCACCAGAGAGTATGCTATATGGTGTACATCTAGAAGCAACAGAGACCCAAGCCTGGGAAGCACGTAAAAAACAAGGATATAAGTCTGTTATTAGTTTCCTTTAGTTGTTCAACAGTCATCGCAGACACATTCACCTGATCCATCTTAACAAATATTTGCACCTTTGTTCTGTGAAAAAAAACTAAATTACTGTTTTTCCACTGTCCCTGATGCCTTTTTCTTAAAACCCCTGTGCCAACTGCAAAAATATGAACAAATACTAACCTAGCTCTTTTGTTCCCCTTGAAACAAAATTCTTGCACAAATCTATCAGTTGTTAGTTTTTTTCTGCATAAGACTGCTGTTTTTGATGTAGCCATTAGTGTTTCCGTCCAGCTCACGGGATGGTACCAGTATTACTTGCTGCTCTAAAGGGCACCAGACTAGGGTTATGTAGTGACAGTCTTACTGCCTTGATTCATTAAGGATGTATCAACAACTTTGGATATAGTTGACAACCTAAGGTTGCTTCGCAGGCTTCCGCAGATGAGAGTTATATATTTGGCCCTGAAGTAGATTTACGCTTAACTCTCAGGCAGAGCACAGGGTGTCTCCCTGTCCCCTTATCAATATGAATTAAGTCTGTGTTTGTGAGTTTGCACAGGACTTCTCATTGAGGCTCATTTTGTCCAGTGCATATGTCACCTCCTTGGCACTTATCATAAGGTGATACAGGAAAGTAGTAAGTACAATTTATTTGACGGAACACATACAAAGCGACAATGAGACACAAACTTTCAGATGATTGCTCCGTCCGCAAATTATTTTTATTCCAATTCCCCAACATTTCACACCTCTATCCTTGCACACCCATGCAACTACCAACATGCACATACCTTCCACCAAGACAGGAATAGACACAGAATACCACCCGTAGCCACTTCAACTTCAAACACATTTAACAAATAAATAATAACAGGACACGCATAGACAACAGGACAAAAACAACTAATACTACTTACACCAGTAGATTATTTCTACAAAGGATACTTTATAAATCTAATTAAGCCAGTCTTTTCCTTCATGCTTCGTTTAAGAGGAACAGGATAATTATCAGAATTAGAATCTCTGAGAGAAACAACCATGAAATTATCAAACTTGCCCTTGGTGTCAGTATTCAAACTCTGGCTCACATCAGCACCACTACAATTTCATCCAGTCTCTCACCTTTAGAAGAGGGATCAGCAACTTTAAATTCCACATACAAAATATCCAAGAAAATATTGCCACAGTAACTGTCTCCATATTATCTCTGTTATCTTGAGGAAAACTGCCAGCAGTAATGCAACAACCATTTCTCTCCACATTCTCCTCAATAAATAGAAACACAATTTAAATTCCGCAGCTTCCCTCCTTCCTCCTTCTGCCTTTACGGAATCACGGTGAACATCAGTATCTGTAGTAGGTTTTGGCCACAGAGCAGTATTATTGCCTGCATCTCTGAATCATTTAATGCTGATCATTTGGCCTACCATAACAAGCGTCCGATGAGTTCCCTCTTCTTGTTAGTGTTCACCTATTCATTGTATTCCTTTACATTCTGAATAATACAAAAATAATCAAGTTCCTTCTCTTTGTTGACCACAACTCTTAACTCCCTAGGGAGAAAATCCAGAACCCGTCCTTCTAACAGTTCAAAAGGACAGCTGCCAGTCACGCGATTGGAAGTCACCGTGTAGGTTAACAGAGGGGCTTGCAGAGCTATCCTTAAATTCATACCTCCGTTGATCACAAATTGTATACGTTCTTTAATAAATCTGTTAAAACATTTCATTTAACTATTTGTCTCCGGGTGGAGTAAAGCTGCCTTGTTGTGCTTAATATCACAGTTCTGGAGAAATTCTTGAACATTACCACTGACAAACTGGTGGCCAGTATCTGAAATAAGAAATCTTAATCCCCTGCAAAAACATTGCCCAGAAAGGAACTAACTCGTCAAGAGTGTCTGTATCCGCCATGCGAATTTCTGTCCGTTTTGAAAATTAGTAAATAAACACAATGCAAAAAAGATAACCAACTAGTTAACACAGAAAAGGCCCAATAATGGTAATACCCAACCTTTTTCAAGGGTTTTCTGGTAATCTTATGGCAACAGGTCCTTGCTCCTGCAAAATTTCCCTTCCCTGATCCAGAAATCAATGTATCCATTTTTCGCCACCACAATGCAGTCCAATAGTCTTCTTAGTCCTGACATCCGTAAATGTCCCTCATGAGCTCTCAGGAAAATTCTGTGCCTTAACCTTTCAGATGAAATACCTTTGTCACCGCACCCATTCAGATATTTCTCAAATGCCAGTTCATTTTGAATCTTGACAAAGGATTTCAATTCAAATCATTATTTTTTTCTGTAAATCAGTGGCAGTCACTAATTTTGGAAGGGAGGGGGTGTGGGGGCAGGTTACACATACACCATACTCACACCCATTCATTCACACACGCACTTGCACACCCATTCAATACACTCACTAACAAATACACATACATTCATACACGCACCCACCAAACATAAAAAAAAATAAAACTTACCTCAAGACCAGCAGCTCTGACAGGGAAGCCTTGGAGGTCCCAGGAGGGTTGGGACAGCTGCCTTCGCTTTTTGTTCTTAGGTCAGCCAGTGAGGGAAGGCAGCTGTCCCAATCTTGTCACAGAATGGGATGGGGTCAGTGGGACTGCTGACCCCATCCCACTCTGTGACGAGGTGTCACTGATTGACACTCGGCCCTGGGCACTTCAGGGCTTAAAACGGAAGTGCCCAGGCACGAAACAATAAGTGACGTTCCCCCTCGTCATGAGAAGGAGGGCCTCGAGGCACCTTTGCTAGGCAGACGAGGTCACACCCACAGGTCTGTGATTTCTTCAGCCCTGCAAAGTTCAGCTCAGGCAGCCAGGAGTCTGCCTATTTAGTGCATGTCCAGTTCCTGGGTGCCTGACCTGAACCAGAAGAGTATCTGTTAGGCTGATATTTGTTCAGCCTTACAGGCACTCTTCATGTCAGGACAAAAGGTAAGGCGGCATGGCCCCTCGGCCCTTACAGACAGGCTGCTGCTGATGGAAATGTTTCTGTTAAATACTTGGCACTATCTTTGGCTCACACAACTGACCAGTCATCTAAGTGTATGACATGAATTATCCTTGTGTATATCAAGTACAAACGACAATCTTCTTCTCTTTCCTATCTCATTTGCAGTCATCACACTTCACTGGTAACCTGTACATTAAATAATCCTGAATATTTCTCCTCCCATAAATGTACTCTACAACATACCGGAGCGGATGAACTTTAGCAACAAGTCTAATCAAATGTGCTGTCATTGTCTTCCTCCCTGCCAGTTGCAAGCAGATTGGGTTTCAAAGCACAGGAGGCATATGTTACAACCCGTTCTTTGTTCTTATCATGTTGCATGAGAATATCCCCATGACCACAAATTGCTTGCATCAATTGCTAGGACACATCCTTTGAGATCAATGAAGGGTTCCAAGTAGGTACTTGGGAAATCTCTAGTTTCAAGATTCTGAATACTTTATCACACTCCTGAAACCAACAAAATGTGACACTCTTTTCCAGAAAATTAATACAAATGTTCTACATTGTCTGCATACCTTTCCAATAACTTTTAACAGCATTTTTCAATAACCCAAGGAACAACACTAATTGTTTCTTACTTTGAATATGGAGCATTAACAATTTCCTCAACATGAATTAACTTATGCTTGAAACCCCTAATTCTAACCAAGATAATCCATTTCAACACATCTAAATTCATACTTGACAAATTTGACAGTTTGTCCTTTCTCCCAAAATCCTCTTCTCAGCTTGTCATCATTGTTCTGAGCACTTATACCAACAATTAAGATACTGCCTTGAAACGCAGTTGCCCTAGAAAATCGATTTAAAATGTCTCATTATTCTTTGAATAAAACAGAACCTGCACTACTACAACCAAAAGGCATTGTGTGATACTAATACAGGCCTGTCAGGTTGACAAGTGTGGTAAAATGTTTAGAGTCTTCATGGAGTACTATCTGGTGGTAGGCGTTGGCCAAGTGTAGAAACACAGTTGGTCCAGCCAAAGGGTAAATTAGATCACACATTTTTGGTAGGGAATATCTGTCTATAGTAATAATGACACTATGAGGCTATACAAATCTATGCGTCACCAGTGTCACAAGTCTATAGATCACCAGTGGAGAGATGCATGGTTATGATTCTACTGTTGCAAAACATTCTTTTTTACAGAGGTTATTAAGAAATTGCTTAAATTTTCTCTCATATGTAAAGGAACCATTCCTCACTCAGTATTGTGCTAGTGCAACATCATCTTTCAATATGATGTAATTATTAAATCATTTATATTACCATCATTCCTCTTAAACTACTTTCAGGTGTTGCACAAACTCTAAATTGTACCAGCTAGAACTTGAGAAAGAACTATCATGACATATGCCAGAGGACTGGATGTCGGGTAAAGTCTAGTGCCTAATTCATCTTGATGAGGCCAATCCATAAGGGCTTCCCCTTTCTTCGAAATATATATCTTACTTCTATAACTCATCCCTGTGAAGTCTATATGTGCCACAAAATATCACACTAAATCTTTTTTGTGGCCAATGGAACCCCCTGGATGTACACCAGGTCCATGCAAATTCCTTTCTGCCACACAGCTGCAGCTACTGCCTTATGTCTAGAATACATGAAAAAAATAATTTTTAATTGCATCATGAGAGTTATAACATAACATTTCAAAGTTTACAAGATTAATAAAATTTGTTGACAAAGAGTTCAATGTTCTGGAGAACAATAAGCAGACAAAGGTGCATTTTCATTTATACAGCATTACTGTAGCTATCAAAAGGAGAAAAGAATTACAATATACTGTCTCTTACGCAATCACCCTCCAGCAGTTGAAGAAAAAAATAAAAAAGATCCATTGCAAATGTGTCTGCACAGTACCATACCTCCTATATTTGTGTAAACTGTGTAGTACTATATGTGCGGCCAGTTAATAGATATATTGACTATACAGAGCTGAATATACTAACCCATAATACAAGTCAAATTGCAACCAACAAGTTCAAAACATGGAGATCGGGGGTGTCAATGGAAGGTGTTCATCATTTTTCTTGTAAGACTTCAAGAATTCTAGCATGAAATCCAATGATTGAGATATGGGCACTTTGCATAGGTCGGCACTTTCCTCCCTGTAGAAATGTACACTCTCCATTTCAAGCCATGCGATGGGTGCAGTAAGCAATTTGTCCATTGTAGTGGGGGACAACCATTTCAAAGTTCATCATAATATTGTATCTCACTAGAAGTAGTGCGAGTTCTAGGTGCTTTATCTGACTTGATGCTTGAAAAGGTTCCCAGCACATAGGTTTCCAGTATATTTCAACCAGTTATATGAAAGAGTAATGCAATGATCTCAGTCCAATAATGTCAGTGAAGCAGAAGACCAGAGCATTTGGGTTAGCTTGGCTTGGCTTGAGCTACCAGACAACGGGGACAGGTAGTCAGCCATGGGCAAAATTCTACAAATACGTGTGGGTGCCAGGTAGGATCCATTCAGTATATTAAATCTTACATACTTAAATTGTGCAAAATATATTAAAGTACAAAAATATTGTGAGCCATTCAGAGTTATTTGGGTCTCTAGCCGTATCTGTCTCCCTCACTGAGTTTTGAACAAGATAGGCCCATGTAGCACACATGCTCTGTAAGCCTATCTGATTAGTTTGCTACCATATCTGATAGTATGTAGTGTATTAATAACTTCATGCATTGCGGGTTCAGTAGATTTGATATGGAATTGACCCCTTTATGCACGTTTAATCCAACAACAAGTAATATATTCTCCAAATAGGATGTTACAATTGGTCACCAGGTCAGAAAAATTCATCAATGTCCCATTAGAGAACACATTTCCGACCGTATGTAACCCTTGGTCAGTTCAAATACAGAGTTAAGACCATTTACTTTGCTAGATGACAATGCTTTACCAACTTGCCCAAAATGGCCTTTCAGTTTGCACTTCTGGCAAATTCTGCCTACAAAAGCAGAGCTATTTGTTTCCACGTTTTTACCCCATTAGTAACAATGAGTAGGATTTTTTTTTTACTGTCATGGTATTTCTTCTTCTTCCTAACAGAATAAGTTTTCTTTCAACATTTACTTTAGATGATAAAGAACAAGAGGAACCCCTTAATTCTAATTTACTTTTCTGTAAATGTTCAACTCTATTGACTATACTGAAAGATGTACTTAATGTAATGTCAGTACCAACCCCTAGTCATTCCTGGGGTTTGATGCTGTTGCTTTTCATTAAAATCTGCCCTTTGAGAGGTTGATCATAAGTGACATGTTCAAAACCATATGTGACTGCATGTGAAAGAAATGCTAACACTTAGACCAAACCCTTTGGGCCAGAAAACCGCCACTCCGGTTTTCTGCCCGCTGGCCCTATTATGAGTTTCCCGCTGAGCCAGCAGGTGGAAACAGCGTTTCCAGACTCGTAATGAGGCCCTTAATCTTCAGTGCATCCATTTTCCTTTTGCTTCCTAGTACAAAACATATATCTCCTGTATTGGTTCTTTTTCTTTGATTGCTATTTTTCTAAGACATGAAGACCTTGACTGGACCCCGCATCTAAAGCAGACACGTTCTTAAATCCTTTGAACCTCCAAGGCACTGTCTTAATAAGGAAGGTTTTTTGCGTGGTAAGCACAAGAAACCGATAAATAGATTGCAGAATATGCAGAACACCGGCTTATCTGCTTTGGAGTCTAAGGAAATTTGTTCCTGTCGCACTCCATCTGGCCAAACTGAAGTCACTGCCTGCAGTTAAACCACCTTTAAAGGTTCTATTTTCTCACCGGGGTACTCATTCATTTGCTGACACCGTGCACCATGGCCACAGGTTCATTCCTTGCATCAATTCCTGTATTCCTAGGTCCTCTTCCAACACCATGTTGAAGATTACCAGCTTCAGGTGTATACAGAAGGTAAACATTCTTTATCCTACTGTGCAGCCTTCCCCTTAAACTGACTCCCATGTTCTTTACACTAAGACCCCCAACTTTCTTCCTTTCCTTAAAGGTTTTTAAAACATTTCTCTTCAGTGCCTAGGTTTCTCTGTGCTCCATTATAAGTGCCAGAGCCAGGACACAACTGGGTAACTCTCCATTCAGTCATTTATTCATTCAATACCTCCAACCTCTTTTTGACAGGAGCCACGCAGTACATTTCTCCTCTTCAGTAAGTTGACATTTTCCTGGATCCCAAACTATTAGTAAAACATTAGGTGGCCTCATTAGGAGTTCGCCAGACGGTTTGCACCATCCGCCGAACTTCAGACAGGAGGTTGCCGCCACACTGGCTACCTCCCCGCTGGACCCATTAAGAGTTTCCCGTTAGATCGGTGGGCAGAAACTTAAGTTTCCCCCTCCGGCCTAGCAGGAAACAGGCTACAGCAGTGTTTTCGGCCTCTAATCAAGCGGGCAGCAATTCTGTAGCCAGCAGGGCGCACCAGCACCCTTTCAATGTTCACTGTCTGCAAAGCAGACAGTGAACATTGCGACAGTGCTGGACAGGGGAAGCCCTGCACTGCCCATGCCAAAGGCATGGGCAGTGTAGGGACCCCCCCCCATTGCCCCCTGCACTTGTTCTCCGCCAGCCATTTCATGGTGGTGTTACAGCCGTGAAAAGGCTGCGGAGAACAAGGTCATAATCTGCCAGGCAGCGCTGCATGCTGTGCTACCCTGGCAGATTAGGATCTCCACCACCGCCAGACCACCGGTATCCAAGACCCAGGCAGATCTGGCGGTCCTCTGGTGGTCAGACTGCCAGGGTAGTTATCTGGTGCGGCGGTCCAGACCGCCGCCACAATTGTGGCAGTCGTAAGACCGCCACACTTGTAATGAGGCCCTAACTGTTATTTTGCATATGTTATACAGTGTCCTGTTATTATGACTAGCACATGAAACTCGCAACTGCTGATGTGTATCTGACTTCCACAGATACAAGTGTGGCACTCACTCACAGCGTCAGGTTTGTGTCACTTTATTTTAGAGTGAGGCATGATGCGCGGTTTGGACCTGAGTAACGCTGCTCGAGCTACTGACAGACTTGAATACTGTCCCCAACAGTCCTCTTCGTACCACTACAAGTCCTCAAACGACTTCTCGGCAGAGATCCAGATGAACCGCGCATGAGAACCCAGCTCACCTCAGATGTTTTGGTTATCTTTCATCACCAAGCCAGTGACTAAGAAAATGGCACTGCGCTGAACTGTCTTTTGGCACCTGGACATCTGAATCAGTCCCAAATTGGTCAATCTAGGGATGATAAAAGCATGTTTGGCCTTGTTGGGATTTGTGAACTTAAGGTCTTACAGAGAGCCTGCAAACAGCTATGCTAACTTACTAAATCCCCAAGAGCCAAACAGCCAGCTCTGACTAGTCACTGTGGGTTGTACGTAATTCTGTAGAAGAATATACTTAAAGAAACCTATTCTTGAGAATTTTCTTCACAAACCTGTTTCATCAAACTTGTTGAACTGAGTGACACCACCCAGATATAGAATCTATCCTAGAGAATGTCCTTTGTGTGGAACAAATTCCATAATTGTTTTTCCAGGATCACCTTGATTTCTGGTTTACTTCTTATGTGGTAGATCTTTCCTGTATCTTTCCGATCTATTATCTTTTTTTTTTGTTGAACCACCCCCACATCCCTTGCTTTTTTCTCTCATCCTCTCTTCCTGTGCCCAAGCTGATTCGATTCTTGTTCTTTTCTTTAGCCTTGTCTGCCCTTGCTTTTACTCTAGTTCCTCTACCCCTATCTACATCCTAGAAATACTTCTCCCTCCTCTGCCCATTAGTCTCCCTCTTTTTGTCCTTACAGATGTTCTTGTGATGCTTTCAAGCCCCCTATATAGATCATTTTTGTTGGATTTCTTCACATTTTTGAAGGAAAAATGTTTTCCTATGTTTTGGAATTTCAAAGTGAAGTTCCGCCAGCCATGGGTCATCAAGCTGGTGTTTTCCATTTTGTGTTATTGTCCCTCTCACAAGGAGGTCTGATGATCAGACATAATCACCAGGTGCTGAGAGGTCCTGTCTGTAGCAGGCTGAGGTCTTCAGTGTCCCACCATGTGTGACCGTTAGGAGAAAAAAAACCTTCTAATAAATTTCTGGCTAGTCTTCATAAATGTAATCTTTCTGTGTTTGGTGCTTTCTTGCAAACATTACAAGGGGTGACTGCCATTAGCTTCAGTTCAAAACAGACACCGTGTTATCCCTCAAACTTCTTGGGGACCATTACTACTGTCTAATAGTTTGGTGTGAAGGAAATAGAAAGACAATGCCTGACACAGTCTTATGTTCTCATGAGTAATATAGCCCTGCCCTGCCCTCACCTCATCTACATAGATGCTGATTGCCAACTAAAAGGCAAGAGAATACCCAGGCATTCTAAATTCGTTATTGCCCCACTATCCTGGTATTGGATACTTCTTGTCACAAGGAAGTTCCACAAACTGGTAGTTCAAAGGCTAGTGCCCTGGGAGACAAGGACCAACCCACCTTCTCCTAGAGGTTATGTTTCACCTGTAAACATTTCCGCAAATTCACCAATTTCGAACATGGCCTGCTTATATGCTTTCTGAGTGTCTAGCTGTATTGAGGTGCTGAAAGTTAAGTTATTTTACACCATTCAAATTTGTATACCTCACAGATAACCATTAACATGGCTACATGATGCTGTTGGTTGTCCACCCCATCCATTAAGTTGATATAATAGAGCTGAACTGTTTGTCATAATTCTGCATCTTTAAGTTAATGAACCCCTCTCTTATACTGAACCTGTTTCCTATTAGGGCTTGTTGTTGGTACCATCAAGTTTACACAAAGGCATGCCACCTGGGGACTGTGGGCTGGTTTCAGGGCTCCATACCTGTTAATTCTTTGGATATGACCCCTGCCACAATTTGATGAGATTATTGCACACGTGCAAACCCTCAGGGGATTAACCCTTGTCTAAGGGTTTACTATTATTTCGTCCTGGCCTAATTCATCTCTCTGAAATCATTGTGATAGATCCAAACGTGAACTCTTAGGGTCCGCTTAGTGCTATTGCTGACCCTGTGAAAACTAAGGACCTGATTTAGATATTAGCGGATGAGTTACTCCGTCACAATGGTGAGAGATATCCCGTCTGCCATAATCTAAATCCCATAGGATATAATGGGATTTAGAGTTCGGCGGATGGGATATTTTTTCACCGTTGTGACGGAATAACTCTACTGCTAATATCTAAATCAGGCCCTAAGTCCGGACCTCAGTCTCAGGGTTTGCTCTGTTTTCATATTTTTGAACTCTCAAAATGTAATACTCTGTAAGGATGTGTTTCACTTTCTTTGTATCTGAAAAACACACAAGTCCTGACCCCAGGGGAAAGCTAAACAAGTTGATGGAGGTATATTGCAGTGAAGGTAAGAAAGAGCACTCAGATGAATACTGTTGGATCATTTTAGCCTGTTTCTGTACAGCTTGTGTAATGTCTCTGTCTAGGCTGTGAAATAACAACTATTTCTTTCCTATACCACAGACTGAAATGCCTGTGGATGCTTCAGATAATACATGTTAATGTCACATAATGTAACAGTCCTCATTTTATCAGCCTCACTCAAAAGAATGAAAGGCTGGGTCAGCCCAGTGACTAAGCTGCATTTATTTACAACAAAGGCAAGCAGGCTTTCCCAGAACCACGTACCACCTTGTGATGGCTTAGACTTGTGGCTATTGGGATCAAAAGGTTAAAGTAATGTTTTAGTTTGGTGTGATAAAAAGTTCTTCATTGAAAAAAACAAAGGTTAAAGTGACGTTATAGTGAAGTGAATATGTCAGTGACAGCATTAATGTTTTCAACTAAAAAAACACAAAAATTCACTGGTTATAGTTAGCAGAGCTAACTTTAACTTGCACCCTCCTACGCACTGCTTATGACCACACATATTACACCACTCAGGACATGTTCTATGTCATCACTGATGACATTTCAAATGACATCATTGATTCATGTACGCCACTCTAGTGTACGCTATTCCACTATATGTCTCTCCACTCTACGCCTCTCCCCTGTACGCCACTCCATTCTACGCTTCCAACCTATGCCACTCCAGTCTGCATCATTCCAGTATATGCCACTGCACTCTATGCTAATCTACTGATGGCACTCCGCTCTACCCCACTCCACTCTCTGCGAGTCCACTGTACACCATTTCACTATATGCTATCACACTCTACCTCACTCCTTTCTATGACACTCCAGAGTAAGCCACTGCACTGTGTGCCCTGCGACTGTACGCCACTACACTCAATGCTATTCCATTGTACTCAACTCCACTCTAAGCCACTTCAGTCTGCGTCACTCTACTGTATGCTATTTCATAGTATGCAACTCCACTCCACTAAACACCAGTCCACTCCACGGCAATACACTGTACACTGTTACACTCTACACCACTCACTCTACACCACTCTGCTGTACGCTATACCACTCTACACCACTTCATTGTATGCTATCCCACTCTACTCACTCCACTTCATGTCACTCTAGTCTCACTGTGCCCCACTCCAGTCTGCACCACTCCACTCCATGTTAATCCACTATACACCACTCCCCTGTACCCCACTCTGCCCTATGTCACTCCACTATACGCTATTCCACTGTACGCAACTACACTGTACGCCACTCCACTATATGGCATTCCACTGTACGCCACTCCACTCAACACCTGTCCACAGTACCCCACTCAACTCTAAGCTATTCCACTGTACATTATTCCACTGTACACCACTCCACGCAACTACACTTTATTCTATTCTACTCTTCACCACTCTACTCTGCCACTCAACCTATGCCACTCCAGTGTACTCTTCTCCACTCTGCTACTCCACTTTACGCTATTTCACTGTACACCACTCTACTGTACTCTATTCCACTATATGCTGCTCCACTCTACACCAGCCCCCTGTATGCCACTCCACTCTACATTATTCCACTCCACTTCACTCTACGTCACTCCCGTAGACGCAAATTCACTCTACACTAATGCACTGTACCCCACTCCACTCTATGCTACCCCACTACATGCTATCCCACTGTATGCAACTAATCTGTACACCACTTCACTATGGTATTCCACTGTACACCACTCCACTGTTCACATCTCCACTCTACGCAACTACACTTTACCCTATCCTATTCTACACCACTCTAATCTACACTACTCCAGTTTACGCCACGCCACTGTACATCACTTCACTGCACTCTACATTATTTCACTGTACGCCTCTCTACTGTACACTATTCCAGTTTAAGGCCACTCTAGTCTGTGCCAGCCGTCTGTATGCCACTCCACATCACACCAGTATACACCACTTTACTGTACACTAATCCACTGTATGCCACTCCACTCTACTCCATTCCAATCTACCCTACTCCTCTGTACACCACTCTGCTGCATGCTATTACACTCTACACCACTTCATTCTACGACACTCCAGTCTATGCCACTCCACTCTACGCCACTACACTCTACACTATTCCATTGCATAGAAATCCACTTAACGCCACTACTCTCTACGCTAGTCCACTGTATGCTGCTCCACTCTACACTACTGCAGTGTAAGCAATTCCACTGTATGCTATTTTACTGTATGCCACTCCATGCCACTTAACTGTTCTCCACCACAATATATGCCACTCCACTCTATGATCTTCCATTGTGCACTATTACACTCTACATCACTCCATGGCACTCAACTCTGCACCACTCCACTGTACACTATTCCACTCTATGCCACTCCAGTCTACGCCACTCCACTGTACCCCACTCCACTCTCCGCAGCTCCAGTCTACACCGCTCCACTGCATGTCACTCTACTGTGCTTCACTCCACGCTACTCCACTCTACACTATTTCACTCTACACCACTCTACTGTATGCTACCTCTATATGATACTCCACTCTACACCAGTTCCCTGTATGCCACTCCGCTCTATGGTTTTCGACTCTTTGCCACTCCACTCTGTCACTCCAGTATACACCACTTCACTGTATGCTAATCTATTGTACGCCATGCCACTCCACTCTGTGCTACTCCGCTCCACACTGTTTCACTGTATGCCACACCACTGTGCACTAATCCACTGTATACCACTCCACACCACTCTACTGTATGCCCCTTGACTGTACGCCCCTCCATTGTATACTATTTATCTTTACACCACTCACTCTACCACACTCCACTCTTGGCCATGCTACTCTTCCCCACTCCTCTGTAAGCTATTCCACACTATGCCACTCCACTCTATGCCACTCCAGTCAACACTACTGCAGTGTATGCCACTCCACTGTACGCCACTTGCCTTTACGCTATTCCACTGTACTTAACTCAACTGTATGCCACTCTGGTCTATGCGATTCCACTCTACAATACTCCACTCTACAAGAGTACGGCACTCCACTGCACGTTATTCAACTGTACACCACCCCACTCTATGCCACTCCACTCAGTTACTCCACTCCACAGTACACTATTCTACTGTACACCTCTCCACTCAACTCCACTACATACCACTCGATTGTACTCCGCTCAACAACACTGTACTCCACTCACTGACAGTCTATGCCCCTCCCCTCTACAGCATTGTACTCCACTCTATGCCACTCCACTGTACAACAATGTACTGTTGTCAATGGGAGTCAACAGCATTGTACACAATCCCACTGTATAACATTGAACTCCAATCTGTGACAATTTTCACAACCGTGTTGCGACTGCTCAACCCCACTGTACTATACTCTACATTATTAGACACTTCTCCACTCTAGTTCTCTATACTCCAATACTGCACTGTACTCCACTCCACTGGTTTACTCTATGCCACCCAACTCTACAACACTCTTTGCCATTCCACATACTTTACTGCACTATACTCTACTCCATGACACTCTACTGTACAACACTATAATCCACTCTGTGATACTACACTGTACTTTCTGACACTACAATATGCAGTCCATTCCACTGTGTGACACACCAGCCCACTCTGCAATATTTAACTCCACTATCTGCCACGCCACTACACTCAACTGCATTCCACGCCACTCTACTCTACCCTACTCCACCTCAGGACACTTTACTATACAAACCAAACTTAAAATATAAAAAAATTATAAATTCTAAACTTATTCCTTAAATGTATAATTTATGCAACAACTTCAAATTATTAGAACACGTACACCTCTATACACAACATATTGAACTTGGAAGCCATGCTACATTAACTATAACTTGCCACTCTGCCATGGGCTGTGTTCTCACAAATGATGTGATTTGCAATTTCATAAGTG